>NW_020664483.1:5401382-5518603 GCF_002925995.2 Terrapene triunguis | reverse complement strand
AATCAATGTAGTTCAGTGACTGTGTCAATTTACTCCAGCAAAGGATCTGGCCTGAAAGTTGTATGTGTACAAATACAGACACTGGAGTACCTTAAAACAAAAACAGACAGTCCTACAGGGGACTATGTCCATTCCACGGAGTGTTGGCTAATCTATTGCCCTTTCTGGATGACATCATGCTAAGAGCTTAAGTGAATGATTGATGAGAGGGTAAATGTTGGTTGAGCTCTGTTCTGCAGCCCCTCCTTCCAATATATTAATTAGAGTGTACCAGTAATGAGCGCCCACAAGGCATATCTCTGGGACATCTGACTCCTTTGAGAACAAAAGGTATAAATGCTAAGCAAAGTAAATTAGTTAAGTTAGTTCCCTAATTCATATCTAAAGAGGTTTGAGACAGTGAGACAGAAATCCTCGGGGTGAGCTAGACCTTGCTTCGGGGGACATTTAACAGACCAAGTACCTACGAGGGGAAAGAAGAGAAGAAAAGCAGTCTCCCTCTAGATAGATCAGCCTTGTTTGCTAATCAGGCTACTGTGTGAGGCCAACATAGTCTGACTGAAACTGAAAAACAGACACTGGCTAAACAATTGGGTTCTTTGACTAAGAAAACGTGTTTGTCTTGGCTGTTGGGATACATGGTTAGAAAACATCTAGATCTTAGAGATTTAAGAGAATTAATAATAGCATGTGCTGGCCCTATGAAAGGAATGACATTGTTAGCTGAAATTGAGGCAGAGATAAGCAAAGATAACAGAGATGATGCTATCCGGAAGGTAGCCCGATATTTTCTGATTCTCTCTGAATTAAGGAGATTGGTTTTGTTGGTGTATCAGAAGGAAGGGGAATCTCTTATGGCTTATTGTACTAGATTGTTGGTGTGCTCTCTGGCTGGAACTGAGCAGAAACAGGTGACAGATTTAATAGCTTGGATGGATTTAGATGAAGCAGAAAGAGTAGTAAGTGGAACAAGTAGTTCTCCTCGGAGAATGGTTGGTGGGGCTCCCTACAGTAATCAAGCAGGCTATAATGGCTCCAACCACGCTGCCATGGGACGTGGTAGTTGCAATGCAATAGAACAAGGCAGAGAACGGTCTGGTAGGAGACACACAGTGTCTAGTTAGGGATCATTGCAAGCACAGGTATGGGCAAAACGTCAGGAAAGGGGTGCAGCAGGGAGGGGAGAGGGGACAGCCTGGGAAAGGACATTGGCCCAACTCAGCGGACTCCCAGTAGCTAAGGGGAGATGGGAGGAGCCAGCCATGGAGCTGGATGTGGGAAATGACCCACATGCTTCGGCCTCAGTGCACTCACTGCCCACTGCTGGGCTGCATCGGGCCACGGGAGGGGAGTTTATCACTGACTACGTTCCTGCCTCTCCCAAGGGACAGGGGAAAAGCTGAGCTGGTTGGGCTGAGAAGCGAGGTTGGGAGAGCTCTCCATTCCCACCCCACCCCACCCCATGGCTGGCCAGTGAGATCTCCTTCAACCACTTACAGGGGAACTCCCATCCCAAGCCCAAGCACTTTGGGACAGAAGGAATCTCCTGTACGGATCTGGATCTGGCTGGTGGGGACAGCGATTCCTCCTCCTCCATTTACCTGTGTTGCTCGGCAGCTCCTGCGGAGTCCCTTGGTGTTTTGTGGGTTGGCTTTGGCAAACCTTCGGCTGCTGGGTGAGATTTTTCTGCTGGCCGTCACACTGAGTGACTTAAATGTCAGAACAACACAACAGTGTCACTTACCAAGGCTATGGCAGAATTTACAGAGCAGTCGTTCTCTGAATCATGGTGATAAAGTATCTGATACATAGTGCAGTGCCATGGGCCCATAAAACTCACCCTGACTAGCCTAGATCTGTTCAGAACATCCATGCACAGCATGCCACCCAACCATTGTATTACCAGTGCTTTGTGGGTACCTGTCCCACAGCTCAGATCTTCTAACTAGGGACCTTCTGCAGCAGCTCTCCACACCTGGGGTTGGGCTGTTCTACAATTCTTTTGAGAAAGTCTACTGTATAAAGTAGCTTTATTAATGTATACAGTAGCACACATTTTGCAATATTGAACAGCGTTGGTACTTGCATGAAAACGTTCTGTATTTTTTCAACAACACAGGCATCGGGACTGCAAGCCAGATTCTCAGCTGGTGTAAATCTATGTAGTTCAGTGAGTATGTCAATTTACTCCAGCAAAGGATCTGGCCCGAAAGCTGTATGCTTAAAAACACAGATGTGTAGTACCTCAACACAAGAACACGGAGTGTTGGCTAATTTATTGCAGGGGAGTGCCTCAACACCCCACTGATGTCTTCATGGATTATTATAGCCTTATATATATGGGTATGTGACAGAGTGCTTGCCCCACACAATGCCTGACTAGGTACACCTGGAGGAGAGCCAGGGCTGATGAGGCCTAATGGCTGATGAAGGCCAGCTGGGGAGAGGAGCTGGGGCAGGCAGGAAGAGAGGAAGTTGGTGGTAAGAGAGGGTGGCAGGGAGGAGCTCTGCAGTCACTCCCTAGAGAGCAGGGGAGTTGGCAACAGACTATGGGGAGTAAGCCCTGAGGTTCTGCCTTGGCTACAGACTGACTGTGACAAGAATCCGAGAGTGGTGAGAGCCATAGGGAGCAGAGGAAGCTCCACTGGTAACTCAGACGATAGGAAGGGAAGTAGGAAGGAGCCCAGGGAAACAGCAATGGTGTCTGGGAGTGAGCAGACTGAGGCTGCTGGCTAGAGCGTCTCTGTGCTGGACCCTGGAGTATGGTGGGCCTGGGTTCCCCTACCAGCCTCTGGGGCGGTGGGTCAGACCGGGCAGTGGAGCAGAAGACTGCCTGAGGCATTTTGTCCAGTAGGACTTTGATACCGTGGAAGGGAAGGACTACAGTGACCTAGCCAAGGCAAGAAGCACCTTGAGTGATGGGGAGGGAATAACCTGACTCCAGACAGAGAGAGTGAGACCATGGGGTGAGGAAACTGGCCATGAGCTAACACCCACATGGACACAAGCCCCAGCAGCGAGTAGAACACCCCGCAACAGGGTAGAACAAAGGCACAGAGAAGTAACGTGACTTGTCCCAGGTCAGAGGCCGAGCTGTGACTAGAACCCCGGAGCAAAGCCAGTTTTAATACGTTGTAGTGGGTCTACCAAAACGGAAGTGCCTCCTGCCCAGTGAGATTGTGCCCAGGAACTGCCCCGGGGTTTGGGGGAGGGCTAGTGAGATGATTCTAACTATCCTCTCGCTGACACTCCCCTAACTGAATTGACTCAGTGGATGCTGAAATTGTCCTTGGCATGGCATGTGGGGAGACTCTCTGGACTCCCTTCTGCTGCAGGAGTGGAGCCCTGCTCCTTGCCACCCTAGTGACCATTTTTCATCCGTTCAGTTTGATTTCAAAGGTTCTTCACAAGCAAAAGTGCATTTTTTTAAAAAACGAAAGCCAAGATTTTCTCTCACAAATCTAGTTTCCCCAAAGCATGGAGAGGCTGTGTACAGTGCAAAGGCCTGCTCCACCCAGGAGTCCTGATTCCCGGTCTCTGCAGTGGTACACAGAATCAATGTTTGTCTTAAACAGGAAGGCACTTTTTAAAGAGAACACTTGCAATTATAGATAAACAGACTTCTACCCAGCTTGAGTTCCAGGCTTGTCTCTCTTGTTTACCAGGGTGCATACTCTACCTTGAACTGCATACAGCATACAGAGATACCTAGTGGCTGAATAATATACTGCAAATGATATGGTATTAGTCTCTGCTGTAGCCACTAGAAAATGCTGTCTTCCCCTTCAACACATTATAAGAACTCACGACTCCTTTTTCCTGTACTTACCCTTGGAAACCAAAACTCCTGTTGCTATCAACAAAAGCAGGCAGAGAATCCCAAGGATAACTGTAGTGAGCAACCATCGAGAAGGCAGAGGATCTAATAAAGAAATACAAATATTACATCATAATTATTGACATCTGCAAAGCTGCAAAATGAACATCAAAAATAAAGTATCTAAACAGAAGAGGAAGGGGGAGGGAGGAATGTAGTTGTCTTAAAAAAAAATCTCCTAGAAAGAGTGCTTTTGATTAAAAAAAGAAATAGAGTAGCAGGGCCAATGAACAGTAAGCTAAAAAGATAATTCTGGCCTGTCCAGTACCACAAATAGCTCCATGCCCTACCTTTGAAAAAGTGTGTGAGTTGCAAAGCAAGTACTGTGCATGCAGTCATAGAGACTGATGGTGCAAATGCAGCAGTAGATTAGCTGATCACTGAAAGAAGCTCCAGTAGCAATACTGAGGGGACTGGGAATAAAGAGAAGGAAGTGTCTCTGGAAATGAAGAACGGAGGCTCTAGCTATCTAGACCTTGCCACAATTAAAGTTGATACAGGTTCCCAAACAAATATATTGTCAGCAAAGTTACTCCAGAAAATCAGAAATAAGCCTGAGCTAGGGAAAAAAGAGAAATAGCAGACCGAGCACAGGGGAGAGAATTGGCCAGTCAATGAGATTTCAGCCAGATAATGTCTAAAAGGGCTGTGAAATCATTTGATTTTTAGTGAATAGGGATCAGGAAAGTCAGACTGTATTTTTCCCCTACCTCAACAGAGATGTTATTTCCAGTGGTGCCAACTCTCTCCATTTGATCATGAGTTTTACAAAATTTTTGTAAAGCCGCAGCTGCTGGAATCATGTTATTACCTGAGAATCTCAACTTTCATTGTAAAAAAAAAATGGTAAGATTCTTGTACTCATTGGTTGTGGAGACCAGACTGAACACCTGCCCCTAAACACCCCAATGCCAGAAGAAACAAAAGAAAACAAAATGTCGTATTTTTACATCTCATGATTTTTAGTCCTGACTCGTGGTTTTTAAATGCTTGGGGTTGGCAGTACTGAATAAGCAGCAGACTGTGATGATCTATGCTTCTGTTCAAGATTTCCCCTCTAGTGGTGACAATGTTTTACTTGTAAAAAGAACAGGAGTACTTGTGGCACCTTAGAGACTAACAAATTTATTTGAGCATAAGCTTTCGTGGGCTGCAGCACACTTCATTGGATGCATGTAGTGGCAAATACAGTAGGAAGATATATATATACACAGAGAACATGAAACAATGGGTGTTACTATACACACTATAAGGCGAGTGATCAGTTAAGGTGAACTTTTATCAGCAGGAGAGAAAAAGAACTGTTTGTAGTGGTAATGAAAATGGCCCATTTCCAGCAATTGACAAGGAGATATGAGGAACTGGAAATTGCTGGAAATGGGCCATTTTCATTACCACTACAAATAGTTCTTTTTCTCATCTGCTGATAAAAGTTCACCTTAACTGCTCACTCTCCTTATAGTGTGTATGGTAACACCCATTGTTTCATGTTCTCTGTGTATATATATAGTTTCCTACTGTATTTTCCACTACATGCATCCGATGAAGTGGGCTGTAGCCCACGAAAGCTTATGCTCAAATAAATTTGTTAGTCTCTAAGGTGCCACAAGTACTCCTGTTCTTTTTGCGGATACAGACTAACACGGCTGCTACTCTGAAACCTGTTTTACTTGTGTAACTCAAAGGCTACACCCACAGCATGGCTACAGCTGAGATACAACAGCCATTGGCCATCTTGAGAGAGAAATTCCAACTTTAAGGCACTTGATATAGTGTCCGGAGCAATGGATTATTACACTTAGATGTTTGATTATTGGCGGTAAAGTAATAGAATGGTCAGGAGTACAGCGCATGCAGTGAGTCGTTAAAAGGTACAATACAGTATTGTGCTAGTCAGTTACTAGAGGTAGAAAGTCTCATGGGGTTTTAATATATGGCAGGTAGATTTAATAGGAAGTATTTAGTAGGATTTAAGAAAAAGAGTGTTGGATATGGGTTGTACTGGTGGTGGTGAAGGAAGAGTAGAAAGGCTAAATTCTGAGCAGCAATCAAGACACGTTTAGCTCTGTTTCGCTGTGATGATGCTGTTGTTCCATACAGTACCTTTGTCTCCCGCACCTTGAGGTCTTTGGCTTCCCTGCTGCTTAGCTGGAATGTGACGGTTCGGTTCCTGGTTCGTTGCCAATTCCTTACGTATTGCTGGTGAGATTATAGAGACAGAAATTTTAGACTTGACATCGGGGAGGTTGATAATACAAGCACAGCAGTAGAGGGGCTGATCATGAAAACCGGGTCCCATATTGATAGCAGGGGAGGGCAATACAAATTGTAAGTATCTTCGGAATTGAAGAGTGAAGACCCTTGGCACAGTTAATTTGACGCAGGAGTTGCCAGCAATATTATATCAGGAATAATTCTGAGATGGTGGGGAGGAGGGAAAATAACACAGGGCCCAATGGAGAGACATTCCCAGTAAATAGGATATCAGCCGTGGAAATTACAAAGGTGTTGTGAAGACACTTGATTTTCTGATGGTGGATGAGGAAGCTCCATCTGTATTAGGGACTGAAAGATGTGAATAGCTAAGACAGGTCACATGTATAACAGGAGCCTGGTGTGGTCTGAATGACAAGTCCTAGGAGAATTTATTGGTGGGTTTGATGAGATGGACTGGCGTGAGGACATGCCTGAGTTATCATTCTATCCAGGGCAGTTCCATTAGCACGGAGAGGCTGGGCTCTGCAGGAACTAACGTGCCTCATGTATTTCAAAGTGAGAAATCAAGTCAGCCAACTGGCTGGGTGCATCTAAGAGTGATGGACACTTTTTCTTACTAAGAACTGAAGAGCTTTAGGGTGAGATTCTGGCCAACCAGTGCCCAGCTGCAGGGAGAAAGAAGGCAGAAAGAGCTCCCTCTGCCCTTTGTGTCTCTTTGCGGTGGTTGACCAGAACTGGTGTGTAGAGCATGCTTGTCCTTCCCTGGAGGCTAGCTGCCTGAAAGGAGATGGTATCTCAAGTTAGACCAGCTCCTGACAACCTACATTAGAAAATTACCATTTTCTTAGGCACTTGTTTGAAAACCTTTGACTAGAGCACCACACAGAATGCAAAGGATACTTAAGCTCATGACAGTATCGGTTCAAACTAAGCCTTAGCTAAGACAAATTCCCTAGCAAGGGCAATGTTATCAGAAGCTGAGGGTAACATGGAACATGATCTAGACAGACTTGTTTACTGTGAAAACCCACTAACCCCTGCTGATAAAACATAGATGTTGATGCAAGAAACTTGCAAAGATACAGATCTAAAATCCTCAGAAGGCTGAATCTTGAGTGATAGCCAGAGGTGAGGAGAAATCTCATCCACTGGCCATTATTATTAGTCTGCTTTTGATGAGCTTCTGATGGTTAATGTAATCCTTAAACAGGAAAAATAATCAGTGAGTCCATGCATCATGAGGAATCAAATGTTATGTTGCATTCATGATGAATTTCTGGGTATGAAATTAAGCAAAGAGAAGAGCTAGAGTAATCTTTATTAGCCTGGTACAAACACACAGGTTGCTGATCTGGATTTGAAATGTAGCGGTCACGGCTATAGAATCAGAGCATTTTTAGTAAGGAAAAGAAAGACCTTGGCAAAATCTATCAGACGACCTCTTTTACTTTGTAAGCACAGATTATTTAGTGGTAGAGGACTCGTATTCAGGCTACTTTGAGTTTTCTACCAGGTACCCTGAGTGAAACACCATTAGCTGTTATTTCTGTACAATAATGTTTTATTACGTACTGTACCTTTGTCACCAGGTCTTGGCCTTCTAGACTCATCAAATTTCAGAGCTGAGTAGGTTACCGCATCCTCATTCATTTCCGGTGGAATAGAAATTTTAGACTTGGTTTTAGATGACTGAGGAAGCTGGGTGGGATTCAATGAGAAACGCACGGGTACATGAAAGATCTCTATGTACTGTGATAACTCTGTCTAGGCCTTGTACTGCTGAGTTTTATAGCATGTTATAGTCTGAAATGACACTTAAAAAAAGAATGTTAAGGTTGCAAAATCAAGCACTCAATAATTCGGAAATGCCAGATTTAAGGTGACCCGTGCAACCTTAATTCACCCCCTTGTGCATTTTGATACAGCCTTTAATTACACAGTCACATACTGTTTTTTCCACAGGACCCCTGCTTCATTCAGTACTCAGAATGGATGGTGCTCTGTGAATGGGTAGCTATTCAAGATCTCTTTCTGTTCTCATCATTTAATATGTGGCCCCCGCATGCATTATCTACTGTGCTCTATTCAAACTCTGCACTGAATACAGAATTATTTAATTCCTCGTTGACTTTTCTATGCTACTCTCATGGTAGTATCTTAGCGCTTTGCAAACGTTAAGGAATTCATCGTCACAACATCCCTGTTTGGGGAGGGGCAAGTAGTATTTGCATTTTAGGGATGGGGAACCAATGCACAGAAATCAAGGCCAAAATTGTCAAAAATATTAACTAATTTTGGCTGCCCAATTTAAGAAGCCCAGGGCCTGATTTGTCAGAGTACTTAGCTTTTTATAGCACTTTATTTGTTCTGAGAAGAGCTCCCACTGACCTCAGTTTCAGCTGTGAGTGCTTAGTACTTCTGCAAATCAAACCCCAAGTATCTCAAGTCAGACCTCCAGGAAATGAGGAGCACACAATTATTGACCACTCATGAAAAGTCTCATTGGAATGACTTGCCCGGCATCACATAGGTAGAGTAGGTAGAATTCAACTGCCTTAACCAGGAGACCCTCCTTTCTCTTCCCACAAGCCCCTGCCTCATTCACTACACACCTTCCAGCTTTTGCCACGAATGACACCGGGGTCCTACAGACAGCAGCCTCCTTCACTGCACACAGTTCCTAAATGCTGTTTCGAAATGGAAAGTGCTGTTTAGCCATTTTGAATCATTTCGTTTCAGTCAAAACTCTTTTTGGAATTCTTCATGTCATGAAAAAAATTGACATTTCAACGTTTCCTTCTGATTCGGAACAGAAAACAATTTGAAAAAGCCAACCTTCCCGGCCAAAGGAGAGTTCCATCTTTCAAACAGCCCTAATCATAACTGATCTGAGCCCTGAAGGGAGCAAGAGCTTTAGAGGTATATAATTTGAAAATATTTTGATGACCTCTTGAGTTGCAGAGGAGACTTTAAAAGGCAGCAACCCAAAGCCCCTTCAGTGTTGTTAAACCAAAAGCTAAATATTGTTGTGAAATCAATGTTCTGCTGTCAAGATTCTTCTGGCTTCAGAAGGAGCTAGAAAACACTCTGCTACAGGCTGCATCTAATGCATAAAGAGCCTAGAATTGACAATTGAGCTGCCAAAGTCTTCTGCACCAGCTTTCCATGCAGCAGTTCAAGTATAACTGTGCTTCCTATGATAAAACTAGCAAGGGACATATATAGGACCAGATTCTGCTCCCAGTTACACCACTATAATTCCACTAACTTCATTGGATCTACTCCTGGTTTATTCCAATATCTCCCCAGTTAGTCCTGGGTAAGTCTGTCTCTACATTGGGCTAGTGTAAATCAGCATGCTCCATTGGAGTTGACAGAGGGATGCTGATATATGGAAGCTAAGGGTCCGGCCCATCGTGCCTTACGACAGAACAAAAGAATCTGATTCTTTTTTCTTGAGAACATTAACTCCTTTCAGAAAAGTCTCTTCTCCCATTTCATCGGATCGTGACGGGTTTCAGTGGAATAAACACAGCAGTCAAAACCTGTGCTCTCTCCCCTTTGCTCTAAGACCGACATTAACCTTTACCTCCCAGGACAATCACCTCCAACCTGATCCTGCTCCAAGCTGCAAAATCCTTCCACTTGCCCCGATGACAAACATTTCCAGCTGCCTCCCCGCTCTATTTCCTACCGAGACATTGACAAGCAACTCCAACACGGCCCTCAGCCTCAGTTACTGGACACTTCCTGTGTATTTTCCAAAATCAGCCTGCTGTCCTTCTTGGAAAACATGATTCTCTAAAACAGGATGTAGCCTGCTCTAAGGATGCGCCTCCCCCTTTCCTCCTTCCCCCATGATTTGAACGCAGTACCTTTGCTTATCGCCAGTGGTTCACAGGCAGAGGTTCTGAAATGGACCCTGAAGTGGCACGTCTCACCATATATGAGTCCCCAGTGGGGGGGGGATAAAGGAGAACAATGATTGGCTATGCAAAGTTCCATCGGAAGCTGCACAGGAAGCTCTCTCGCTGCTAATTTGAGACACGGTCCTCACCTAGCGTGCTAACCAAAAAGGGACTTTAATCTTCACATGCAATGAGACCTTTTTACTCTTTTATAGCACATGGAAGGAGGTTGTGAAAGGTTTCAATTTCACATAAGAGGTCACCAACCTAGAAAGGTTGAGAAATGCGGATCTAGTGCACAGAGCCCTGCATGCAATCTTGGGCACCTTATACTACCTTGCTGCAGTAAGTCCCATCTGGGCCTCTCACAAACACCCCAACAGCTTGCAACCTGCACCCTGAGTATCTGTGTGTACTTGCAGCCTGCCAGCTACGCGTGGGTTACGCTCTGGCTCTCACTAGCCTGGGTTATTCTGCAGGGTGACCCCAACACACTCCCAGTCCTGGATTTTCCCCCAGCAATGCATGTCTTGTACTGCCCAGCCCTGTCCTGTCCAGTCCAAATATATTAAATCCATTATTCCTTTTAAGAGAATAATATACACCAGCGTATTACCTTAAATAGTCACCCAGACACTCTTATCTAATCCAATGTGTTTAAGTTAAACAATAAAACAAGTGATTGAACTACGAAGAGAGAGATTTCAAGTGAGTACAAGCAATGAGGCAGAAGAGTCAAAAATGGTTACAAGAAAAATAAAGATAAAACCCTTTCTAGTGCCAACAAATTATATTCGATTTAAAGCAAAGTTTCTCCCAACATGCGTCCAACAGCATTCCTGACCAAACTCTTCAGGCTAGGACCACTCCGCCAGAGTCCAATGGCTCCTTCTTTTTGTCTTCTCAGGTGCAAAGAGAGGGAGAGAGAGGAGGAGGTCTCTTGGGGTGTTTGCCCCTCCTTTTTATAGTTTCGGTCCCCCTCTTGAAAAGCATTTCCAGCTGATAACCGGAGACAAAGACTCTGTGTGGAAGGATGTTCCTTCACCTGTGTGAACTTCCTTTGTTTTATCCCTTCCCCATCCTGAGTTTTTGGAATCTGTTATTCACACAGCTCTAATAAGGAGTAGCTGCTTCGGGGTTGGATATTTCTGTCCTTCATCCTATGCTGTTTCCCTCTGGACCATTGTGGCGGCTGTGACAATGAGACGTGTTCAGTGAAGGCCTGTGTCTGAGCACTGAAGAATTAAGCCCAGTGGCACTTCATCAGGTGCCTCACGCAATAGGCTCCTACCCTACAGATGGCTGATTTGCTCAGACTAGCCTTTCAGCTGTCATCAAGGTGTTTAAACTGGCTTCCCTGCGAGTGTTTGGAGGATGGGTTGTCTACAAGCTTCCAGGCCCCTTGCAACTTCCCTCCGGTTGATTCCCAGAGAGGGAGGTAGACCATATGTCCTGGATGTTTTCACTCTTAACTATCAAGGAGCCCTGCTGCAGCTCTGAGCCTTGCACTGGTGGCACTTACATTTGGAGGCTAAAGTGGATTGAAAAGGGAGTGAAAGCTCCCACGGGACCAGCCCAGGAGAAAAACAGCTAGGGGAGCATTGCTTTAGCAGTGTGTGATGGAATGCACCCCTGTAGTCACACCCTACGCACTACTGTAATAATCTTCGTACAAGGCATGCCTTGTGTGGTATCATTTGAAAACTCATAATGTGCTGATCATTAATATCACGGTGAAATGTGTGTAGCAGCATTCTGTGTAAAGTTATACATTTCCCCCCGTATGATGTTAAAAATACATGTCCAGATTCACGTAACATCAAACTGGTCAAACAGACCTGTCTTGAACAAAGGAGTGTATGCTTGTCTTAGTTTGCATTTAAGCAGTTGTACTTGACTGGACCCAAAGAAGAGCTCTGTGTAGCTCGAAAGCTTGTCTCTCTCACCAACAGAAGTTGGCCCAATAACAGATATCACCTCACCCACCTTATCTCTCTAATCAGCCTTCATATAACTCCTCCCCCTTGAATGTTTTGTGGACATCTCTCCATTTCGTATCGGTGATGCATATAATAATATTCGGGCAATAACTACTGTGCCATGCATAGGAGATAAGCTGCTTGTACTGTCTCTGTGATAACCCTCCGGGCAGCCCTCAGCTCTCAAACCCGAGGTTTAGTCACAGCAGAGGCGCTAGGCAGCAATGTCCCCCTTCAGGTGCGGCTGGCGGACATCCTCCTGCAGTTCATACAGGGACCAGCGGTACTCTCACTGATGGATTCCTCGCCTGCTGTACCCCCGGCTATCTTCTTTAATGCTACACAGCAAAACTCTGTCACGCACTGTTCAAGTGTAACTCTATGACAACCTCTGTCAAGGGAGGGGAGGCCTTAAGCCTTCAGCTAGCCGGGGAGGGCATTACGTGTTCCTCCCAGATGGTTCATTCCCAGCACAGGTTAGCTCTCACTCCGACTCCTTTGGCATCCGATGGCCAAACAGCAATGGGAGTGGGATTGGCTCCTTCCCAGGTGGCTGGTGTCTTTCCTGGCCACCAGGGGGCAGCAGTAAGCAACGGGAGCGCCCAGGTAGGCTGGAGAGTGGCCGCAGCACAAACCCAGCCGCCCTCGATGTCGCGTGGGTCTGATTCCCCCATGGGGGGAGTGGTATTTTTGCAGGCACCTGCTAACGAGAAGAATGTCACGTATGCACATAATCGCCCCGGCGTGTGCCTGAAGCAGTGGCCACACGCTCGCCTGCTGCTGTCTCCACGCACCCGGCTGCTGACTCCTGGCTGGCGTTGGGTCAGACCCTGCATCATCCATGGGTCCTGGCAGGCTCTTCCTCCTGCTCCCGTCTGCACTAGGGCTTGGGCCAAACAGGGCACAGCCTTCGCCGGAGCTGCCTGTATGTGTCTGGCTGCTCGGAAGGGTCAGTGGAGGGCGGCTAGTTATTAAGGGCAGCTCCAGGCAGTTAGGGGGCAGCGTGTTTGGGTCTCCACACTGACTGGAGCTGGCAGCTGCCTGACGCCCCATTGTGCTTTGGAGACAGGGCCGGCTCTGGCTTTTTTGCCGCCCCAGGCAAAAAAGCCTCCCGCTGCCCCCGCCCCCCCCCCTCCCGCGGGGAGGGCGCCGAGCCCGGCCGCGGGCCCGCTCTCCCCGACCGGCCGGAGCGCCGGGGGGAGGGCGGCGAGCCCGCCGCGGCTCCGCTGGCGGCTGGAGCGCTGGGAGGAGGGCGGAGAACCCAGCCGGGGCTCCGCTCTCCCCGGCGGCCAGAGCGCCGCGGGGAGGGCGGCGAGCCCAGTTGCGGCCCCACTCTCGGGCCAGAGCGCCGCGCCGCACCCCTCCAGGTGCCGCCCCAAGCACATGCTTGGTGGGCTGGTGCCTGGAGCCGGCCCTGTTTGGAGAGGACGAGGGAGCACGGCTTCCCCCTGGGTCTGTGTTCAGACGCTGCCTCCGGGGAGCAAAGTTTTGGAAATATTAGCCCCAGATCTTTTCAACTGGCTCAGCTGGTAGCTTAGCCCTTTGGCTCGCTGCCCACCCCGCCTGGGGAGATCCCTGCCGTTTTTTTCTGCACCCCTGCCTGGTAAGAAGATACAGCTGGTCAGTCCTGGAGCAGCACGGACAAGCC
The DNA here is from genome assembly GCF_002925995.2 of Terrapene triunguis. Lineage (NCBI taxonomy): Eukaryota > Metazoa > Chordata > Testudines > Emydidae > Terrapene > Terrapene triunguis. Next base: position 5,504,974 of record NW_020664483.1, on the reverse strand, counting down.
GGCCCCGAGGGAGAGCCAGAAAGGCTGCTGTGTGAGGCCAGCGCTGTTTATCGTGTGCTATGTAAATGCTAGTCAAAAAACCCAGCGCGGCTTTGGAGGATAGTCTTGTTCTTGTCCCCTACGCTGCTCTGCGCCACGAATTCCAGGGCACAGAGTGGGGTGAGGTGGTTTCCACAAAGAGCCAGGGAGCTCCTGGAATCCTGCTGCCGCGTGGCGAGTTTGCGGGTCTCTAGCAATCAAGCGTCCTTTACAAAAACTCACCAGACCAGGGACACACACAGACTTTGGGACACTCATCTTTGGCCTTCGCCTGGCTCCCGCTTCCACCACCATCCTGCGCCAGCAGCCCCTTTCTCACCTCCGCCTCCCGGCTAGTGTTAAAACGCTTACCTTCGTTCCCGGCCACTTGGCAAATTATTGCCCGCTCAGATGAATTTCAGTTGCAGACATTGCTCCTGCCCCCACAGGATTTTCCGGCAGCAGAAGATTGGGGGGAGGGAGAGGAGTTTGACTCTGTGGCCTTCTACCTTATTTTCCCTCAATTGGGCAGATATAATGGGATGTGCAGCCCCCACACGACAGCAGACACTAAAGAGTTAATGACGATTACCAGCACTCTCCCAGCTGGGCTGAAGTGACCATTAGAAACAGCTGGGATAAAATCCTGCAACCCAGGCAAAGCAGGGGGTTACTGGAGAGGCTGAACGCGGCTGTGAAGGTGTGCCACAGGATCAGAGGGAGCCAAGCCAAGCCACCCAGAGGGACAAATTTCCTGGCAGAAGGATCCAGGGAAGGTTGCCAGAGGTAGGGCGCAGCCTGGGAAGGCAGAAAAACCTAAATAAACAGCCTTTGACTGCCTAGTGCAGGCTATCTGGGCTGGGGCCCCCTTCCAGCTCCTTAAAGGGAAGGGAGTGGAGCTTGCTGACACCCCAGACTCAGGGTGGGGGGTACTAACGTAAGTCTGTTGGCCTTTATTTTTTTCCCTGCTGTAAGTTCCTTTGGTTCTCTTTGATGAAGGAGGGAGATACAAGACTGGGGGACTCTAGGCGGAGGTCTTACTACCCTGACGGGGGAGGGACTCAAATGACCAGCAAGAGGGCTGGAGCTGTAGAGAGAGGCCAGGTGCTACATTTCTAAACTGACACAAAGGGAAACTGAGGCAAGGCTACTGTTACCGAACACCTGGCTGGGGGTGTGCATTTGTGAAAACCCTGCTGTAGTCCATTTTCTCTAGGGTGTGTTTAAACATACGAGTGTATTTCTTCTCCTCTTTACCGTAGAGACACCAGATTTCTTCCATTGTACCCAGGCAAGCAAACCAAAATGTTGTACGGTGTGATAAACCACGACACCCCCTGTTCACCAGCTTCTGTCACTGAAAGTCAGAGAATGGGGATAGAAACTGTAGCTGCAAATTGATCGCTGGGATTTCATTATGAAAATGCTATAAGTTAGAACCCAGGAGTTCAACTACACTGGGACCTTTAACAATAGGTGTCTGTTTTAGCTGCTAGCATCATCATGTTCCCATTACGCCTCTGGCGTTTAGGGCAGCAACGAAGCTCCTCCACTCCTGTCTGTTTCTGTTAAGTCTTTCAGTGGTTCCCCAGCTGTGCCCCAGGTTTTTCAGATCGGCTTCCACAGCTCTTTGCCATGTTGTTTTTGGGCGGCCTCGTTGTCACTTGCCTTCAGATGTCCATCTTAATGCTACTCTGGTGATGGAATCAGTTTCCGTCCGAAGCACATGGGCAATCCATCTCCAATGCCTCCTGGCAATGATGGTGCTCATATCTTCTTGGCTGCACTGTGTGAATAGGTCTTGGTTTGAGATTGTTCTGGGCCAAAAGATACGGAGGATTTTTCTGAGGCAGGTTGTATGGAGTGAAGAGAGTTTGGACATGTCATACTTTCTCATTCCCCAGCGGTCTGCACTATAAAGTAGTGTTGGAAATACACAGCTCTGATAAATCTTGAGTTTGGTTCTGGTGTTGTAGTTTGATGATTTCCAGACTGTATTTAAGCTCCTGAAGGTCTTCCTGGCTCTATTGATTCTGTTCCGGATGTCCTGGCTTGTTCCACCGTCCTGGCTGATAGTGCTGCCCAAGTATGTGAATGTTTCTACATTGGTGAGAATATGATCCTCTATCCGTACTGGTGATGGTGAGGCAATATTAAAGGTCATGATATCGGTCTTATTGTGGTTGATTTTCAGTCCAATTTGCTTCTGAATGCGTTGAGTTGAATTGTTTTTTCTTGTATATGGTGTTGGGTATGTGGTAGGAGAGCGAGATCATCTGCGAAGTCCAGGTCTTCAGGGGATGAGAAGGGTGTTCATTTAATGCCTCTTAGCATGGCTTCTGTTGTACACTGCATTACCCAGTCGGTGGCAATGCTGAAGAGAATTGCAGACATGACACACCCCTGACATACTCCTGTTTTGACTTCAAAACTGAGCTCACTGTGATCAACACTGCATTGTAAAGTTGAAATAAAAGCTTTTGATGTTGATTATATGGAGAGGGATTCCATATACCTGCAGAATGTGCCATAGGCTGGTCCTGTGAATGCTATCAAAAGCCTTCACAAGGTCTATTAAATTTATGTAGAGTTGCCGTTGCCATTCTAAGCATTGTTCTGTTACGTTTCGTAGAGAGAAGATCTGGTCTGTGCATCCACACCCTTTCCGAAAACCGGCTTGCTCTTTCCTGAGAACACTATCAACTGCCTCTGACATACACTGGACTATGATCTTACACAATACTTTGCTTGGTACAGATAAAAGTGTGATGTGATATGCCAGCTATTACAATCACTGAGTGTTCCTTTCTTTTGTATCTTCACTATAACCCCATTAGTCCACTCATCTGGCACTTTTTCCCTTTCCCAGACTGATGTAAATAGAGGGGTCAGGATAGATGCTGCTAACTCAGGATTTACCTTGAACAATTCTGCATTCAAGTTATCCTTGCCAGGAGCTTTTCCATTTTGTAAGGATTTGATGGCTTGAATGATCCCTTCCTTAGTTGGGGTGTCTGTGTTGATATCAAGATCTTCTTCTGCCTCCTGGATATTTGCTTCGTCTTTAGGTGGCTCCCTGTTCAGCAATTCTTTGAAATGTTCTTTTTCTGTTAGTAGGTGGCCTTGTTTGTCCCTGATGAGTGTTTGTTGGTGTCTGCTGTTTACCACTGATAAGCCGCATCATTTTGTAGACAGTTCCTTATTAACCCCCCCCCATTCCCCGCCCTCTGACCGCCCCGACCCCTATCCACACTCCTGCCCCCGACCACCACCCCAAACTCCCCTGCCCTCTATCCAACCCCCACTGCTCCCTGCCCCCTTACTGCGCTGCCTGGAGCGCTGGTGGCACTACAGCCACGCCACCCGGCTGGAGCCGGGCCACGCCGCCGCCACCACGCAGCACAGAGACCGGGTCAGGCTGGGCTCTGCAGCTGCGCTGCCCCAGGAGTTCACAGCCCCACCGCCCAGAGCATTGCGCCAGGGGTGGAGCAAACAAGCTGAGGCTGGGGGGGGGAGGAACAGTAGGGGAGGGGCTGGGGCTAGCCTCCTGGGCCAGGAGCTTGGGGGCCGGGCAAGACGGTTCCGCAGGCCGGATGTGGCCCACAGGCTGTAGTTTGCCCTCCTCTGCTTCAGAATGTGGACACCAGAACTGTACCAACTATTCCAGTGTGGATTCCCCAATACCATATACAGCGATACAATCGCCTCTGTTTCTCGTCACTCATGCCTGTTTAGCCAAGGACTGCATTAGTCCTTTTGGCCACAGCATCACACTGGGAGGGCATGTTGAGCTGCATGTCTACTGTGACCCCTAAATCCTTTCCAGCCCCTTCTTTCCAGGCTGCAGTCCCCCGTTCTGCTGGCATGGCCTGCATTCCTCGTTCCTGGATGCATAATTGGCTGTTTTAAAACACATTTTGTTTGAATGGGGCAAGGTTACCGAGCAATCTAGATTTGCCCTGTCCACTCTGCCAGACTTTATCAGCAGTGATTTATATTTACTTCCACAGTTACCTTTATCCACTGAACTTGTAATCTCATCAAAAAATGAGATCAGGTTTCTTTAATAAGACCTATTTTCCATAAGGCCCTGGTGCCTGGCATTAATTATATCCTTATTAGCAATTTAATTCCACGTCAGCTTTTCTGTTTTGCATGGGATTGATGTCAGGCTAACTGGCCTATAATTACCTGAGTCCTCCTGCTTGCCCCTTTTTGAATATTGGCACAACAGTAGCACTCTTCCAGTTTTCTGGAATTTCCCAGGTATTCCAAGATTCATAAGAATTAATATGAAGGGGGCTTGAGATTTCCTGAGCCAACTCTTTTTGGACTCTTGGGTGCAAGTTATGCAGGGCTGCTGATTTGAAATTGTTCATCCCCAGTAGATGTGGTTTAACATCCTCCTTGTTTACTAATAGACTGGAAAGTACTTCATCATCCTTGTGTGAGACACATACATCCTTCCTTACAGATAAATACTTCTGTATTGAACACTTCTGCGTTATTATTAACAATGTTCCCATCCTCCTCTAGTATTGGGTCTAGATCTACTATGCTGCAAACACTTCTGCACCTGGGTGCAGATCTGCAGGATCAAAGCCATTATTTGTGGTGTTTTGTCTGCTGAGGAAAAGCCTTCTCAGGCCCTGACTGTCTCTGAAAGCAATTGCTCCTCCCCGATGTTGTACTTCTACCAACGCTGACTGAAATGAAATCTCTAGGGGAGCGGGGGGAATGGCATCATGTTTAACCATTACAAACACAGGGAGCTCAGAGTACTGTCCTTGGGATACCTGATCCATGTGTCTAGGTGTTTATAATGCACTGAAGATTATGGTATATTCAGGGGCAGGGAGGGGGTGCAAAATGACAGGGGCACTTCTTTTAAAAATATCCACCCATCAGAAAAGCTCCACCCCATGATTCATCCCTCCCATTACATTGTGCATGTTCTCCGAGCATCCCTGTGCAACTGAAACTGGGCTCAACCCTTCAGTAGGGCTCCTCGGTTTTAGCTCCTTCTGGATTGATGGGGCAGTACACACCTCTTAGACCTATTGTTCCAGGCTCTCAGCAGACTCAGGCAGAGAGACCATGCTGCCTTGGTTAACCCTTGGAAATGTGATCCCTTCACAACTAGGACAGCTAGAGTTACTTTTCAGGCTACTGTCTCGCTGCCCAGAATCTTCGCTTTAAATTAAAAGAGGGAATCTGTTCATTGCACCACCATAATCCAAGCCTGGATTATATGGGTGCTATGAGTAGGCTCTCACACGACTGCCAACATAACCACGCCACACAACCGTTGCAGCAAAACCCAGGCCAAACAGCATGAGTGCTGTTGGTCAGAACTGAGCTACACAGGCAGAACTGTGTGGGGAACTTGCAAAGCAGATGCTAACTGCTGGGAAAGCTCCTCCCTTTAATAGGCAACACATCCGTTCGTAGGCTTAGAACGCACACTCCTGACAAAATGACTACATGCTCTGGCACTCATGAATTAGTTTTATTTCTGTCAGTCTCTGTAACAGGGACACAAACATTTCTCAAAACCTCCACCGTTGACAAGTTAGGTTAATGTTTTATTTGAAAGGACAGACGGGAGGAACAAAGTAATTATAGGTAAGAAACAAAAAACATTCTATTGTGCTTCAAAGGAAGGTTATAGAGCTTTACTTGCATAGCACAAGTATACATAAGCATTTGAGTTAAGAGCAATGGACAGAAACCCAGCTCGAGAGGGTAATTCAGATTATTGCTTTAAAAACAGCAAACCTACAACAACTGGTTGCCGACGTGTGCGGGAACAAACAGGTGCTTATTGGCATTTATTTTCCAGTAGGCTAATTTTGTTTAGCCAAGGAACAGTGTACACTACGAAGTTGCAGGTGATGTGCTGAGGAGAAAGGGGAGAGGGGGAAAAGTTAGTTTACAAATATAAAATGCAGATCTAATTGAACTGGTCATGCCAGGGATGCAAACATTTACTATCTGTGGAGGTCAGCAGCATGTTGCAGCACTGAGAAGGTGGCTCTTTAAATTATCTGCACTTGTGAATATTCTGGGACAACAGTTTCATCAACAGGAGACCAGAGTTGGAAAACTAGTTTTCCAAAGTGTCAAGCCGCCAACCAATGCCATCGAAGTCCGCAGGAATGGCTGAGTGTTCGGCACTTTGGAAGATTAGGTTAGCTCCTCTCAGAGGGCCTATACCACAACTAGACACCCATAGCTGGCCCGTGCCAGCTGGCTCAAGCTCGGGGGCTGTTTAATTGCAGTGTAGACATCCGGGTTTGGCTTGAGCCTGGGCTCTGGGACCCTGTGAGGTGGGATGTCTACTCTGAAGTTAAACAGTCCCATAGCCCAAGCTGTGCGAGCCCAAGTCAACTGGCATGGGCCAGCCACAGGTGCCTAACTGCAGTGTAGACATACCCTAAGAGCCTAACTTCAGCCAAGACTTTCAACAACGGAAGTCTGAAGCTTTGATGGAGCTTTTCAGAAGAGAGCTAGCACCCATGTACGTTTAAAAAAAGGACATGTCAGGGCAGCTAACTCATCAGTGCGTGCACCACTGCAGCATGCACAACACTAGTAACTGCACACACAAGTTACCAGCTAGCTGTGCAACCAGCAGGAACTGTGCATGTACAATTTCATGCGCAGTTGCAATAAATGTGCATGCAGGCACACATCTGATAATCTAGGCAAGGGGTAGGCAACCTATGGCACGCGTGCCGAAGGCGGCACGCGAGCTGATTTTCAGTGGCACTCACACTGCCCGGGTCCTGGCCACTGGTCCGGGGGGCTCTGCATTTTAATTTAATTTTAAATGAAGCTTCTTAAACATTTTAAAAACCTTATTTACTTTACATACAACAATAGTTTAGTTATATATTATAGACTTATAGAAAGAGACCTTCTAAAAACGTTAAAATGTATGACTGGCACGCGAAACCTTAAATTAGAGTGAATAAATGAAGACTCGGCACACCACTTCAGAACTATTGGCCTAGATCAGGGGTCGGCAACCTTTCAGAAGTCCTTAATAGTGATAAGGCTGTAGTAGTATTGAAAACTGGATTCTGATTAGGCACTATTTTGTGGCTCAGTTTAGTCATTAAGGAGTTTGATCTGAAATCAGGCGACATTCCCCACTGAATTACGTTATTTGTGTGCAGAGGCCTGGGATTCTTTGCAAATCTCCCACAACTGTCAGATCTCAACTCCTGTAGCAACTAACCTCTGCCACCATTAACCTATTTGTAGACCTTGATGACAAAATGAACCTTTAAGTTTGGGACCGAAACTTAAATTTCTCAAATTGCCAATGAACAATGTGACAGAGGAGTAGGATTTGGAGTGAGAGTGAAGAGCTGTGGGTTATGTTCCCAGCTCTGCCAGACCTATGTGACCTTGGATAAGGTCACTTATTCTCTGTGCATCAGTTCCCCATCTGTGAAATGGGGATAATAGCACTTTTCTCCCACCCTTTGTCTGTCTTGTCCATTTAAGACTGCTAGTGCTGCAGAGACTGTCTCCCTATGTGTCTGTACCACATCTAGCACAATGGGGCCCCAGATAAGATCTGGGGCATCTAGGTCAGACCTTAATACAAGTTCTATAGATACACTAGCCCTCTGAGTTTTTTAAGCTCTTTCTATGCCATACCTTAGCCAGCTCTGGTGTTGAATGAAATTCACAGTCCTGAACGTCCGTTGATGACTTTGTGCAAGTTGTCCGGCCAACCTTAACATTCAGATAGTACTTGATTCCGGACACAATCTGTAAAACGAGGGGAAAAGCTTGTTTACAGCACTGATCCATTGTCTAGAAAGCACTACAGGCCATTGACCTGCTGAGAGGGTCAACGTGAGACCGGACTAAAAGGAAGGCTTGTTTTTGTGGTGATGTTGCTAGTCTAGGATTGAGTTCTTTGTGGCAGGCACTCTTTTCCTAGGTGTTTGTACAGCACCAAGCACAATTTGATCGCAGGGGAGGCCTCTAGGGGTCATACTGCAATAAATACTAAAGAAAAGTGTCTTGAACAAACGGAGGTGCAAGGAATAAGTGAGTGACACTGGAAAAGCAGAGAGATGGTCCAAGGGACTGAAACCAAACATGCATCCAAAAGGATTGTGTGTGGCAATTAAAAATAAGGACCCAGCACCCTTTGCAGGCCAGAAAACAAAACCCAAGGTGCTGATTCATTCAGGAGAACTGCTCAAGTGAAGTATTTGAAACCGCAAGAGACAAAATTTTTTTTTTTTTTTAAACTAACACAATTCTGATTGGGGGGCAGTTGAGGGCAGCCTATTTTAATTGTTAATAGAAAAATGAACTGACCACCCAAGGCAGAAGGGCAGCTGAGGAGAGTCCATAGGTTAGAAAACCATTGTGGAATGAACATGTGTCTATCATAACCCTGATCACTGTCTATGCCTGCTGTGTCTCTTTCACCCTCCTTTCTCAGGCCTTGCCACTTTGGGCTGTTGGCACAGTCTGTGTTTGTACACTGTCTAGCATAATGGAGCGCCCCGCCCCGCCCCCCCAATCCCCATCAGGGTCTCTGTTCACTACTGCAATATGCATTAGAAAACATAGTAACTGCTAAAGTCCTCCAATTTCAGTTTCAAAGTCTCACATAGGCTTCCTCCCATCATTTGGGGTAGCAGTGTGAACTAGTGGCTAGAGCACTAGCCTAGGACTCAGGAGATCTGGGTTCTATTCCTTATTCTGCCACTGGCCAGCTTGCAGAAGTCACTTCATTGCCCTGTACCTCAGTTTCCCCATCTGTAAAATGGGGCTAATGCTACTGACCTTCTTTGTAAAGAGTCTTGATCTACCAATGAAAAGCACTGTGTAAGAGCTAGGTATTGTTATTTAAGTAACTAGTTAGTTGTTTGTTTGTTTGTTTTTAAAGCATTGATCAAATTGTCTCAAGGCCACTAAGAGTCACTTCAGCCTCCAAAGATGTCCTGCAGAAGAGGAAGGGGAGGAGAGAAGGGTTTGTGGCATTTGTTTCTTTGTAATGCAGAGAAAAGGCCTAAAAGATTTTGGTTCCGTTCCCCTAATTATTTCCCCTTCTCCTTGCTTGTTTTTCATTAGCAATTAAGGCTCTGGGTTTTTTCCCTGGGAAACTCTCTGGATGACTGGGCAGTTGGGACGGGTGGTTATGACATTACAGATACCATAGAAACAAAACCCAAAACACTGCGAAGGCAAATGATTTTTTATTCAAGCTGTTTGAAAGTCTTTGGTTTTGTTAACCTCTAAGAATCTTTTCGTTACAACAACCTCAACCCCTTCAAATTAAGAAAACCTCTCCAGGAACATACAAGAGGGCCTGGGAAAAGCAGAGTTTACATTCCTAATATTTCTAAGATAAAACAGGCAAACTGCCCCTCCCTCTACCCCACCGAACTTTCGAAAGGAACCAACTCATTTCCCTCTCCACTCCACTTCTCCCCCACTCCTTGTGCAGGGACATTTCAGATGAGTGTTTAGATCTGAGCACTCTCTAGTTGTGCATTAAGTGCTGGGGCTAACATGATTCATTCTCTCCTCTTCTCACCAGGTGGACACTTGTGTCTGCATTAGATATGTACGCACTACACAGTATATCAACCACAAAGGTTCTAAGTGCTAGAATGAAGTATAGAGAAACACCCCTTTCTGCTGATTGGTTACTGTTTGCCTTTCAGAGAAAGCCTGCTTCTCTGTTCCTATTTCCTTTTTCAAAAAGCTGGCTTGGTGGTTTGTTTTCCTGCAACTGGCCTGGTCTACACTACATAGTTAGGCTGACATAAGGCAGCTTACATTGACCTAACTATGCAAGTGTCTACGCTACAATGGTGCTCCCGCAGATGGAAGTCGCCCACTACATCAACTAATAACTCCAGCTCTGTGAGGGGTGTAGCGCTTCGGTCGATGTAGTTAGGAGAACAGTGTCTGTCTGTGTAGATACTGTGCTACTTACATCGCCTGTTGGCTGACTGACAGCCCCCCTTCCCCACCTCCCAGTGAGGAAGGGGGGACTCAAGCTTTCCTTCCCCCTCCCAATCTCTCACTGGAAGGGAGCCCGGCCCGCGCACCCCCCCCCCCTCTCCCCTTTTCCCCCCCCCCCCCCCCCCCCCCGTGAGCCCAGGCACCTGGCCTCAATTTCACAGCAAGGAGCCTACCAGCAGTGAAACTTACAATGTCAGTTTCACTGTTCCTATTATTTCACCTTTGGTCACCAGAGGCTGTCAGCCCCAGGGCGAGGAGGAGAGGGGGAATGCCAGCTGTGAGCCCTGCACTGGGCTGACAGCCAGAGACAAAATGTGAAATAACAGCAGCTATGAAACTGACAAGAAATCAGTCAATTTCATTGCTGGCAGGGGCCCTGCTGTGAAATTGAGCCCTGTGCCTGACTCACAGCTGGGGCTGTCAGGGGGTACTCCAGCTGTGAGCCCTGCACAGCTGTCAGTGCCCCACAATGCCCCACTTCAATGGGTGCAAGCGCTCCTGATGAGGATGCACACCACCAGCAGAAGGAGGGTACGGTGGATACCAACAACTGATTTAATGACTGCAGTGGCTGTAGGTCGACCTAACTTAAGTTGACCTAATTTTGTAGTGTAGACAAGCCCTTAGTTCTCATGTAGTTCAGTGCCTATACAAGTAGTTCTATCAAACAACTGGGGAATGGTGGGGATTTTAAAGCCCCAATACAAAATGCTTGATTAGTAAGAGATGGGTCCCCTAGGAAAGCATGAAGGAGGGGAAAAGCCTGCAAGCAACAATGGAGTGAAGACTGAATAAAGCAGAGAAGCCTGAGAAGAAATGTTCACATGCAGCAGTTTGGTTACAAGGCGCAGCCTACTGGCCTCACCTTCACCAACTGCATTTGCTCAGCACCAGCTTAGAGAGGAAACTCAGTAGTGGAAAGTAACCCACCACTTACTGGCTCACCTTGGGTTTTGCATCTCTCGATTTCTCCATTTTACATTAGCAAAACTAGCTGTCATCTCCTGCCCTGACCTTTGGGAAAAACCGTAACTACAGGGGCCTGCCGGAAGCTGGGGTAAAAACTGGGAGTAACACCAGTTCTGCAGGTACCTTAGCCTTACACAGGGGTAAAATAAATGGAGTTGGAGAACCAACCCCCTACAGGTCCCTCAGACCTACCAGTTCTTTCCCACATCTGCTACAGCAGCACATTCCAGGGCCAGGTTAACAGCCAGATACCTCCCCTCCGCCGCCCAGGGCCAGCCTTAGGGGTGGGCCACCCAGGCGACCGCCCAGGGGCACCATGGCCAAGGAAGTGCCATGCAGCAGCGCAGAGTTGCGCACGGCCGGTGTACAGTCAGAAACTGCTCCTGGCTGGCAGGGGAGCGCGGGGGTACCCAGGGTTTTCCCTGCTCCCTCCTGATGGAGGTAGGGGGGAGGACAGCGGATGAGTACACATATTGCTTGCCCCCCCCAACAGTCCAACTGCCCCCATATGGGGCTGGAGGGGGGGGATAAGGAGCAACACCAAGCGCTTGGTGCATCCAGGTCACTTCCCCACCTGGGCCGTGCTGTGAGGCGAGCAGCCCTGCCCTTACGCAGCCCAGGTGGGGAAAGTGCCCTGGGTGCAGGTGGGGAAAGTGCCCTGGGTGCAGGGAGCCCTGACCTCGCTCCTCACTGCCCCCACCCACAGCCCCTTAGGGGTGCCCGGAGGGGCAGCGTCCGAGGGGGGTGGGGAGCTGCGATGCCAGGTGCTCCGTGCACCCAGATCAGTTTCCCCACCTGGGTGCAGGAGGAGGGGGGGGTGCAGGGGTTAGGGGCCCGGTGCAGGAGTGGGGGCGGGGGGGGGGGCAGGGTTTAAATCCAGGGATTCACACAGGGGCGTCACCGTCTGCTCGGAGACAGTGGGGGGCTGGCTGGGTGCTCCCCCGGCCGGGACCCTCCCCTGGCGGCGGGGGGCGGTACCTGCTTGCGGGCCTGGAGGACCTCGGCCACCCGGCTGCGGTACTTGTCGTTGCTGGCCTTGTTGTACTCGCTCATGGCGAAGCGCAGCGCCCGCTGCACCCCCTCGTCGTTCTCCTCGGCGTCCATCAGCCCCCCCAGCAGCCGCGGGGGCCGGTCCTTGGCCAGCGCCGCGCCGGCGGCCAGGGCCAGGGCGGCCAGCCAGAGCCACGGGGCGCCCATCATCCTGCACGGGCTGGGGCGGAGAGCGGCGGTGCCCGGGGCCGGCCCGGCGCGGCGCTATATCCCCCTCGCCCGGGGGGCAGGCTCCGGGCAGGGCCCGCCCCGGCCGGCCCACACGGCCGCAGCCTGCGCCTATCCCGGCTGGGGGGGCGCCGGGACACTGCCCCCAGCGCACACGCCTCCCCCAGCCCCCTTCCTGCCAACGCCGAGATCACCGAGCCTGGGGGTGCCCGCGTGTGGCGCTGCCCAGGGACTGACCCCTGAGATGGACCCCATCGCCCCTTGCCGTTTGCATCCCCCCGGGGCGGGGGGGGGGACTTGCATTTGGCTTTGGTTACACATGGCAAAAGGGGGAACTGTCTGTCTGCAAACAGGCCTTGGAGACGTGGGAGCACATTTAATTTCTTCTTCTCCCTGCCCCTTAAAATGTTGAGCTGCTTTTTCTTTCCGCCGTCTGGGGACGAAACAAACTCCTCAGCATGTGGAATTAAAAACATTCCATCAGCCGGCTCTACTTAGCCCTTCACTTCATCTCCCCCTGCTAGACCTCAGCCCCCCAAATCGAGATTGCTTCGTTTACAATTTAGCTGATATTTTTGAAGGGGCAAGAGGTAGGTTGCGTGGCATGCAGTGAACATCCGAAGAAGTGAGGTTTTTACCCACGAAAGCTTATGCCCAAATAAATCTGTTAGTCTTTAAGGTGCCACCAGACTCCTTGTTGTTTTTGTTTTAACAGAAAGTAGTTTCCTTGCTCATAATTCCAAGCCTACCTTTTCAGCCAGCACTCTGCCCAAAGAAAATGCCCCTCTCTTGGCTTCCTCTTAGACAGAGCCATGCTACCAGAGCTTCTCAGGTACTTTTCTCTTGCCTGTCCGCTTCTGACACATATGGACGCTTACTGCTGCAATCCAATCAATGCACTATCCCCTGCATTTGCAATCACTTCTCAGGGAAATTCCTCTTATTCCTCCGCAATTAGTGCTTCCCCAGGCCTTCTACATGGCCAGTGCTTTGGGCGGTGGTTTCTCTTTTTTCAGCTATCTTACTTTCTAAAGGAGCTTAATTGCTTCTTCCATTTAGCCATTAGCCTTGAAGAGGTCTCTGATCTATGAGCAACCACAGACAGGCACGATGGGAGCCGCCAACATAACAACATTGAGCAACTACATCATTCACCATCCAATACATGCACAGAAATATTGACTCAGATTGAGTAGTATGTTACTTCACAAGTTGCTTCAATGATTTTCATGAGGCTGTGGTCAGTGTGAGGCCTGGTCTGTGTTTACAAGTTTTCTGGCATAGTTCTGTTGGTTAGGGGTGTGATTTCCGCCCCCCCCCCAAGTCCTGACTGACATACCTATGCTGGCAAAAGCCCTAGTGTAGATGCATTTATACCAGGAAAAAAGAAGTCCTTTTGTTGGTATAATTTATTTTGATCAGGGAAGTATTAGTATAAGTACTCTGGCAAAAACATTCCTTTGCCTGTATAAGCTGCAACTCCACTTTCCAGTGTGGACTAGACCAAAGACGCTGTAGATCAGATGTGGGCAAACTACGGCCTGTGAGACCATCCTGCCTGGCCCCTGAGCCGCCACACGGGCCACACTCTGGCCTGCTGCTCCCACTGGGCAGCGTGGGGAGTGCAGCTGGCTCTGGCTGGGTGGTGCGGCTGCGAGCTCCTGCTGCTGGCGGGGGGGGGGATGTAAGGGAATGGCGGGTCCTGGGGGGCAGTCAGTGAGCAGGGGGTGGTTGGATGGGGCGGAGGTTCGGGGGGGGGATGGTCAGGGGATGGGGAACAGGGAGGGTTGGGAGTGGGAGTCCCAGGGGGCCTGTCAGGGGGTGGGAGTGTGGATAGGGATCGGAGGGTAGTCAGGGGACAGGGAGCGGGGTGGGTGGGATAAGGGGGTGGGATCCCATGAGGCAGTTATGGGCGGAGGGTCCCGGGGAGGGGGCGGTCAGGGGCGAGGAGCAGAAGGCAGTTGGATAGGGGGTGGGAGTCCTGGGGGGGCTGTCAGGGGGCAGGGGTGTGGATAGGGGTCGGGGCAGTCAGGGGACAGGGAGCAGGGGGGTTGGATAGGGGGCAGGGGTCCTGGGAGGGGGCGGTCGGGGAACAAGGAGCAGGGGGGGTTGGATGGGTTGGAGGTTCTGAGGGGGGCAGTCAGGGGGCGGGAAGTGGGAGGGGGAAGATAGGGGGCGGGGGCCAGGCTGTTTGGGGAGGCACAGCCTTCCCTACCCAGCCCTCCATACAGTTGTGCAACCCCGATGTGGCCCTTAGGCCAAAAAGTTTGCCCACCCCTGCTGTAGATCCAAAGTGAGAAATCTTGCTCTGAATTAGATAGGGTCCTGCACAAGAAATAGTAGGTGATCATGTAATTAAGGACTGTACCATAATGCCTATGCACAAGAGAACAGAGTGAAGGTTGAGCCAGCTCCCTTAACCTTGGCCCTTCTTGACTCCCGAGTGCTTTGCAGACTTGAGTCTCAATCCTGCACACCCTGATTGCAAAGTTGTGTGTAACATCACATCAGTTAATACAACTCCTCAAGGTCACTTTCTTACACGACCCGAATTTCTTAGTGAAAACTCACACACGGGCTTTAACGGTGCAGAAGGACTCACCTCTGGCCCTTTGATTAGAGCTGGCTGGAGGACAGCAGTTCCATTTAGCAACAACTTCTGAGGTTTTGAAATTTGTTTTTGTTCTGCATTGGAAGGAAACCAAAACCTTTTGACTGTGTTCACTAAATGGCTGTTTTCAGATTGAAAAGCTCAGGGTTTCAATTTGGGGCTCGCTCGCTCTCTGACCAGAAGCGACCAGAGAGCTCTTGACCTCACAACCCTCCTCTATAAAAACGTAATTGAAACCAGTAAATCGCTGCCAGATGTTGTGGCTTTGATGAATCAGCTATTTCGAAGAAATTTCATTAAATTGAAAATGTCCCACCCAGCTCCACTTCACACATCTGCAAACACTGGGGTTCCATTTCATCAGACTGATCCTCTTGGCACTTTTCTTGGGGAGGGGGGGGTGCACTGCCTTGCAACTTACATAGTCATCTATGTACTGGGCCCAGTCCTAGTCAATATATTCATAAATGATCTGGACAAAAGGGGTAAACAGTGAGGTGGCAAAATTTGCAGATGATACAAAATTGCTCAAGATAGTGAAGTCCCAGACCTCTCAAAACTGGGGAACTGGGCAACAAAATGGCAGATGAAATTCAATGTTGAAAAATGCAAAGTAATGCACATTGGAAACCATAATCCCAACTATACATATAAAATGATGGGGTTTAAATTAGCTGTTACCAGTCAAGATGGAGATCTTGGAGTCATTGTGGATAGTTCTCTGAAAACATCCATGCAATGTGCAGCGGCAGTCAAAAAAGCAAGCGGAATGTTGGGAATCATTAAGAAAGGGATAGAGAATAAGACAGAAAATATCATATTGCCTCTATATAAATCCATGGTACATCCACATCTTGAATACTGCGTGCAGATGTGGTCGCCCCATCTCAAAAAAGATATATTGGAATTGGAAAAAGTTCAGAAAAAGGCAACAACAATTATTAGGGGTATGGAATGGTTTCCATATGAGGAGAGATTAATAAGACTTGGACTTTTCCGCTTGGAAAAGAAATGACTAACGAGGGGTATGTTAGAGATCTATAAAATCATGACTGGTGTGGAGAAAGTAAATAAGAAAGTGTTATTTACTCCTTCTCATAACACAAGAACTAGGAGTCATCAAATGAAATTAATAGGCAGCAGGTTTAAAACAAAAGGAAGTATTTTTTCACACAATGCAGTCAACCTGTGGAACTCCTTGGCAGAGGATGTTGTCAAGGTCACATCTATAACAGGGTTCAAAAAAGAACTAGATAAGTTCATGGAGGATAGGTCCATCAATGACTATTAGCCAGGATGGGCAGGGATGGTGTCCCTAGCCTCTGTTTGCCAGAAGCTGGGAATGGGCGACAGGATGGATCACTTGATGATTACCTGTTCTGTTCATTCCCTCTGGGGCACCTGGCATTAGCCACTGTCGGAAGACAGGATAGTGGGCTAGATGGACCTTTGGTCTGACCCAGTATGGCCGTTCTTATTTACTTATAAAAATACAGGGCTGGAAGAAGCCCCTCAAGGCTCCTCCAACCTCTTTCTTCCCCCACCCTTAAGCCCCCCAGCACTGAGGTAGGATTAAGTCACCAAGTGGGAGTAAAACACAACTATTCATCTGTTTATAGTATTTCACACCCACTTTACACAGGTGCAAGGCAGTGGAGAAACATGTCCTTTAAGAACAATCTATTTGTGTAACTGATTCTGACTTTTTTATGCAGTGGTGGTGTAGCCGTGTGGGTCCTAGGATATTAGAAAGACGAGATGGATGAGGTAACATCTTTTATTGGACCAACTTCTGTTGGTGAGAGAGACAAGCTTTCGAGCTACACAGAGTGCTTCTTCAGGTCTGGGAAACTGATTCGACGTGTTACTGCTGAACACAAGATTTGAACAGATTGTTTAACGTAAGTAGTTAACCTAGGCAATGTCTACACCGCTAAATCGGCACTGCTGCGATCAATGCAGCTGTGTCCATTTAGCGGGTCTGGTGAAGACATGCTAAGTCGATGGGAGAGCGTAAGTCACCGCTGTAAATCGACCTACGTTACATCGACTTCAGTATGTAATTTACGTAACTGAACTAGCGTAACGTAAATTGACTTGCAGCGTTAGTGTAGACCAGGCCCTAGTATTTAGCAGTGACACTTGGGCCACGTCTATACATACTGCGCTGCAGCACGGGTGGTGAAAACGCATTATGCTGACGGAAAAGACCGCTCCCATCAGCATAAAGAAACCCACCTCCACAAGCAGCATAAGCTATGTCGGCGGGAGAAGCTCTCCCATCAGATTGGCCGCGTCTTCATTAAGCGCTATCATGGTGCTGTAAGTGTAGACAAGCCCTGAGTCCGTTTCCCAGACCTGAAGAAGAGCTCTGGGTAAGCGCGAAAGCTTGTGTCTCTCACCAACAGAAGCTGGTCCGATAAAAGATATTACCTCCCCCACCTTGTGTCTCTGACTTTTGTAACCTACTGTACAAACCTACGGTATTTATGCAATGCTAGAAGTAATGTAGAACCGCCTCCCAGTGACTGTCCAGAAGAGGCTAATGCAGCCAGGTGAGGCCGTATGTGACAATGAGCCAAAAAACCCCAAAGATTGAAACACAAGGGCACAACTAAAAAAGATTCAAATGCCTCACTCTGAGCCAAAATAAAGTGAAATCAAATCATTCATCATAATAAGTGCCCCATAGCCCCTGCAAGGAAAGACCAAGGATATTTTGATTACTCTAAAAAAAAGCCCAGTATTTTCAAGCATTTCAGCCAACGCGATCAAGTTTCAGAAATCTTATCTTCCTTATCTCCTCCGTACATAACGTACCTTCCCGGCTTCAAAAAATGCAATAACAGAAGTGGAGATTGTGACATTTCACAATCTGCCCTGGAGCTGGCGTGGCGCACGCGCATTGCTGTGCTGCCTCAGCACAGATTAAGGAACTGATTGTGACTCTGAGTCACTGTTCAGTCTTTTTCCTCTCCTTGCTCCATGGGGAAGTGACCTGCTGGTGGAATGTATCCATAATACAAGAACAAGGGGCCACCAAATGAAATTAATAGGCAGCAGGTTCAAATCAAACACAAGAAAGTATTTTTTCACGCAATGCACTGTCAACCTCTGGAACTCCTTGCCAGAGGGTGTTGTGAAGGCCAATACTATAACGGGGTTCAAAAGGGAGCTAGATAAATTCATGGCGGATAGGTCCATCAATGGCTATTAGCCAGAATGGGCCGGAATGGTGTCCCTACCCTCTGTTTGCCAGAAGCTGGGAATGAGCAACGGGATGGATCACTTGATGATTACCTGCTCTGTTCATTCCCTCTGGGGCACCTGGCATTGGCCACTGTCAGAGGACAGGATACTGGGCTTGATGGGACCTTTGGTCTGACCCCATATGGCTGTTCTTATGTTCTTATGTCTGTTTCCATGTTCTTCTTGCTTCTAAGCTACAACCTTGGAAAGGCATCAGTATTTCTTCTTATTATTTTTATTACCCTAGTGAATTGCGATCATGACCTGGGACCCCATTGTGCTAGGTACTGTACAACCACAGAATACAGGACAAAAGACAGCAGATGATCCAGACAGACCAACGGGTGAGCGCAAGGAAACAGTGGGACAATACGGGTCAGCGTGACAGGCTGTGGCCTCAGCACACCAGCGGCCTAATTGATGACTAGGAAAAACTTAACAACACAGTTTTGAGAAGGGATTTGAAGGAGGACAAGGAGGTCGCTTTATGGGGCGCTCCTTCCAAGCATGAGTAGCAGCGTGTGAGAAGACACATAGGTGTCTCTGATCCTTTGGGTGGAAGGCAAGTCTTCCTGATTGGGCTGAAGCCTCTATCATAGGGGAAGGAATGAGCATGCATTCTTTGCATTACGTCTTAAAATCATAATGTTCCTACTGCAATTAACACCCCTCACTGCTCCTCAAAGGAGGTGTAAGGCCCAGGCATGGGAGGAGGAGGAGAGACGGTAGCTCCTTCAGGCGCTCCACACCCTGTGTGGACAGCAGAGCACAGCACAGAGGACACTGGCATTTGCCGTGGGGATGAGACCTGCTCTCCCCCTCCCACCCCATGCATGCTGGAACTTTGTGGCATTTCCAGGTTCTGCCCCCTCCCACCATTTGGATTTGCTCCCCTCCTGTGGAGGAAATGATGCCGGGAACTGGATTTTTTTTTTAACCTGTTTAGGTGCTTCTACAGCTCCCATCACCAACGTGCCTCCTGCACATGAATGAATTCTCCTCCGACCGTCCATGCCCAGCCCCGTTTCACAGATGGGGAACAGAAGTACAGCACGATGAAGCCAAGGGCACCCAGGGAGTCTGTGGCAGACTTGGGCACGGAACCCAGGTCACCCAAATCCTAGACTGGTCCCTTAACCAGGTATCCTTACCTGCCCGGAATATTACATGGGGAAGAGCAGCGGCTAATGGAGCATTGTGGCAATAACCAGAGAGGGCGGGAGGGCACTGCTCGGTAGTCAAGAGATGGCAACCATGAAATGGTTTAGAGAATCACGTACACTCGGCGGCTGCAGCCTTGTAATGAAAATGAGGGCAGTGTGCAGTGACTGGAAAGGCCGTGTGGTGCTTGTTGAGCAGAAGTAATGTGCAGTGTGAGAATTACCGCAGGGACAATCCCTGAAGTTGGCCACATGCTGTGCAACTCATTTGATGGAAGCAAAATGTGACAGTTGTTTATATCACTAGATACTTGTGCACCACAAAAGACATGTACTGTAGTACGCAGGGAGAAAGAACCACCGTGTGTAATTTAGAGCTGAATCCCTGGAAATCAATGGGAGTCTTGCTCCATTTTCTTCAATGGGCTTTGGATCGGGCCCTAACTGTTTTTAATCCTTGTAGTGGTAGAGTTAGGTGCTCTGTCTTGCATTGTCAATGCCTGATACTTGAAGAAACAAGCCTAATGTGTCGTGATCAGTCATAGGCCCTGCTTTCATGAAGTACAATCTCCCCTCAACCTCTGTTCTGGCAGCTGAATTCCAGCCCTGTTCCCAGGCTGCAGGACAAACCTGTGGGCTGTACAGTATTGCCAGGGAAATTAGAAGGTTTTTACGAAGACGGGAGGATTAGAGAGTCCAGGGCATGTTTTCGAACAGGCACATAGGGTTTGAAAAGCAGTGGGCCAGCGTCCCCGTTGCCTGCAGCTTCTGTAGTCATTTATTCAATGCAAAGCTAGTGCCGTTGGTGTAAGATACTGCCAGGTCAATATAGTAACGTTACAGTCGCGTTGCTCTGGTGTAAAGGAGTAGGCCTGGGGCAGAGCAATAGAGAATCTGTCCCAGTGAATCCCATTTAAAAGCTAAAATCTTGCCTAACTTGAAATTATTATTGTGTATTTATTTGTGATACCGTAGCACCTAGGAGCCCTCATCACAGATCAGGACCTCGCTGTGCGAGGCGCTTTATAAACACAGAGCAAAAAGACAGTCCCTGCCCCAAAGATGTTACCTATTAACTGGTTGGTTCTACATAATCAAATGCATTCACTAAGAGGAGTTGATTATACCTGAGAGGAAAGAGGAGGGAGAGGGGGGCAAGGCGCTCTTCATGTGTTTAAATATGAGGCAAAGCTATGAAGTAAATGTTATAGATATGGGCTGGGATGTTCTAAGAACTTAAAGCAGCCACGCTCAGATCCTCGAAGTATTTCGGCCCCAAATTGCTGGTTCTGGGCCCAGCTCCCATTGGATTTCAGTCAGATCTGAATGCCTCTCTCGCTTTGGCTCTAGTGAAATCTCGGGCTTATAACCTAAGCAATTGAACCAATTCTTTTGGATGCCACAGTGAATTTGTGGCCCCTAAAATAACTCCAGCGGGCCTGGCCATGCCTTAACTATACAGCCCCACCTTGGGGCAGTATGGAGCTGCACAGCCCTGGGGGAGCACTGGAGACATTACGTGAACCCAGGACTTGTCTGCACTGGCATTTCACCAGTGCACACCATAGTGTAGGCATGGTTTACACCTGTGTAGCACCATTTGGGGTGAGTTACACTGGTGTGAATCGTGCTGCACCAGCATCAATTGTCAATATAAAGGTGACACCAATATAGCTACCCCAGGGGTTAAAATCGCAGTGTAGGTGTCACAGACTGACAATATCCTGGACAAACCTTACGGAATTAAGACAAGCTGCATTGAATTAAGTTAGACCTTATTGAATTGGGTTAATATCTTTGGGGTCCAGGGTATTAAAAATGCAGGTGTATCTGTTTCTAAGGCACGCCCATCTCCAACTATTGGCTGTATGCAAACAAAGCTTACCTATCTACCTACCCTACTGGCCCCATCCGACTCCCGTCTGCTAACTTCATTCTGGCTAGCTCTTTTCAATGCAAATAGAGCTCTTTAAACGAGGCAGCTTGGCAGGCGTGTGCAGTCTCTTAATCCAAAGTAACTGTTTCTCTACAAAGCTGACCCCGCCATGACCCTCACGGAAAGCAATTACTGCAGTAGATGATGGCAGGTACAATAGAACAAGCACAACTGAAAAAATAAACAGCTGTTTTAAATTAATCTTAACCTCCGGAGCAGCAAAAATCTCCCAGAGGAGACAGTGCAAGCTGCTGTTTGACGCAGGGCCAGATCCTTAACTGGTGTGCCTCGGCGTCGCTCCACTGAAGTTAATGGGAACCAAGAGCCAGGCCTGCAGCTAGCGTAAATCAATGCAGCACCATTGTGTCCAGTTCTGGCCTTTGGGGTTTTTTCCCTGCCCTGGAAATAAACAACGTGCTGCATTTTGGAGAAGTACAGCCCAGAAAGGGCTGGCGTCCTGTGATCCAGATCCGAAATCAGTCAGCAGTGCATGAGGCAGCTGTGGGGAGTGATTCATATTTGAAGAGACAAATGGCCCCGTTGGTTTCATCCCTGTGTTTAAAGCCCTACATTTTGGGGAGTTACCAGTTTTCTCCAAAACATTCCTGGGTTTTGAAAAAGCCGGTTTTGATTTTTTTTTTTTTTTAACCTGAATTTTGGCCTCCTGATGCTAGCCCTTCAGTATGGCTCTGTCCACTTTCCCTGCCATGCTCTGTACATGCTTTGTGCCTCTGTGACTCCAGGACTTGTCTACACTAGGACCCATAATTCACCAGCAGTTTCAGATCCCGAACCTGGCAACCTTAAGGAAATGAAACTTGCCCCTTCTACCTGCACTAGGGTTACCATCCGTCCGGGTTTCCCCGGACATGTCCGGGTTTTTCAGTGTTAAATGGCCATCCGGGGGGAGATTTCTAATCAAGAAGAAATGTCCGGGATTTCCCCCTTCCCCTTCTGCGGAGTGCGGCGCGGCTGATTGGACGCCTGGCCTGATTGAAAGCCGCTCGCAGCCACTAGGGCCTCTAGCAGCCAGAGTCCCTCCCCCGCTCCCTCCTCCCCCACAGAGCAGCCGGCAGTGTTTGAGTCCACGTGGAGCCCGCAGCTCTCCCTCTGCCGGGTGAGCAGGGGGAGCAGGGCAGGCGGCGGGGGGTGTGTGTAGAGGCTGCAGGGGCAGGGCAGGCAGGGGGCGCAGAGGCTGCAGGGGCAGGGCAGGCAGGGGGTGCAGAGGCTGCAGGGCGAGTGGGGAGCAGGAGGCACAGAGGCTGCAGGGGCAGGGCAGGCAGGGGGCGCAGAGGCTGCAGGGGCAGGGGGGTGCAGAGGCTGCAGGGCCAGGGCAGGCAGGGGCGCAGAGGCTGCAGGGCGAGTGGGGAGCAGGGGGCACAGAGGCTGCAGGGGCGGGGGGGTGCAGAGGCTGCAGGGCGAGTGGGGAGCAGGGGGCGCAGAGGCTGCAGGGGCGGGGGGGCGAGTGGGGAGCAGGGAAGCACTTAGCAACCCCCAACCAAGATCAGAGCGGGAGGGAGGAGGGGGAATGCGGGGTGCTCAGAGGAGGGGGCAGAGTTGGGGAAGGGACTTTGGGGAAGGGGTTGGAATGGGGGCGGAGAAGGGGTGGGGTTGGGGCGGGGCCGGGGGCGGGGAAGGGGCGGAGTTGGGGCAGGGCTGGGGGCGGGACCGGGGCCCCGTGGAGTCTCCTCTTTTTTTTAAATGTTTGAATATGGTAACCCTAACCTGCACACACACTCCCTCTCTCTCTCTCTTCCCTCCTCACCTCCCCCCAGTGTGGCAAGCTCGGAGCACACCGCACCTTTGACATTGACTAGCACCGTTAAGGTCCAACTGTGCTCTCTCTCCTTAAGCGTCAGAACAGCCCTGTGAGATGCACCAGAACAAATCCATTACTTAGAATGGCTTTAAATGAGTCCTTGAGGACCAGCTCCTCAAAAGAGCTCGGTGCCCAGGGTGCTGGGTTCTTTTAAAAATGTGGCCCTTATTTTCTGACCAGTGACAAAAAAATGTGACCAAGTCATTTATAATAAAATAATAATAAAGTCTAGCTCTTAGCTAGTGCTTTTCATTGGAAGATCTGAAAGCGCTTTACACAGCAGGTCAGCTGGGGAAACTGAAGCACAGGGAGGTAAAGTGACTTGCCCAAGGATATCCAGTAGGCCAGCAGCAGAGGTGGGACTAGAACCCCAATCTCCTGACTTTCCAGTCCAGTTCTCTAGCCACAAGTCAGGTCTAGTAATTAAGAACCAGGCAACAGACTTAGCCTTGTTTTAACTTAGTAATTAAATTACTAAGATTTCCCAGTCCTACATAGTTCCTGTCTATATTCTCCCCCCGGCCCCTGATCCAAGGAAGTTCTGCCCAGTTTCAATCCCCTTCACTCATATAAATGAGGGAATAACCTGGGTGTGGCTAATGTATTGTTGTGTAAACATTTATATTAATAATTCTTGATATTAAGTCATTCTGAATGAGCACAAGAGAACAAGTCATTATTTCACTTCTTAGTAAATAAAAACTATTAAGTCACTTCCAGAGCTCTGTGTAAGCTCGAAAGCTTGTCTCTCTCACCAACAGAAGTTGGTCCTATAAAAGAGATTCTCACCCACCGTGGCTCACGAATATCCTGGGACCAACACAGCTACAACAACACTGCATACAACAAAAATTGAGTCATTCTAAATAATCATCTATGGCCATATTCAAATAGGGGGAGGTTTTAAGCAATGATTTCAATGGGGAATTCTGCTTGAAAACTGATGGCACGTTATAGCTATTAGCAAATACAAGTGATGAGGTAATTTGTTTCTTTGAGTGAGGTGATTTCTATTATCAGAAATACTGGGAGGGGGATAGAGTGACTGTGCACTCAGAAACGTTACTGTGGGTTGCGTGCAATCTGGTTCTTAGATGATCCTAAACACTGTATTGCCATACATTTAAGAATAGCGATAAGTTGCTCCTGTTCTCTCTTTTTTTCTCTCTCTCTCTGTCTCAGTCTGCAGAAGAAATAACTTGGCTTGTTTTTAATATTTTTGCTTATCAGTTTGCTCTTGTCTTTGTGTGTCCAAAGAAATGATTGGGACTAAGCTTAATCAAGGAAATGAGTTTTGCATTCAGTCCCTGATCCAGCAAATCGCTTAAGCACGTGCTTAACTTTAACCCTAGGAGTAGTCCCAGTGACTTCAGTGGAACCCTTTATGTGCTTAAAATTAAGCACGTGCTTAAGTACTTTGCTGGATCGGGGCCCTAGTGCTAGTAGTGGCTAGGTCCATGGTCCGTTCTTATCTCTTGCAGAAGTGGGTTCCAAAGTCTGATCCAAAGAGTCAGATGTTTCCATAGAAATTTGATTAAAAGGCAAACAAAAAAGAGTCAGCGTCTAAAGATAAGAGCGATTCTCTGAGCTGGCTTTGGGCCATGCCTTCCTAGCTGCTGCGCCCCATGGAGAGTAGCCAGCTCAATGGAGCAGAGAAGCCTCCAAACCATAGGGAAACAGGGCCGACGTTGCTTGCTCTCCCACGGGCCTGCAGCAAGAGACCTGTGCAGGGCAAGCGCTGCAGGTGTGTGGGGTGAAAGCTGGGGTGGAGCTGGCGAGCAGCCTCTGACTACAGCACACTCTGTTCTGTACCTTGTGGATTTCCGCTGCCTGCACCAGCAGTAACTGCTCCAGATAGGGGGCTTCTGCACAGGGATGGGGGCTGCAGTCAACATCTTCCAGTCCAGCTGTTCTGCTAATGAGCAGGAAGCTCAGTGACCCTCCCAGAGAGGAAGGCTCTTCGGGTGGTAGATGGGTCTGTGTGGACTTCCCACAAGCTGCTGGCTTACCAGCCAGGGCTCCTTTCCCCTCCACATGAGCCCAAACTGTTCCCATCCTCCCCCAATGCCTATAACTCTGCTAGTGCTCACTTGATGACCTTTGGGGGGGTGGGAAGTTACCCTAATACGGGGTTCTCTGCCTTTGGGGGGCATGAAGCACATGATTCACTAAACACACAACACTGTCCATTCAAAAGTAATGGAGGGAGGGTATTGATCAGTCACTCATTTCCGGTCTGAATCCAGTGCTTTGAGCCACAGAGACTCAATGACTTTGATGTGGTCTGCTCCACTGAGCATCTCTTTAGTGGGTTCATGGTTGTCTCCCCTCTGCCTAGTGGTAGCAGTTGTCAGGGCCGTGGACGGAAATCAGTCTGGGCAGAGGCTTATTGTAACTTGTTTTCTTTACACCATATACGCCAGCCCCTGACCCGCGGTGGTCACACATTCTGCTAGCTCAGCATTTCTATGCCACAGGGAAGTGAAACCCTCTCCCTTCTGAAACATTCCAGAGCAGGGAACAACATGTTCTCATGGGACTGGATTGGACGCCCAGCTGTTTCTCATTAGAAATGACTTAGGACCTTTTCCACACTGTGCACGCGGGGGCTGAGAGCCTGACATCTTTTCAAGCTCTCAGTTGGCAAAGCACAAATTCTCAGGGAATCACAGTCCTTCGGCGACAGATCCAAATGGGCCGGGTTCAAACCAGCGAGCAGTATTGGAGGTGCACATACGCACAGGGGGAAATTCATCTGATAGATTACACAGCATTTGGGGGTCCTTTATAATGAAAGAGTAAAAAATCTGGGCATGTGCGCTCATGAGAAAAGAAGACTAGGGTGTGGGGGGACATGCTAAGTCTTCAAATATGGCTGCTATAAAGAGGACAGTAAGCAATTGTTCTCTACTGAAGGTAGGACAAGACGTTATGGGCTTAATCTGCAGCAAGGGAGATTTAGGTTAAATATTAGGAAAACCTTTCTAACTCGCAGGGTAGGTCAGCTCTGGAATAGGCTTCCAAGGGAGGCTGTGGAATCCCCAACCCTGGAGGGTTTTAAGAACAGGTGGGACAAACACCTGTCAGGGATGATCTAGGTTTACTTGGTCCTGCCTCAGCACTGTGGCACTGGACTTAATGATTTCTCGAGGTCCCTTCCAGCCCTGCCTTTCTCTGAGTCTATGAAAGGTGCTCTCTGAATGGAAGATAGTACTATCATATAAGTAAATATCAATGATCAATTACATGACAGCATAATGAATATAAATAAATGTATAGAAAGCCTCTGCATTTTGCTGCTACCACCGATGTCAGGTGCTCTGCATTTATTGATAACTAAACATCCCTTGGGGGAACTGGGTTATGGGCCATGGCTGGCCTTCAAAGGGATCTTCTTGCTTCCATGAGAACATGGTCCAAGCAAGAGTCTGTGATATTCGTCATTAATTTACTGCTTTTCTCCAGTTAGAAAAGCTTCGCTCATCCACTCAGGGCAGCAGAAACAACCTGGTGCGACTTAGGCACCCGGTCACACAGCACAGGTAGTCAGCAGGAGAAGCAGACGGCTCACAGACCGCCCCGTAAGCTGATGTTTGTTTGCACAAACTAGCCGGCGACTCTTTGGAATAACAACCATATTCGCCGAAATTAGGATCAATTGTTGAGCAGAAAAAGGGCTCCGTTCGCCGGATAATTCCTTTACAATGAATGATTTGACCAGTAAAATAAAAACGAGCATGTGTCTCGTCTGTTAGGCTAGTAGGAAACGAACCACGCTAATGGTCATACTCCAAGTGACTGGGTACTGTTTATCTTTAAAGAGTTGGGATGGGAGTTTCATTGAAACCTAAGGGAATCCCCCAGTGCATTTCAATGGAGTTCGGTGCCCAGCTCCTTTAGGTGGTTCCAAAAAATCCCAGCCCTGCACTCTGGGGCTGTGTCTCCACTTGGAGCTGGCGCGGGGGGGGGGGAGGTGATTTCCAGCTCACCTAAACATACCAGCGCTAGCTCTCATTGAGGCAGTGCGCTAAAAATAGTAGGGGACCAATGGTAGCACAGGTAGCATCAAGCAGCAGCAGGGGGAGCCACCCCAAATACATACCCATGAGGTCCAGGCCAGCTAGCCCGTGCCACTGCTCTCTGCTGCCCGTGCTACACTACTATTTTTGGCACACTCGCTCAATGAGAGCGAGCATAAGTCTGTCTGCCCGGGCTGGGGATCTCACTCACCTGCAGCTCCAAGCATAGACATCGCCCTGACCCGGATCCTGCACCACTGAAGTCAAGGGGCGCTTTGCCATTGACTTTAATTAGCATAGGATTGAGCCCTAACTCTGTCCGCTCTTGAGACATTCGTTGAAAACCCACCATGAAATTAATTCGACGGATTCATCCTAACCCCCGACTGGAGTTCTGGCCACTTCACAAACCCCCTGTTCAGATTTGGCACCATGGCAGCTCCGTGTTCAGAAAGTGCCCTCCACTGGAATAATTAAGATTAAGAGGCTTAGGCACAACTTTGCTAGAAAACGTGCAGTTACCCGCCACATGCCATACCCAAGCCGGGTCTGTTAGGCTGCTGGTTTTATGAGCATTAAGCCTCGTGCAAACATTCTGTAATAAATCAGGCTACGTTTTTATTCATTTCCCATTTTTACAAGAGAGCTTTGTTTTAAACGTCTATTACATTATGTCTGTACTTGCAGATCATGTGAAAGTGGAGGAGTAGCATATTGTGATGGCACCGTCACGAGGTGGTGCTGTTACATGTAGTCGTCCGAGGTTTTATTTCCATGATGTGTGAGCCAATGTTCAGTCTTGGGAAAACATGCTGTGTTGTAGTGGGTTTTTGTTTTGCAAGGTTTTGCATAGAGGCAGTGATGGACCCTTGGAGAGAGAGCTGTGTGTGTACCAGGAGAGTTTGCTTTCTTCCATGGGCTCTGATCGGAGTCAGCGCTCCCTGGGAAGTGCGCTTTGAGTCTGCGCAACTGGGAAGATGTCCTGTAAAGCCTCGGACATTTGCGACCACTACACAGTGGGACAAAATGGGTTAGAATGGGATGCTGTTGCTGGGTGACACTGGACAGTAGTGGGATAGAGATACTGCTATGCCTGCAGTATTACATTTATGAATGGTTGGGGTATGACTTTGTTCTATTCCAAGGGATGGGGGTGCACAGCTCCTCCAGGAACTCAAAACAGTGAGAGGGAGATTCAGACTGTGAACAACTCCAGAGAGGTACCACCCACTGGCATGGTTTGCATGTGCTGGTTCAAACTGGGTTTTCCAGAGACTAGGAAACAAAGAAAGGGCTTGTAGTATAAAAGGATGAGCTTGAACGAACCCAGGCCTTCTTTTTGCTCCAGCAAAGGGACATGAACTTTTGTCCAAGTGGGCCCCAATCCTGCTGAAGGGCCGGAGGGACTTCGGCTGCTAAGGCACCATAAGACTGATGGGTGATTCCTGGTATGTTTAGTGTGTGTTTTAAATCTGTTTATTTGGGGGTTTTTTAATATGTTTTCCCTGTAATGCTTTTGCCCTATGAATAAATGTGCTTGCTTAGAAAGAGTTGTTTGGATTACTGGTAGATCACACCTGTCCTAACCCTCAGACAGAAAACAAAGCACAGGCGCTGGCCGTTTGACAGACTGGCTTATTGGGGCTATCACAGTGTACGGCAGCCTCAAAAACTCCCTGGTCAGAAGAGAGGGGGACACAGGTCCCTGCCCAGACACAGGTGATGGTTGCAGTCCTGAGCCTTGACTGGGCCCTCCTGGAGTGAACCATGGAGGGGGAACACAGGTGCAGTTACCCCAGAAACTGACAAACAGTATTATCGGCCCCACACATTCAAAAATCAGGAGTCAGATCCCCAAAATAATGAGATTTCCTTAAATCATGAGACTTTTTTTTTTACTATATTTTGGTTGCTTTTATTTGCTTTCGGGGTTTTGAACCTTAAGGATACACTTTGGTCACACTTTCAAGCTTTTCTCTGCAGTCATGAGGACGAGAACTGGTTTGTTTTGTGTTTTTGTTTTCAAAGGAAAGCTGAGAGTCTCATATTCACATGACTCCAGGACCTGGAACTTTAAGACATGCACCAAATATCGTGAGATTCATCACAAAATCCTGAGAGTTGGAATTATTTTGGGGCAGTTCTCTGGCCTGTGTTATACAAGAGGCCAGACAAGATGATCACAATGATCCTTTCTGGCCTTGGAATCTATGAACACTGGGACAATGATGAGTAATTCTGACAATACTCCAGCACAACACTAATTCAGAACCCTGACGGACATTTAGTAGTGCTAGATATTGTTCCTTCTTTCCCTTATAAACAGAACATCCACAAAAAACCCCCAAACAAACAAGGAGGCTCCACTGGAGGCAAAGAGGCCACTTACATGGATAAAGTTATTCACAGACCTCTTTACTTGCAGGATCAAAGCTCGTAACACAAAGTCGTGTTTCTTTTTACATAAGTCTCAAGTCTCATTTTGATGATACACAGACATTATGATTTCCGCCCTTCCTCTTTTCTAAAATGGGTTGTTTATAGAAGAAATAAAGAGAAGTTTCACAGCTGGATGCGGAAGTAAATCAGCCACCTTAACTCTTAATATTTTCTTTCCACTTCTTTTTGGTCTTCTTGTGCCATCCTAAAGGAAAAATAGAGGGCAGAAATTCCACCCACACGTGCTGCTTTGTGTTAATATTCCATCAGACATGCAGCTGTTCCTTGCTAGAAAATTGGTCTATAACCATAAGACCATATTCATCAAAGTTGTACTTATCCAGCTGCAAAGAAGAGAAAGTCATTTACTTTATAGCACTTAATAATACCCAGCATCTTTCATCAGTAGATCCCTAATCACTTTAAAAAGGAGATCTCTACATTTCATCTAAAAATGTCCAACCAGCTCTATCCAAAATCACTGATCGCTTTTGAAAATTCAGGTCACAATTTGATACAGCATCTGCTGTTACCAACATCAAAGGACGTTAAACTAAGACATTCAGAGGAGAGCACATCTCTTTGGTTTTACCTGCTATCCCAGGGAAGAATTTAGGCAGCCAATTACTAAATTGGAGAAGTGGATCTCATGTGCTTGACATAATTTGAAATCGTTCAGGATCGGTCCCCGCACCCTAAAACATTTCTACCAGAATCCATTTGTGTCGAGTGGTTTTTGAAGTCATCTTTGGGAAGAAAAGATGAACGTTACAACAGGAAGCCATTGGTAAAGGCTGTTCCTTCATAGATACATTTTTTTTAAGGTTTTGAACCAATAAATTATCAGTTGATCACCCCAAAAGAGGCCAACTGAGGTTGGCTGTCAACCAAAGGAGGGTGCAAGTGGGTAGATTATTTCAGTGGGCTTTGAATCAGGCCCTCAGAAAATCCAGAATCAGAGGAAGAGATTCTGAACGTGGCTTATGCTCTTTCAGTTCATTCTGTTATTCTTTCTTTCTCAGTTTAGCATATTTCCCTTCATTTATAGGTGAAAAAATCCTTCCAGTGGGTCATTGTCTTCATTAACAAAGGAAAATTCAGAGCTCTTTCTGACTGATTAGCATTAATGGCCTGTTCCCTAATCCCTTTCACCTGAGCTAATACCATTCACTAATCCCGCATTACACATAATTAACAATGTCCATTTTAATACTGTCAGGAATGTGGCAAGAACCTTTGCTTTTTTTTTTTTTTTTTTTTTTTAAGGCTTTCACTTAGACAAGAGTAAAGCATTTCATCACTCCTGCTGGGCTTAGCCTTACGACCAGCTCCCATGTCAGGTTATCCAAAGGCACGTGAGCTGTTTTAGCCTGATACCTGAACTGAAAAGGAGATGTCCCTTCATCAAGACCGGATTAAGGCATCAGCACTCTAGGCCCGTGCTTAGCGCCCAGCTTCTGGAGTCACGTGATGAAGTCAGGAAAATCTCACCTTTCCTGTAATGGGCCTGATTATGTGCTGTGTCTCCAGAGCAAAGAAGAAGCAGACCAGAGAAGATGGAGCAAAAGACAACTTTGTGCCCTCTGAATCCAGGGCTTTACAGGGACCGTTTGGGACCACTGTGTAAGTCACAACAGCCTCCCCACTGCTGCCCATGTCATGCAGTGCAACCCAGAGTGAATACAGAGTGGTATGAAACAATGCGAACTATGGCCCCAGCTCCCTGGCTTCACCCCCAGCACCTCCCGCATGCAGCTGCTCCTGGAGGTTACCTATAGTGGTCCAACGCAGTGCCTGAGTTGGGGGAATTACCTGTTCCCAGCCCCTGTTGGCCATTGGAGCAGGGGTTACAATCCCTTCCTATGTTTCTAGTGCTGGTCTATATTAGAAAACTTGCCCCAGCATAATTACATTGCTTTGTAGTTATTCAACTTGTTTTATTGTTTTATCTATTCCAGTGCGTTTAAATTGAAGTAGCTGAATAACTATCTGAAATCATAAAATGGCGTATTTTTCTTTTAAAGAAATAATGGACTTAATAAAACTTGTACTGTCAAGGAGAGGGCTGGGTTGTACAGGGCATACATTTCTGGGGGGAAATCTAAGACTGGGGGTGTGTTGGGGTCACCCTGCAGAATAACCCAGGCTGGTGAGAGCCAGAGCGTAACCCACGTGTATCTGGCAGGCTGCAGTTACACACAGACACTCAGGGTGTGGCTTGCATGCTGGAAGGGTGTTTGTGAGCAGCGCAGGTGGGAGCTACTTCAGCAAGGCATTGTAAGGCCCCCAAGGTTGCAGGGCAGGGGTGACACAGCCCCCCACTGGTCTGGATTGTAGCCTGGATCTGATTTCTTTGAAATTGTAAAATTCCTAGATTTGGAGATGACAAACAATATGGTGACCCCAACGTTGCAAACCAGGGTAGACAGCATGTCGTAACACATTCAGCAAAGGATAGTTCTCAACGCAGGGAAGTACCCAGACTAAAGGGAATATACTGGGGTGTAAATTATCAGAGTTCCATTGACAGCTATGGCACTTAACACAACTGAGGGTCTTCCCCAGTATCGGGGTGGGCCATTAATGAATGTTTAAAGCCGTGATACTCAGAGCTCAGGGGTTCAAGACCCAAAGGAGCCAGTCGTGTGAATTCACTGTTTCATTTTAAATATACTCACAGCAAAATGACTGACCAAGTATTATTATTTGATCGACTACAATTGGTTAATAACGTGGTAAAAGCATCCTGATTGGTTAATAACTAAGACTGGTGAATAATTAAATCACACAGTGTTTTAATATCACGTGCTGCAAAGAGCCGCAGGAGACCCATTAAAGAGTCACTTGCGGCTCGCAAGCCTCCGGCTGAGTATCACTGGTTTGAAGGCTAGGAGGACACCATGTAAACAGGAAAGTCAGGGTATATGGGGTGAATTTCTCAGGTTCCTGCTCTGCCAATACTGAGCTGCTTCCAGGTTGGCGGGGAGGTAAATTCCTAGGGCAATTCCTGCTCCTCAGGCAATACCTACCCCATCCCTTCGTGCAACTCACATGACATTTGTAGCCCGTCACATTGTTCACTCTGCGTGTCTGTTATACCCCTTGGCATGTCTAGTTATACTGTAAGCCAGGGGTGGCCAGCCTGAGCCTGAGAAGAAGCCAGAATTTACCAATGTTCATTGCCAAGAGCCACAGTAATATGTCAGCAGCCCCCCCATCAGCTCCCGCCCCTGCTCCCAGTGCCTCCCACCCAGCGGCAGCCCCGCCAATCAACACATCCCCCTCCCTCACCTCCCGATCAGCTGTTTTGTGGCATGCAGGAGGCTCGGGGGGGGGGAGGAGGGAGGAGCGAGGGCACGGCAGGCTCAGGGAAGGGGGCGGGAAGGGCTGGAGTGGGGGCAGGGCCTGTGGCAGAGCCAGGGATTGAGCAGTGAGCACCCCCCGGCACATTGGAAAGTAGCTCCAGCCCCAGAGTCGGTGTCTATACAAGGAGCCGCATATTAACCTCTGAAGAGCCGCATGTGGCTCCGGAGCCACAGGTTGGCCACCCCTGCTGTAAGCTCTTCAGGGCTGGGACTGTCCTTTACTCTGTACGGAGTCTAGTGCAATGTGGGCCCTGATCCCAGTCGGCGTCCCTCCCTGGGCAACTATATAATTATAAATAATAAATCCTGGAGCCGATATCTCACCGAAAGCCACTTTTGAAAATGGGACGTCAGCTCCGAAATCACTTGGGAGCATTTGAAAACTTTCCCTCTGACTCAGGTACTTTTCACCCACCCGAAAGTCACACTTTAAAAAGCGGTCTCTGTCTTTCGTGCTGGTTTCGTCCTGACGCACAGGCCAGCCACTGCACTGCAGCCCTTAGTCCATTCCAGTGGATTAGCAAAGACACCGGAAAGTTCCTTTGCCCGCTCAGTTCCTTGGGAACTGATTCAAAGCTCTCCCACTGCCTGGGTCAGTGGCTCCACCACAGGACGAAATGGTTCTGACACAGTCAGTGACTCAGTGACCGGCGGCGCCAGACTCAGACGTGAGGTGAGTGTGTGCAAATCCACTGAAGACAAAGCAAGTTCGCCCCCACACTCTGGGTCAGCGTTTGACCCCGTCTCCAACCATCACATTTCTTACTCAAACCATCTCCCCAAGTCTCTAGGGGGGAAAATTCCATCCCCGCACCCAGCAATCATGCTGTGGTCCGTGGCTAGATTTCTCCTTTTGGAGCCACAGTGTTAATAACCGGAGGGGCAAGAATGTTCAGACCATTACTGAGTCATTCAATAGCTAAATAGCCAATGGTCCGTTCTGGACTTTGTTTAAAAAAAAAAAGAATAGCCGGGGGGGGGGAGAAATATCTGTGCATAATAGACAACACAACTGACACCCTACATGTCTCTCTAATTCTCTGCAGCTTTGGCCTTGGGTACCATACTTCTGTGAAATTAGAGCTCTTATTCACTGGGAATCTTTTCACTGACTTCCATGGGCCTTGGATCAGGGCCATGGGAGTCTGTTTTGCCAGACTCCCGAAACAGTGGTGTTCACATAATGCCACCATTTGAGTAGAAATGTGCAGCTTAAATCTGAACCCTGCATGTCAGCTTTTCTGCACAGAGCCAGCCAGGGTTTCAACTCTACATCCATGAAATGTCCAACTACAACAGAACCTATCATGTCATTGCTTCACAGCGTGTGCCAGTACCCTCTGCATGAGCCCAGATGCCCAATTTTCTTCCTGACGCAGATGGATTCCATACTGTATATCTAGGCACCCAACTCCCAGGAATTTCAGTATCCATTCGACTTCTTTAAAAACCCCAGTCTTGAAATGTGTCACATCTGTGTTCTCTCGCCTTGAAACTGAAATCAGCCAAATCTTCTGCTGAACCAGCAGCCTCCAAACAGCTTGCTCAGCCTAGACTGTGTGTGAGTAGAACATTCGGAACAGATGGTGAAATCCCCCCAATGCTCATCCGCTATAGGCCAAACACTTGTGAAATTAATGCTCCTGTAAAGCTAAAAGGTTGTAAAGCTGTCTGAGGTGACTCTAAAACCAAAGGGCCTCAGAGACTGCAGTGATCAGTATAATATAAAAACAGATAGCTAGATGCCTGCTAACGCCACTAAAAATAACCAAAGATAATGCCTAGCTCTCACCTAGTGCTGTTCATCAGTAGATCCCAAAGCACTTTATAAAGGTCAGTATCATTATTCCCATTTTACAGATGAAGAAACTGAGGCACAGAGAAGTGCAGTGACTTGCCCCATGTCAGAGGCAGAGCTGGGAACAGAAGGGAAAGTTTCTAGCCCTCACGACTGCAAAGAAAACCTTCCAGATGTGAACCGATTGTCACCAACTCACTGCTATCTTCCTGAGTCTGCAGACAGCCTGAAACAAAGACTGTGTGAGCTGCGAACTCCCTCACCTCTTCTCATCTCACTGGGGTGTTAACTATGAAACCTGATAATGGCACTTTGAAATGTCAGCATTCATTATTTTAATGGATGGGATGGAACAGCAGGACAGGAGTCAAGCCCTTTGGTAGGTGAGGATTGAGGAAATGCAGAGGCAAGAGCGGAAGAGACAGATGGTGGAGAGGGAGAGAAACAGAGAGGGGATGATGGGAAAGGAAGAGACACTAAAGGCAGGATGATGCCAAATGGGACAGTAATAGTCCTGAACGTATATTGATCATAGATAAACATTTAGGCTGGGATTCAAAGGGACCTAGGCATTTAGGGGCCAGCATTCACTGAGAGTCAGTCAGTGAGAGCTCAGCATCTAATTCCCTTTGGGTGCTTGAAAAATCCCAGCCTTTGCTATTCCAGGAAAGCTGAATTCCCCCTCTGGTACCTGTGCAGTCTCATGGGAATTCCATTGAGGATTGAGCAGGGGATCTTAAACTACACCTCGGTCCATGGATCCTCATTGAAAATGGAATTCAGCCTTCTCCGCAGAATGGCTGGACACTGTTGACATGAACAGGCAGGAAGGGCGGGCTAGTGCCTGTGGTGTGTTGAGAGTTGTGTTAAAATTGTAAGCTGTCACTTTAAATGTCCAGGGTTTTCCTGGTCCTGCTTGCAGGCTAGGGGGCTCTGTAGAGAAGCGTGAGATCTGGGTACAGCAGCAGTCAGTCTCCAGACAGCAAGCTAGGGTAAGGTGGGTTGATCTGTGCCTCTCTGGTTTTAGGGAGCAGCCTGCTTTGTCTCTCTGCTTTGGGGTTCTTGAGTATTATCATTCTGAATTCTAAGAAATAAAGTCGTGTTACACTGCAGCCTTCCAGCAAGAATATTTATGTGCCTTCTCTGTGCGCATGCTGTGAAACGTACCAGGGCCACGCTGCACCACGGCAGCAGCTGCTCTCCGTTCTAAGAGACATATGCTAGTATCGGGGTTTGGAGGACACTGAGCCCCTTGCTGGGTTGGGGAGTCCCGTGAGAGCGATCACATGGCCCCAGGGGGCTGGGAAGGTGATAGTTTAGGACTCAGGAGTGGGGTTAGCACCGACTGCCTGTGCGGGTATTTGTGTGACGCTGGTTCCTAATGAGACCAGCACACTAGCTAACGCGCACAGTTACCTTACCAGCACCAGCAAGAGAAGGGGCCAGCCCCTGCTCTCTGGGAGAGAGTCGCAGAGACATTACGGCTGACTCGGCAGGAAATAAGAGGTGCTGCTGTTGTGGCTCATTGTATCCTCTCCCTGTACAGCAGCCTTATCGGTGTTGTTTTTAGTGACAGCTTTATCCCTACCTTGACTCTACAGCCTGTGGTGAGGTGTCCCCCACACAAGCCCTGAGCGGGTTAATGTGGACCGGGGGGGGATCAATTAAGATAAAATGCTGTTCTTGGGGGGGGAACCAGGGCTTGCTACAGCCCAATGGCAGCTGAAGGCCAGCTGGGAGCAGGGGGACTGGAATAGGATTATAAACCAGGAAGTGAGGGCAGGGAAGGGGTCTGCTGTCACTCTTTAGAGGGAAAGGGAGTTGGGATGAGACAAGGAGTCCAGAGGGAGAGTAAGCCCAGGGGATCCTGTCCTAGCCTAGGGAGTCCAGCAAGATGCCAAGAAAGGTGAAGTAGCCACAGGGAACAGAGGACGCTCCGAGGGTAAACCCAAGGATAGGCAGAGGTAGAGAGGCAGTGTAGGAAGGAGCCTAGGGAAACAGCACCAGGGTCTGAAATTGAGCAGAGTTAGGTTGCTAGCCATAGGGGTCCCAGGCGGGAACCTGGTATTGCAGGTGGGCCCGGGTTCCCCTACCAGCCCCTGGGAAAGTGGCCCAGGACCTGGAGACTTGGACAACTGTCTGAGACAGCATCCAGCTTGTCCGGTGGGACTGGGTTACCACGGCATGGGGGGGATTGCAGAGTCACCTGGCTAGAGGGCCGAGTCATGCCGGGGGAGCACCTGGAGTCATGAAAAGGGAACACCCGACTCACCGAGGGTGTGTGTGGGGGGGGCGGGGGTGCACAGCATGAGCAATTCCTGAAAAGGGTGCCAGATGGGGCGTGAGGTCATTCCCAGACCCAGCCACAAGGGGGCGCACCTGCGGCGAGTGGACCCCGTGGCACAGCCTTTTGGCCGTCCCGGAGCAGAGAACTAAAGGGCTTGCAGCCTATCTGACAGGCAGCAGTTCGGGAAGTGGACACTTTGGGAGTCAACTAGCTGCCCCAGAGCCACGTCTTCACAGCTGTTTTCTCATATGCTGCCACTGGCTGTTAGAGTGACAGGGCTCTGGCTGGCATGTGTGTGCACCGCTGCCCTGATCTGCTCCGAGCGTTAGGAGCTGTATGCCATTAGGACCTAGCGGCCCTGACTGAGATCAGGGTCCCTCTGTGCTAGGCCCAGTACATACACATAACAAGAGATACTCCGTGGCCCACCGAACTTACAACTGGCAAAACGGGGGAGTGGAAACAGTGGCACGAAAAAAGGGAAGCGATTTGCCCACGTTCTCACAGCAAGTTTGTGGCAGGACTGGGACTCCAGCCAACATCTCCCCACTCACAGTTGTGTGCCCTTTCCTCTAGACAATACTGCCACCTGCTGTGCAAGCCTACATACTGCTACAAGTAAAGGAACTTCAAATAGTGGGGAAGCCTTGCTGCAGCCTCAGGACCTCAATTATATCAGCCCTTTTCATTGCAAAGGACATGCAGCTATTTTGACTAGTTCTGAACTGGATGTGAACACCTGTGAAACCTAGACATACAAGGAAAACCTCTGCCTGGCTGCTGGGAGTCTACCCAACAGTTCAAAAATTCCGACAAGTTCTAGTAGCTGTAGTAAGAGGAGGCCCTGAGATATAAACCTTGGTATCAGAGGCCCGGTATGAGGCCTAAGGCCTGAACTAAAGTAATGGTCAAGACTTTGCTAACATAAAGCAAAGTTAAGCTGTGAGCCAGAGGCAGGCCCTGCTCACAGAAGCTGGCAGGAAAAGGGCTGATGTTGCATAAATATATATTCACCTAGCAAAGTTAAAGTACAGAACACACTACACTGGAACATTCCACAGATAACATGGAACAGGCCGACCCATCCCAATGACAGGGGCAAAAGGGTAAAATGATGGATAAAGTTGTTTTAATCGAACCAGCATGTACAAGGTGAGAGGAGGCACCTTACTACGTAGAGGGGTTGCACCTCAATACGTCAGGAGTGATGTGTAACTTGTTTGTACCTGCAGCGCCTAGCACCATAGGGCCCTGAGCTCAGTTGGGTTTTCTACACACTACTGTAATACTAATAATAATAATAAAAGTCTGTGTTATTTGCAGTAGCACTAGAGAAGGGCGCTCTCCTGACATGCCATGAAATTCAAGAGACAGACTCACAACATCAGTGAGCTGAGAGTCAGTGAAGTAAACTAAAGCCAAGTTTAAAGAAAAAGTTCTAGTCTAACTGTTAGAGCTGGTCGGGGGGATTTCCACAAAAAGTTTCAACAAACCTGGAAAAAAAATGTTTTTGTCTTAATTTTTCTCAGGAAAATGCAATTTTTCCAATGGAAATGCAACTACCAACAAATTTCAGCCCAAACCGGAATATTTTGGCCCCAAAGCAAAATATTTAGATTGAGAAATGCTTCCACGGTGCTCATAGGGGTTGCAGTTCTCGTGCCTCTTCATCTCCTCTCCTGGCGAATGGGCACGTGAGACAACTGAACTATACCCAGGAGGCTCCCGTGAGGCACCATTTCCAGATCAAAATATGTTGGTTTTGCAGTGTTCCTGTTTTAAAACTGAAATTTTCTGCAGACACTTTTCCTGAAAAACGTAATGTAGTTGAAAACCCAATTTTCCATCAGAAAAAGAGTTTTGACAGAAAATTTGAATCGCGCCAGAGGGACTGAAGGTGAGGGGGAATCTGGGTGTTTCCCTGATGCAATGATCTTTGTTTTCTTTGGGCCAGAGTATGGCCTGCTGTGATGGGGTGAAATCTCCTTGTGGGCTATAAAAGGTTAAAGACCTGCTTGGTCCCATTCACTTCACCTGGGCGGTGACTGGGTGGTTACTTCTCAGACAGAGAGGGCGGGACTAAAAGGATCAGGTGATAACGCCACAGACACCTGGGCCTTATAAATAGCCTGAGAGACGTTCAGTCAGGGGAGAGAAGCCACACAGAGCACACAAGAAGGCTGGCTCCTGTGAAGTGCTGATGCACCAGGGACTCTTGTTAGAGGTATCACAAAGCTGTAGGCTGGGCAGGACAGCACTCGACCCCAGAGCCAGGAAAAGGCGTGGAACCCTGGGAATGGGTGTGAGCAAGGGCTTAGAGGATAAATTGAGTCTTTGGACTACACCTGGACATTTTGTTACCCTGGAAGGGTTTTGAAGTAACCGCTTCTCAGCCAGAGCGCTGAATGATGTGCAAAAACAGACGGTGTGCCCGGGCAGTGGAGACAAAAAACCCTGCAGCATTGCTCCTTGACACAAGGGGGCGCCTTGAGGGTGCATGCACGTCATTACACCTGCCTGTGCAGGGGATTAAGGAGGCGCAAGGTGGCCCTAACTCTACTGAGCTTGCTACCTGAATTGGGGGTAGTGGCGCGGGAGGAAAAGCAACCCCCTCAGGGCCACCTGCAGCACGTGGGGATAAAGTGTGGGCAAAGGTAGGTAATGTCAATAAATTGTAGGGTTAATTGCTTGGCCTTGCTTTGGTATAAAATATATTCGAGAGTCCAAATAACCAATATGAGTCTGGTTTATTGCTAAAAGTCAATAACAGTACAGTACACGAAGACAGGGCCAATACGATAACAGTTACCGGGAAGCCGTCATGTGCAGCATTGTTAAATACACCTAACGCAGAAGATGTGCTCCCAACGTTACCCGCCCCCCCACCAGCCATCTTCTTATACCCAACCTGTTTACAAGTAATAGGTACTGTTTGCATCATCTGAAACTAGATTGAACTAATCAGCTTTAAGGTACCAGGGTGTACCCCTTATCTCTTTGTTCTGAACACATGCATTCCATGTACCAAGAGGGCGTGAAGGCATCTCCTAGGTTTTGTACCAGGGTAGAACACTCATATGTCTTCCCTTTTTCCTTTGAGACATTCTAGTACTGGTCTGTGAGTGTAACTCCCTACCTGTTGCTATGGTAAAACGCCCATATGTTCTGCTCCTGACAGTTTTCCTATCTACTTAAGCCAAAACTTATTTCAGCTAATGCCAGGTGTTATGGGATACTTAGCGTAAATGAACAGGATTATAAAAAGGCATGGGCCAATTTAGGCCATATATTGGTATTGTGTGGTGTGAATGATACATATATATGAGCCCAGCATATACTGGTCATCAGCAAGGAGGGGGCTGGGCCCCCAGCATGCCAGCAGCTGCTCTGGCACACCAGGGATGTAATCTGTGCCAGGTATAAGGTTGGCACAGAGTACTCCCCCCATCTCCCTACCCTTGGCGCATGGTGACTCTGACGGGCTCCTGGTCTGTGTGCTGCCCTCACTCTGGGCAAACCTGCAATTTACCCCACTGTGTTTTGGCAGAGGCCTGCAAGATTCACTCTAGCCTCACAGACGAATATTTTGCTAGATGACAAGCTTATGGAGAAATCAAAAAGCAGGGAAATGCTTCACCATCTCCTTGTATTTTTATTAAAGAAACCAAACATAAAGGGCCCGATTCTTGTTTACACCAAGGCCCTTTCACACTGCTCTGGCGAAGTAAAGATGCCTTAGAATGGACACAAATGTAATTTATGCAAATTGCAAGCCCCTTTATGCTGCCAGAGTGGTGCCCAGGGGCCTATGTGTAAATGAGAATCAGGCTCAATATATACCACAGAGTGAAATATAGCACTGCTGTGAAACATTGCCCTTGTATAGCTCTTGGCATGGGGGAGATGGTGGTATGCTACCCAGCGGCAAGGGCAAGGAGCTCTGGGCAGTCGGGAGAGTGAGCCTGTTAGCTGGTTTGTTTTGGAGTTTGCTGGCTGTATGCCGCATGGAAGGAATGCAAGCAGTGACTTTTGCCAAGTCTGGGTGATCCTGCTTAGACTGGAAGGTCTGAAATAAGCCCCAAAGCCCAGAGATACAACCAGCACCTCTTGCAAACTGACTGTCCCTAGCCCCTCTCTGGCCCTGTGGGGTGTTGTAAGGATAAACGCTGAGATCTAGTGATGAAAAGCGCTATAGAAGAGTTAGGTATGATGTTGATGATTGTGCTAAGCTCCCATCTCTAGCCTGGACCAATGCTGGTTGATGCTCAGCTGCTGGCTAGTAGAATCAGTGCTGTCTGTGACTTGACAAAGGATGAGGCCCTGGAACTGGCACATGTAATATGGTTCAGTGACCCAGTTGGACTGTAGTTCCCACCCATGGTATATCATTCAGCAGGAGGCACTGGCAGAGGTGGATTTGAGAGGTGATAGAGCTGTGCTCTTTGCCTCCAGTGCAGGAGGTCTCCTAGTCCAAAGCTAGATTGGACTCGGTACATCCATCATGTGTGTGAGTCCTGAGACAGGGCTGGGGTGAAGGCTGCACACCTCTCTACAATCCTACAAGCTTGAGCTGAGCTACAAGGTTGCTCACGGTGATGGATCGGCTCAGCATTTCATGGCTTCATGACAATCACTCTGGCTGTGGCTTGGAGGCAGTTTATAATGGATTTGTGTCCTCCACTAGCAATAGAGTGACTGTCAAAGCCACCTCTACCGGTTTTGCTCTCACAGATCCCTGTAGTTGGTCATCATGATGTTACATAATGATCTGCAACAGATGAACCAAGAAGGGAGCTGGCCAGTGGCAGAAAAGTCTCCGGTTGAGTCAGAGCAACTGCAGCACAGAACCTATTCAGAGTCTTCTGTGGGGCTATGCACAATGGGAAGAACTAGCTCCTTTCCCCCACCCTACAGTCCCTGAGCAGCTGTGCAGCAGAATCACTCCAGATGGTGAACAGCTCGGCTATTCTGCATTGCCCCCTCTCCCTCCCAGTTACAGTTGAGTGCTTCTCACTGTGTAGAATGACCCTGTGACTTCGTTGATAAAGTCAGGTAACTTTGCTGAGCTGTCTGGCGCCGTGGAAGCAGAATAGTATTGAGGGGGCCAGGGCCGCTCACAGAGGCCACAACTAATACTTTGGGCCAGATTCTCTGCCCTGTTCTGCTGACACAGTGCAAAGGGAGGAGATGCCACCTTCAAGTCCCCTGCTTGGGATTCCCCCAACATGGGGAAGTCCCCAGTCGATGCAGACCCGGTGTAGCTGGCTCCTATGTCTTCCTATAGTCCCTTGTGCAGGAGGAGGTGGGGATGTCAGGGAAGTAGTTGCAGCATGCTGTGCTCTGTCTATTCCATTTAGCCCTCTAGGGAGACCATTGCCAGCTGGCACAAGTTAGAGCAACTCCCAGGCTGCTCTAACCCAGTCTGGCGCAGAGAAGCAGGGAGCTGTAACTGATTGTCACTTCTCAGGTTCTCTTCCCCCTCTCCCCACTCCTGAGCTGCTATTTGTGGCTGTGTCAGGAAGGAGAGCTACTGATGTGAGATTGAGGGCTGGATAAGGACAAGATGGGTGAGGCTCAGTCTGGGCAAGAAAGAGTTAGGAGGTAGGTTGTAGGAAGCAACTGGAAAAGCAAAAAGTATATAGGCACCCTGATGGAGGGAGTGCAGCCATTAATTTCAGCGCACATGATCAGTTCTACGAGATCCTGCACCGCTCCTGGATGCTCAGGTAGCAGAAGTGGCCAAGAGCACCATTGACTTCCATGGGACTACTCACATCCTTAAAGTTAAGCATGTGCTTAGGTGCTTTACTGAACCGGCGTCTAAGATAGGTGCTATAAAGTCAAAATGGAAAAAAAAAATGACTCACCAATCAGCCAGTCACACAATACAGTCTGATAGAGTATTTCCGCAGAGAGCCAAATAAATTGGGTTTTGGTGCTACCATATTTGCCTGATTACGTTGTGTATCAAATGAATCACTGTATTATCATTACTTATAGTCACCCAAAATACACTACCATTCTTGCAACTAATTCTGCACTGATGCAAAACACAGCCTATCATGATGTTTGATTTGCACAATACATTGAACACAGGTAGTGTGAACTCAGGAATGCACTGGGAACTTTAGTGTCCTTAGATGTAATCGTCTTACTAATTGTTTTGATTTTCACCAATATTTCTGTTGCATTATGACTAGTGAATGATATGAGAGCTCTCTAGTGGCCAAAGCAATACCTCTAAATGCTCAAGGTCTGATTTTCAGAGATCAACCCAGCCTCTGCTGGCTCTGAAAATCAGGTGCTTGATTACTGGCCTTAACTGGAGGCTAGACCCACACAAAACCTCTTTTTCACAAAGGTAGTTAGGTCTAAAAACCAGGCAAGCCCCACTTTACAGAGCTCAAATGCTAGCACGTGAACGGCAAAAGCAATGGGATATTTTAAAGGAAGCTGTTCTGGGGATTAAATGGAAGTGGGATATTGAGACAACCGTGCACCTGGAAGGATGCAATCGGCTGCATTCTGAATCACATGCCACTGACCTGACCATTCTGCAGAGAAAATGAAATTGACCCTGATCAGTGCGGGTTTTGCCATGGATTGCCAGGGGAGCAGCAGCAGGCCCAGAGATTGTGGAATTTGGAACTGAAGGGGAAGATTCTCTTAACAGTGGACGCCAGCACACGATCTGCCCCGGCTAGTACATCCTCATTTCTTCTCTGTCCTGGCTGAGGATTTTTGGCACTAGCTTTTCCTTTCTGGATGGCAGATCAGTCCAGCCTAAGTGCCCATTAGGATCAGACCAGAAGGGAGCTTGAGGAACCAGGGAAAGCAGATCCATTACAAGGTGTATCCTGATCAGTCCATAATCAAAGTCCTTTCCCCCAAGCTAACAGGAAAGGCCTCCTGTGGGGACATGGGGGCCCATGCAGCAGCCCCTCTCCTCCAGCCATATGGCTCAGGGGAAAGACCCTGTCTGTGACTGGAGCAGCCGGGAGTGCAGAACACCGATGCTGCCGTCAGAGTGTTCACACTTGGCGCTTATTGGCTGTTGACTCAATCCCTCTGCCCTTGTCTCACAGTCTCTTCACTGCACCTCCCTTCATATCCTGCCCTTCCTGCCCTCCAGCTGGTGTCCCCAGTCCCTGGCTAAGTAACCCTGACCCCCCCCCAAGAAAAATGGTGATACTAGCATGCCGTCTGCAGCGATCACATTGATCACACTAGCTGTTAGAGCTCTTTATCCATCCCGGTGTCTGTCTTGTCTGTCTCGACTGTAGTTCTTTGGGGCAGGGACTGGCACCCACTGTGCATCTGAACAGTGCCTGGCATAACAGGGCCCTATTCTGGATTGATCCCTAGGCATGACCATAATAACATGAGTGATCATTAAAAATAATACCAACGCTTTTATGCCAAGCCTGGCCTCTTGTGGCTCCTCATGATGGAAGCTGGAGACACAAAATACCATGGACCAAGGGTAGGACTTTCAAAGAAGACCAAGAGAGTTAGATGCCCAAATCCCTTTACACTCCCTTACACACCTGTGAAAGTCGCAGCCCACAGTCACTCTCAGGGTAAGCGGTTGCAATTCCCATATGAAGTTGCTGTTGTCCCAGTGCTTTACCTTTAGTAAATAGAATAAAACATGAAACTTCTCCTTGGGTATTTTACTTTCCCTGCATCTCATGAGTCTGGAGAATCCCTGGCT
Source organism: Terrapene triunguis (assembly GCF_002925995.2). Lineage (NCBI taxonomy): Eukaryota > Metazoa > Chordata > Testudines > Emydidae > Terrapene > Terrapene triunguis. Next base: position 5,460,364 of record NW_020664483.1, on the reverse strand, counting down.
GCTGCACAATGACCCAGAACAATATTTCACCGAGAGTCAAAGGACAGCTTCAAAAGTGATCCTAGGTATAAAATAAGTTAAATGAATTCTGTTGTGGGCAATCATTTCCCTATGGACTGCCTCCTCCCCATCATCTCCCCTTTGAGTCAGCTCCTTCACACCACTCAGGCAGTGCAAAAGAGCTGGAATCTGTTTGGAACTGGCCAGCAGTGAATTCCCCATCCTCACCCCATGTGGTAAGCTCTCACTTGGTGTAAAGCAATGTAGCTAGCTCCTTTGTACACCACCCCTCCTCACCCCTGTATGGTGAGCATGTCAGAGAGGAAGGGCTGGAAAATGGGGCAGAGGGCACCAAACCTCTGCTGACATATGGCCCTTTAGACACCATACCTAGCTGGTGTAAGTTGGAACAGCCCCATGGCTGCTCTAACTCATACTAGACCCAGTGCAAATCATGCCATGGAGACAAGGAGCTGTAACCAGCTCTGTACTGATATCTACTTCCTTGTACTGAGTGGATCTTGGTACAGGAGAGAATCAGCCCTCAAGAACTGTGAACACAACTGATTTCAGAATGGCAAAACCATGAAATACCCCCATGTTACGTCACAAGATGGTGCTCTGGTCTCAGGAGTCATTAGCCGGAAGTTTGTTGTTCCTACTGCACACACCGACTATTTCAGTTTGAAGGAGTGGCAGATCATCCCTTGAGAATGTAAGAGAAGGCAAGGGCACAAGGGCCTTTGAAAAATAATTAGCTATTCTGTCCTAGATTTGTTTTTACTGACACCATCTTTTTAAGACCATCAGCTAGTTTCAGTCCCATCAATAGTTAAAACAAGTATCCCCTCGGCCTTGGTCCATAACCCTGGCTGGGCATCTAAGAGGTACAGAACATTTCCAGTCCTGTGGGATAAGAGACCTGCACAAGGTGGGTTTTGAAAGAGCCGGGTGGGCTGAGGATATAGAAAAGGAAAGTAAATCAACCATCTGCTTAGAGATGAGAAGCCCATAGGGACTGGTGGGGAATGGCAAGGTGGGGAGGGGGTATCCTTTGGGGTTAGGGGCTTTGTAGGGGGCAGGGATGGTGGAGTGACCTACTTGTGTATTTTTTGAAGTTGAGGATCTAGGCTGGGATTTTCAAAAGAGCCTGAGGAAGGCACCCAAATCCCATTGGAACTCAGTGGGAGTCAGGTATCGAGTTTTCAACAAGGCAAAAGGTTACATCTGGAGCTTTCTTCTTCTTTTCACTAGCCTCAACTAGTAACTGTCCTCAAGAAAAATCCACCTCCACATTTGTAGCAAAAAGCACATGAGCCATTCTGCTATATGTTCTAGACATTCTCATACCTGTGTTGTGTTCAAAGTGATCCTCGAGCCAGGACGAAGCAATAGAACATTCTTAATGTTTCTAACCTGCTGAGAGGAAGGAGGGCCCAGTGGGTAGGATGCTACCCTGTGAAGTGAGAGACTTGAATCTAACTCCCTGCTCTGCCATAGACTTCTTGGGAGACCTTGGGCTAGTCAGGTAGTCCCTTGGACCTCAGTTTCCCATCTGTATAATAGGGATAATAGCACTGCCCTACCTCACGGGGATGCTGTGAGGATGCATACATTAAAGACTGTGAAGCAATCCAATATTACGGTAATGGGTAGTTAAATGCAAGTCTGGAGCTTTAGCACATGAAGCACTAGTTTCCCTTTTCATGGAGTAAAGAGAATTTCAGATGCAACTCACTCCTGTGCAAAGGAGCCCATGCAGCACGGACGTAAGTCATACTTATGCCCTATTTTGAGGTTTGAAGTGGGACTTAAATTGTGCATAGGCCTGGAGCTGGCCCTCTGCATTTCACTCTGACTCATTGTGCAAAACCACCAGAACATTTCACCTAGGTGATGTATCCAAAATGTAATGAACCATACAGGAGAGAAGCAAGAGATGCAAGCCCGTGATCAGACATACAGGATGCTGTCCAGTGTGAGCCGCCTTCTAATTCCAGTTCTCTTTTTATCCTTCTAGCCACTAAAAATGTTTCTGTGTATTCAAGGCCCACTACAAACCAAACTCTGGGCCAAAGTCTGACCTCAGTTACACAAGTGTAAATCCAGACTGATTCCACTGAAGTCAATGGAGTTACTTTGGATTTACACCAACGTAACTGAAATCAGATTCTGGCCCAGGAGGTCTTAGCAGTGGGTGTGCAACCTATACTTAAAATGACAAAACTGCAACCTGCAGCCACTATGGAAGCCAAGAACAGTTTCAAAGTACACGCAGTTCTGGCATTGATCTCTAGCAATTCAGGACAGGCTTTTCTTTACTGTAAAGAATGGTGTATTTCTAGAGAATAATACAGAGCCCTTTTCACCAGTAGATCTCAGAGTGCTTTTAAAGGTCAGTTTCATTAGCTCCGTTTTACAGATGGGGGAAACTGAGGCACGGATCAAGGAAGTGATTTCTCAAGGTCACCCAGCAGGTCAGTGGCAGAGCAGGGAATAGAAACCAGGTCTCCTGAGTTTCGGCCCAGTGCTCTATCCACTAGGCCAAAAGGAAATGGGATAACTTAGCTCCAATATCAGCAGTTTTTGAAACTGAACTTTCAGTTACTTTCCATTTAGATGTTGATCCCTTTGTAACTTTTGATTTGGGAGATGCTATGACCTCTATCAATGGAGGTTTTATCACTCTCCTTTAGCCTCATACTAGCCACTGGCTCTTCGGTCTTTGTAAGCTTTTACAGCCATTTGTGTACATGTCAAAAATAATCTTCACTGAGACTTTTTACACCCCAAGCAAACTGATGAACCAATATCCCTGGAGTCGGAACAAAACAAACTCCTGTATTCAAGCACCCAAAGTTGTTATAATATTATAATAGAATAGTGCCAGTCAGAGATCAGGGCCCATTGTGCTAGGTACCATATATACATGTAATGAAAAGATAGCGCCTGCCCCAAAGAACTTACAGTCAGAGGTTCTGATCCTGCAATTCATTGTATGTGAATATGTGCTGACCTCATGTAGAGGCCTTTGAAGTGAACGGGATTCTGTGTGGTCACTGCACTGCAATGAATTTTAGTATCAGGATGTAAAAATATGACAAGAGAACAGGAGGATTTAGCAAAGGGGGGCACAGGGCATCAGTGATTAGCCTAAGAAGCAGCAGTCGCAAGAGCACATTAGCCATTTGCATAGGCGCACGGTCCATGTTTGAAATGCACCTGCAAATCTGAAAGTATTTTAAAAAATGAACAGACAGGATTTCCACGGCACAAAAGGCACTTTATTGTCATGTAGGAGTTTGGGTAAGGCATGGAACATGCAGCCCAGAACATTGTGAAATACTTTATAGTGAGAGTCTATAAAAGCAAGGTTTAAAGGGAGGAAATGAGTCAGTGCCTTGGAGGATGGGAGGGAGAGAGTTATACTAGCTAAGGTATATACAGTAAGCAAGTATCCCCACCTGAACTGCAAAAAGACAGGGAAAGGGGTGGAACCCTCCAGAGACATTGAAGTCAATGAGAGTCCTTCTGAAAAGAGACTAAGGGGGGATATGATAGAGGTACATAAAATCATGAGTGGTGTGGAGAAAGTGACTAAGGAAAAGTTATTTACTTGTTCCCATAATATAAGAACTAGGGGCCACCAAATGAAATTAATGGGCAGCAGGTTTAAAACAAATAAAAGGAAGTTCTTCTTCACAGAGCGCACAGTCAACCTGTGGAACTGCTTGCCTGAGGAGGTTGTGAAGGCTAGGACTATAACAGGGTTTAAAAGAGAACTAGATAAATTCATGGAGGTTAATTCCATTAACGGCTATTAGCCAGGATGGGTAAGGAATGGTGTCCCTAGCCTCTGTTTGTCAGAGGGTGGAGATGGATGCCAGGAGAGAGATCACTTGATCATTACCTGTTAGGTTCACTCCCTCTGGGGCACCTGGCATTGGCCACTGTCGGTAGACAGGATACTGGGTTGGATGGACCTTTGGTCTGACCCAGTATGGCCGTTCTTATGTTCACTGGGCTTTGGAGCAGGCTATGCCTGACCAGAAAGTCCCAACAGCTGGAATTAAAGCCAAAGTATCATAGAATGGAGTCAAAGTAGTGAGTCCATTGATGTTATAAGCTGCATTTTGACACAAAAGCCTTTTAACTTCCTGAAGAAAGCACCTTTCTATCTGAAATGTCTAGAGCTTTTTCTCAGATAAGAATGTAAGAATGGTCATATTAGGTCAAACCAATGGTCCATCTAGTGCAGTATCCTGTCTACTGACAGTGGCCACTGCCATATGCTTCAGAATGAACAGAACAGGGCAATTACTGAATGATCCATCCCCTGTCATCCAGTCCCAGCTTCTGGCATTCAGAGGCATAGGGACACCCAGAGCATGGGGTTGCCTCCCTGACCATCTTGGCAAATAGCCATTGATGGATGTATCCTCCATAATGGTGAGGACAAAATTTGGGGGAGGGGAGGGGAAGTTTCAGGTTAATTAGACGTGCTGTTTCTGAGTTATGAGACTGAAAATTTGTGGGTTTTTACTTTTTGAGAAGCATATCTCGAAATGGTTTATTCTAAACACTTCAGATTCATTTTCTATCTATATTTATCCTCCATCAGTACTAATGCGCTGGACTCTTTAATAATGCTGGGTGGAATGCCGGAGATAATTAGGAGAGAAAATATAGAAAATCTGGTCCAATATGCCATTTTAGGGATGCTAAAGCGAGCCATTATTTATTCTTTGTTCTTTTGTTTCACATTCCTAGACCAACCAACATCCTTGTATTGCACATAAATCCCAAAGGGAAATCCTGACCCACTGAAGCCTGAGTTTTTTTCTTAATTTCTTAAAATAAGCCATGGCAGGATGTGCATTAGTGTAGCAGTAAACTCTGAGCAGACGCATACAAGAATAGCAATAAGCTATGATAGGGAGTGACATCCTCACCTGCACTCTGACCCCTTTATACCACATAAAAGGGCTGGGCTGGTGTAAAGGTGCACCAAAAGCCCCATTTGTAGCTGGGGGAGGATTCTCCCACCACAAGCACTGTGGAAGACAGCCATTCGACTGCCTTTTGAAGACCCTTTTGCAAGCCCTAGTGTAGGGGGAATGGTGATGGGGGTGGGCTTTGGAGATGGAGTAATTATTCTGGATAATTTTATTCTGGAACAGAGTGTCCACACAGGGGAATTATACCCAGTAAGCTCTTTGAGGAGGGAACCGTCTTTTTGTTCTGTTTATACAGCACCTAGCACAACTGGGTCATGGTCCATGACTAGAGCTCATAGGCACTATTGTAATACAAATAATAATAAATTCACTATTATACAACAGTTATTCTGCTATAGCTATGCTGGTCAAATTCCCTGTGCAGACTAGTCTTCAGTTACACCAGGGGCCCCGGAGCAGCCCAAGTTGTGGAAGACCGTCTTCCCTCACAACCTCCCCCTGCCCCATGCACCACAAGGGTAGGAATTCTGTGCTGCTCCTTTTAGAGGCGCAACATGGGATTTCACCTAGTGTGTGCATCAGTACAGCAGTAACCCATGACAGACTGTGCACTGCTGGACTATTGGTATATTGCAACATGGGTATATCTCAGTGTTTCTCAAACTGGGGTCCCTCTAGGGCAGTGGTCTCCAAAGTGGGGTGCGCAAGAGGATCCTTCAGGGTGCATGGCAGGAGGAGCGCCGCTGGAGCAGCGCCGCTTTGGCAGTTCGGACGGGTTTTTTTTTTTTGCTTCAGCAGTTCGGGCTTTTTTGTTGTTGCTTGGGGCGGCAAAAATGGTAGAGCCGGCTCTGCGGCGCAGCAGGGGGGGCGTGCTCAAAAATTTTTTATTGATAGGGGTGCGCGATCAAAAGTTCGGAGACCACTGCTCTAGGGGGTTCATGGGCCCCTCTGATCAACTCCTCCCCCTCCCTCCCTCAACTCTTCCCCCTCCCTCCTACCGCCTCCTGCACACCCGGGGAACAGCTCTTCCGCGGTGTGCAGGACGCACTGGGAGGGAGGGGGAGAAGCGGGGATGGGGCATGCTCGGGGGAGGGGGTGGAAAGAGGAGGGGAAGAGGAGGAGCAGGGGTGGAGCGGGGACAGAAAGAGGTGGGGTAGGTGTAGGGCCTTGGGGGAAGGGGTGGAGCGGGGGCGGGGCCTGGAGCTGGGCAGAGGACTTGGGGGGGGGTCCGCGAAAAATTTTAAATCAAAATGAGGGTCCTCGGGTTGCTGAAGTTTGATAACTGGTGGTATATCTCATGCCTTTAGCCACCTGAAAAGCATACCCATCGCCTATTAGGATGCACATGCTAGAGTGGTTTATTGCTATTTTGCATTTCATTTTTTAACAAAACATTGACAAAACAGTTTATGGGCTTCTACTAGCATGTAGTGAAAAACAGTCCCTATGAAAAGATAAGCGAAAGTAATAAGGAAGGGTTACGCATACCTTCTCTCTACTGTTTTAACTAGATAGGTTGTTTATTTTTTTTCAACCCCTTTCTTTTTTTTCAGGTTCCTTGGGTTACTTGGGCCCCTTCTTCCCAAATGCAATACCCCCTGAAGCTCCGTTGCCCCTTCTGCAGCACTTTGTTGCCCAGAAGCCAGCTTCAACTCATTTTCTTTTATAAAAGTTAACTACAGAATATGGAACCAGCCCCTGTTTGGCTTTTACAGTAGACAGTGAGATCAAAGGTCTGAAAGAGCCACAAACTGATACCTGGTATTTGATGGGGAGGGGAAGACAGTTTGAAACGATCACTTTTTCTCCTTCCCCACCCCAGCTACCTCACTTCAGCCCCAACCCCAAATGGTGTCTTAATATCTCTGTGCGTCCCTTCCCCCGTAACACAATGGGCATAGTGATTTTCTCGGCCCGATCCAGCATCCATCAAAGTCATTAACTCCTACTGACTTCAATGGGCATCGGATCAGATTCTCTGTGTAGTTCATGAGGAGGTGCCAGCTGTGCACCACTGGCCAATCAGAATGTTTATTTGACCTCTGCCCCATCCAGGCTGGGGTGCTTGTTGGGTGAGCTGTTATAACCACTAGCACTGGGGAAATGCAGCTTACGTTGCCAGCCAAGCTCTTGCAGGGGAGAAATGGCCTTTAGATCAGTGTTTAAGATGAGTTTAATTTAGGGACCTGAGTAAAGGCTCCCAGTTGAGTTTCTAAAGAATAATAAAGAGGCAAGGAGTGGAGTGGCAGGAGGAATAGGTAGGCAGAAGGAGAAAGAAGAATTTTATTTTGGGAGTCTAGAAAGATAATATGGATTTTTCACTCAAAGAGCAGTTAGGTAAATTGGCAAACCTTCTAAGTCTCACTTGTCTTAGGGCTGTATTTTTGTAAAAGTCATATGTATGTCTTATCGTTAGTTCTTAACAGAGAAGCTTTCACCATTTTCAAAAGCACTAAAATGATCTTAGGCCTGGTTTACACTTCATTTTGCTGGCATAACTATGTCAGTTAGGAGTTTGAATGAAAAAAATCACACCCCAACCAATATGCTAGCTAAGGCGCTAACATAGTTGCAGTTATTTTGGCAAAAAAGCCCCTTTGCTGGTATAATTTATTTCATTTGGGGAACTGGTATAAACTATACTGGCTAAAAAGCATTCTTTTGCCAGTAAAAGCTCCATTCACTCAGGGAGGGTTTGCCAATATAGCTGTACTGTATAACTGTACTGGCAAATCCTTTCTAGTGTAGACAAAGCCTTACACTGGTATACTGCATCTACCCTAGGGCTTTTACCAGCATATCTATGTCGGTAAAAGAATCAGACCCCCTAAATGACATGTAGCTATGACAGTAATACATTAAGTGTAGACCAAGCCTTAGCAGTAGGACTTTTCTTACACTACCTGTGGCAAAGAACTGTGACTTGGCATGATATATTATCTTAGACCCTGATCCTGCAAACATTTAAGCAGATGCTTAACATTATGCTTGTGAGTAATTATGGGATTCTGCAGGCACAGGGGTCCACCCATGTGTATGATCGCACAGGACTGGGACTCTAAGGGAATGATTTTCCTTTTGGTGGTGCTCCTGGATTGAGAGGAGCCTCTGCACTTGGGCCAGAAATATCAGCCATAGTCTTTTGATCCATTAGCAGTATAATACTACAGTATTTTTACAATTTTTTTATCATTTTTCAACTAAGCTTGTGCTCTGGTTATAGAAATCCTTCTTTCTTCCTTGCACAGAAACTCTAGGGAAATCAGAGTTTCCGTGAGATTGACGTTTCAGACACAACCTTACCAGCAGCACACTACAGTAAAAAGGGAAAGGCCGTTTCTCTAAGCCTTTTCTCAGAAACACCTTTCTGCCATCTCTCACTTCTCCTGTCTCAAAAACAAACCCCGTGTTGTTTTGGAAACCTGAAACAAAAATGACTCAGACTGAGTCTGACTCATACACAGTGGAGCTACTGCTTCTTCTGCAGCTGCCAAGTCACCTCTGGGAAGAAATACACAGGGTTTCCCTATAGCACACAGCGAATCTGGTGGATTGAACCAATAGGGGGTGGTTTGCTATAATCGCACCAAAGTAGGTAAAAATGAGGGTTCCTTCCCACATCTTTTCGCTGTTGATCCTCCTCCTCCTCCGCTTCCCCCACCTCTCTCCTCCCCTTCTCTCCTTGCCTCACACTCCCTGCTCGCCTCACCCCCTGCCTGCTTCCCCCCTACCTCCCCCTCCCACCCCTGCCTCCCCCCTCCCCTGCCTTCCCCTCCCACCCCTGCCTCCCCTCCCACCTCTGCCTTCCCCTTCCCTGCCTGCCTCCCCCTCCTCTGCCTCCCATCAGTCCCATCTCTGCTTCCACCCTGCCTCCCCCCACGTCATGCCTCCTCCCCCATCGTCTCTCTCTCCTCAGTCCCTGCCGGCCTCTGCCTCACCTGGGGGCACGTAGCCCCCTCCAACGGCCCTGCCATTGGCTGGCGGGCACGTGAGCCCACCTGGCAGCGCCCTGTCTGATTGGCAGCCCGCCGGCCCCTCCTCCCTACATAAGGGCCCCGCCCCAGGGCGGTGGAAATCAGAGCGCGGCGCAGAGCGGGTTGCGTTCGAGCGCTGCCAGCAGGGCTTCCCCCCCCATAGCAACCGTTTCCTCCAGGCACGGCGGCGTGACGTCGGCAGCGCTTCCGCCCGGCTCGCGCCTCTCTCTCGCTCCTTCCTGTTCCCGCGCCTCGCCCAGCAGCAGCACCACCGAGTGAGGCAGCCGCTCCCCGGACTCCGAGCCCCGCCAGCCCCGCCGAGACCATGGTGAGAATCCGGGCAGCGCCCGCCGGGGGACCCGGGCTGTGCACTGGCTACCCACCCTCCTCAGGAGCGACAGCACCGTCCGCCGTATCCCGGCCCCTTCCATCGCTTCTTCCCACCTTTCCCCCCCCCACCCGCCGATGGTACCGCCCGCCACGGAGCCTGGGGCGATGGAGCCTTCCGCTCCCTGGCTCGGCGACCCCCTCCTCAGCCGATGGTACCTCCCTCCCCCCTTTATACGCGCTGGCGCCGGCGCATCCATCGCGGCCGGCGGGGGGTGGGGGGCGCGCGCAGCGTCACCTCCCTGCCGCTCCGCGTGGCTCCTCAGGCTTCCATCCTCCCCTCGTCGTAGGGCGTGTCCCCTCCGAGGCGCTGCGGGTGGGCCCTGCCCTTCCCGCCCGGCCGTGAGGGGCGGGGAGCTGGCGGGCGCCCCCGGGGGTGAGGCGGAGCGGCGGCCCGGCCCAGCCCGCTCCCCCGGCGCAGCCCTGCGCCAACCCCCCCCACCCTCTCCCCGTTGGTTGTGGCTGGGTACTGGGGGGGGCAGAGAGGGCGGCGGCCTGGAAGAGGAGAGGCGGGGGGTGCTGGGGGAAGAGGGAGCCGGAGGTGTGAATGCCCCCCCCACACACACACACACACCCGCGCGCGCTTCTCCCGGGCCAGCGCGATGGCTCCCCTGTGCGGACGGGACCTGCCCCGGCAGCACGTGGGGACGCGGCTGGAGCCGTTCCCGGGGTGGGGGGAGGGGAGATGTTCACCCTTCGGTTGGTGGCGGCAGGCTCGCTGGTGCCCCGGGATCGCTGGGTCGGTGTCTGTGCCCCGGGCACCTCGCTGCGGGGACACTGACTCCAGGCTAACACCTGGTGGGTAAGGCGTTGGCACGGGTCGTTTGCGCATTGACAGCTGGGACGTCTCCAGTCCCTCTCAGACAATGGCTGACTTGGGAGGAATCCAGGGGCTTATTTGCTTTCAGCCGTCTACTCCTGTACATGTGAACACTTGACTTCGGGGGTTGGTTTTCCCGTGAGCGTAACGTTCATTGCCCCATGTTAAACTTATACAACTTAATTTTGAAATTCTTAAACTCTGTAGGCAAAAATCTAATCACCTGTTATGGGCGGGGGGGGGGGGGGGTTAATGAATACCCTACTTGTCAGGTTTAAAAAAAAAAAAACCCTTTGCTCCCCATGTAATTAGCTATGCAGCATTTAAGAAGGAATTAAACTTTAAAAAGTTTCTAGGCTGTGACTCTCCTAATGCTAGTAGACTCCAACTGAAAAGACTAGTTGGAGAGACATTACATGTTGGGATGATAACTTGTACTGAGGCCTTGATTTGCTGCTTCAGCTGAATATAGGTTCAGTTTACAGTTCACTATGAAACTTGATCTGGTTGAAATCTTTTTTTAAAGAAAACTAGCATCTAGCTACAAAAGGACTTCTTCAGAGGTCATCCGAAAGAATGCTTGACTGTGTTTAACCAGGCAGTCTCTAGTCTGTAACTTATTAAACCTATTTAAAGAGCATTCTTCCTCAAAGCTGTTTCTGTTCTCATTTGAGATTATAGTGAAGTTAGAAAGCTGTATGCATGTTGTGTTGTCATAGAAATGACTGTCTCAAAACCAGAACTATGACTCACCAGAGAATGTGATCTCACATCTCTATCTGACTACTAACACTTCTCTCTATTAATTATTACTGTGTGTTCCAGTATACTGGGTGGGGTGATCAAGCCTCTTTGATTCTAATTAATCAGTTTTGTTGTCTGAAATCAACTTTTAATAGCCAGTAGAAGAGTGAGAGGTAAATCAACTTTACTATAGTAAACTCTCAAGCATAACCTCTTTAATGCTGCCACTCCATTGAAACTTCAAGGCTGTTAACTGATGTACCTACTAGACAAAGATTGTATTGCCATACTTTGTTGGTCTGTGTAGTGCAGCTTTACGGTGAAGTGCTGAAAATAAAAATTGAAGTAAATATAGAAATGTGCTGAATAGACATTGACTTGCTGCTTCTCTCCCTGTCCTTAATCTGCTATAGGAGTAACTTTCATAAATCAGAAAGGGTTTTCTGTGAGTGGGACAGGGGAGAGTTGGCATTAGCTTTGGGCTTAGTTCAGTTTCTATTAGCTTTGCTGTTCACCTTTATGGCTTTGTCTGCAGTAGAGCTTGAGGTGCTACCGGGCCACAAACTAATGAGGTTTACAACTACGTTGTTAGCTACTCTGTTGATAAATGCTACCTTAGGCTGAGCCTAGGATAAACTACAAACACTTGTCCTGGAACAATATTTGAATTGTCTAGATTAGTATTTACAAATGTTAGCTAATTTGAGTCTGTTCCTAATTTACACTCATTGAAAACAGGGCTACAAAGCTTATAATAGTAGCTTTCCAAACACTTTCCATCTATATAGCTAATAAAATACTGACCTGCTTTGTGCACGGCCTGTTGGTGGAGTGTACTACTGTCCCTTCACTGCCTCGTGTAAAAACAGGTTACAGAGGAAATCTTTGTCTAGAACAGCACCTACAAGATAGGATCTTGCTAATGGGAGTACTGTAGGAAGGAACTAAAATTCTGACAGTTGCTTTCAGAAACTAATGAATTAATCTTTTCAGTCCATTTTAAGAATGTGTAGTTCTCACTTGAACTAAACTTGATATTAAACATTGAGGTTTCCTTAAAGGCTCTTGTTGGCTCTTGTTCTTTGTGGAAAATGCTGAAACTGGCTTGTTCAATCAAGTCTATACCTGTACTGCAGCATGGAAAATCCAGTTTAGAATTACTGTATTTGATGAAAAAAGAACAGGAGTACTTGTGGCACCTTAGAGACTAACAAATTTATGCATCCGAAGAAGTGGGTTGTAGCCCACGAAAGCTTATGCTCTAATAAATTTGTTAGTCTCTAAGGTGCCACAAGTACTCCTGTTCTTTTTGCGGATACAGACTAACACGGCTGCTACTCTGAAACCTGTATTTGATGAAGATCTTGAAACTTATTGTCGCTGTACAAGCTTAATGTTTGCTTCTAACATAGCAATGTATGATTGAGAGGAGTTATAAGGTCCCAAAATCTTTCATGAGAAATTAGTTTTTGTGATGGTGGCCTCCATGTTGGAGCAAGGTCCAATTTAAAGATGCCTCCAACAAAAGACAAACATTCTTTAAGACTGTAGTGCTCCTATTGTAGAGCACTGGGTTGTCCTCCTGTGTGGATTACTGCACTTTACAAGATCTGTTCTCAGCTCATAAACATATGCGTTTGACTAATGACCTCTAGAAACTTTCTCACTCTTGAAACAGCCTTCAGAATACCTTGGTGTATTTTTTGCAAAGGCGTTGGCTAATATTTCTTAAAGCCTATAATCCCTATAACTAGGCTTGGCAAGATTAGACTTTTATTAGTAAATGTTGATAAACATTAATTTTGCCATACCTAGAAATGGGCAAAAATACTTCCATTGATTGAAATCTACATATAAGCAAAGTGAGAAATGCTTCTCAAACTTGGTTTGATTTAGGAATATTTTTTTTATGTGATTTTGTGTTAACAGCAATAAAGCCTACTTTTTTAATCTCAACTCGGGTGACCAGATGTCCCGGTTTTATAGGGACAGTCCCGATTTTTGGGTCTTTTTCTTATATAGGCTCCTATTACCCTGCACCCCGTCCCGATTTTTCACACTTGCTGTCTGGACACCCTAATCTCAACATCTGCCATAATTAATTCTGAGCCCCATGATTTCCCACAACTATGTTTATAAAAAAAAATTAAATCAACAATGGCTTTTAAATAAACATAATTCTGCCAAGATTACCTTATAGACTTTGTGGGCTACCTTGTGATATACTGACAACATGTGTGATAGGAAGCTTTTGACCAGCTGTGTTTTGGGACTGGGCATGCACTCCAGAGTATCGCCATTCTTTGACAAGCTCCCACGGGAAGCTGGGGCTTACTTGAGAGGCAACTGGTAGCCAGAACTTTGCTCCAAGCAGCCCTGGATGTCTCTGATACAGCAGTCTTGTCTCTTTCTACAGCTATCGCCATGAAAAGGGCATCCTCATTACAATACTCAAGGATTCAGAGAAATTCAAATAACTGAAAAGGGGAGACCTTTAAAGGACCATATCTTTTATGCCCTTCAGATGCGTTGTTACATGCCCTAAAGGTTTCTAGGGTCACCATACCAGGGACAGTTCAGACAGAACTTCCTCATGAGCAATAGAGGCCTGCTGACTAACCTATGGTGAAGCCTAACTTCTGTAAAAGAGCCCTAAATCATTCTTCTCCCAGCACCCTGCATCCTCATGTACTCCAACAGCATTCTTCTCTACACCCCATTTTTGGGTGCCACAATTCTCATTTTTCTCTGGCAGGGGCTGGGATTACTTCACACCAGTGGGTACTGGAGATATGCCATACAATCTCTGACCACCTTCAGGGACTGACCTCATGATCCAACTGATGGAAGTGGATTCCTTCAGCTAGGAGTGATGGAGTAGCTCCAGGAATTCAGAGGGAAGGGTTTCTATTCCAGCTATTTCCTAATCTTCCTCTGCCTTTGTCTAGCTAGTAAGATCTCTTATTGGTAGACAAGGCTGGATGGAGACTTGACTCTGGTTTGGAAAGAGACTAGGTTAATACAGAGTGACTTATTCAATAGGCAAATCATGCCAGCCAGGCTAGGATATGATGTACAGAAAAACTTTGTACTTTTTGCTGCTTTATGATTTGTAAATAATGGTCTCTCTCTCACTTAACGGCAGTTACCTTAAATGTGATATGCAAGCAATCATATCTTAAGTACCCTTTTGCAGAAATTTAGACTTCCTGGACTGTGTAGGAATAGTTGTCTGAGGTACAGCTGCCTGTCTGAGGTCCTGCCTATACCACAACTTAGAGTTTATAACTAGTTACTTACCATATTGTGTACAGACTTTTGTCACTATTTAATCATGTTCTAACCTGTCAAGGGCCTGGCTTGATGCAAGGTAGTCTTCCCCAAATCAGCTCATCACAGCCTCCATCAGCTTGTTTGTCTCTACTCATTCCTTCTATATTTGGCTAGGCATGCTTGAGGAATGTAGCTTTCAGGCTCTGTGTACAACTGAACTTAAGTAAGAACTGAATCTTTTTTCCAATAAGCAAATATTTTCACTCAGTTAGGTATATAGGTAGTCCACATTGCTTAGAACACATGCATGCAGTTAATGTAGCTCCCAAACAAAGCAAAATCTTACATCAAGACCCAGGTCTCAAGAATAATGTAACCAGTTTAACTGGCTTACCATATGTGAACTTAACACTGATATTATGGCTTTTGGTTCTATACTGCTGGCCTTGGAGGAAGAGAACCTACATGTTATCCATACTGGTCTCTCTCCCCCCCCCCCCCCCCAAAATCATCTTTGTGCAAAACTCCCAAGTAGCTTAAAGGCTTCTTGGCTCCTCTGCAGTTGAGAAGGGGGGAAAGATTAATTTAAGCTTTTTAATTATTTTTGGCATAAAAAAATCAAATACTAAAGGAAAACCCTAAGGTTCATAGCCCAGGGTTTTGTTGGGAAGCACTAGCTTCAATGCAACTTTAGACACAATGGAATGCAGAATTATGAGCTATAAATCCAGTCTGCCAGATGTCTGGTATGTGTACCCTATCTTGAACTTGCTTCCCAAATTCTAATATCCTTGCAGAAATGCATAGGTTTTGGTGGCAACTTGCAGGGGCTCTCTAACTTCAAAACACTGTACTAAAGGAATAACTCTAGTTTAGATTTTGTGCAAGGTTTTAGGGCACTTGCTGAACATAATTAAAGAAAGCAAAATGTGGGAAGCTGACATGGCTGTCGTGTACAACCTTTATCTGCATCCATCAAGATGGGGTGTGGGGGACAGGAGGGAGACTTTTTTTTTTTTTTTTTAAAGGAAAGGTCTCTTGCCTTTAGTACATAGTGGTAGTTAAGCAAGGCATTCCTCTAGCACAAGACATCAGGGTGCAAGGTGTAGGAATAGTGCTACTCTCTCAGGAAAGAGATGAGAAATGGGCTGCATCACTGTCATGCATCTCTTGTATATTAGCAGACCTCATGTGCCTGCAGTAGTCTAGACAGGTGTACAGGCTGGTGTTGCAAGAATTCGCAAACGTTCATGCCACAGCTCCCTCTGGGCTCACCTCTGGAACTCAGTATTCAGGTTGGCTTTGCACAAATGAACTCTCAATTTTAACAGTCTACTTTGAAAACTCTGGGCAGCCAAGCCTGGATTAACTAGTGTGTATGTGGTGCACTTGTACAGGGCCCCCATCTCTGGCAGGGCTCAGGAGCACCAGGCCAAAAAAGGGATGGGCAGCTGGTGGCTTGAGAGTTGCATCCAGCTTGTCAGATCCCTTTATTTGGTCCGCTACCCTGTGTGCTGCAAGGGAGGTATTCTCTCCCCGCCCACCTCCAATTTCAGCATGTTGCTCCTGCATCCTCCACCTCCACTTGTGTGACTGGCTCCTGGCCCCTGGCCATAGAAGGCATGCTGCTGTGAGAGTGCTTCTATTGCTCTGGTAGCAGTCAATGCTGCCTAGCTGGCCAGCTGCCTCACTGCTGTGAGAGCTGTTTGCTCTGACGCTTTCTTGCATTTTTTCCCCTCATCTCCTGACACCCCACTCCCAACCTGCAGTTTGGGAACTATTGTGCTATTTAATAGCAGCACATGAGATGTGCTTCCCTTCATGCTTTCCATTATATAACATCCATGTTGCATGGAAATTAGTATTGTGAATCTATTCCTAATTAATGTAGAACTTTATCCTTTTTAAAGAACTCTGTACTCTTCCTGTGTCTCCTCCTCCTTCTTGCATTTTTACCACCTGGCCCCCTCTCTCCTAGGTTCTTCCATCCTTGTAATGAGAGATGGTTTGTCTTTCCTTTCCTCCTTCTAGTAGGGTTGCTAGCAAGGTGGGGAGGGGGTTTCAAATGCTTTAACAGGCTTGAGGGCTCTTGCAGTGGGCACCTGTAGAAGCAGATCAGGCTGGACTCATGCCTCTGTTCTTTGTTCTGGGAATCAGACAAAATTTGTCTTCGTCTATATGATAAATCAGAATATATTCCAGTGGTGGCTTGGCCTTGCCTCACACAAGTACCAGCAGCTTTGCATTTTAAATAAGCAGCCATAAGTCTAGAACTTGGCTAACAATTTTGATGCCCAAGATGGAGTAAAATGGAGTTTTTTCACTAGATCTGTGCTAGTCCTGCAGTGTTAACCGTAGCATTGCTCCATTTCGTTTGCCTAGTCAAGACCGCATAGATACTGATGTGTGCAATATGCACTCCTCTGACCTGAACACCAGTAGTGAGCAGCTATGGAAGATCAGTGTTCCAAATGCTGGGGAAATTTTTCTCCTCCAAAGAATCCATTGTTCAGGAGACTGGGGAAGTCACTTAACTAAAAGATGTGCAGAGGTCTGATTGGGGCCAAGGCAGTAGTAATCCCCATTGCAGTAATCTGCGTGTGCTTTCATAGAACTGTAGCTTCCTACTGCAATTAAAACTGGCTGTCTTCTTTAAAGAACACTTACCCAGCCCTGTTGGCTGGTGCATCCTCTGGGAGAGAGCCGTTCAACAGCAGTTGTCAAACAATCAACTTGAGTTCCCAAATTTAACCCTCTTAATCCTTTTTGAATCTTCAATAACTTGCCGGACGTGTTGGATTTCTTTGTAAGGAAACAAGTAGTTTCCTGCCTCTCTATGAATTACTGGCTCTACACAATAAACAAGAATCTTCTGCTCTTGGCTGTATTGTTGAGACTCACAGCTCTACTGTAGCTTTTCTCTGGTCTTCTAAGGTTAAGTGTTTTTATCCAAAGTGATAGCAGTAAGATCGCTAGCAGGTCTGGGTTTAGGAAAGCAGGTCAGTGTGGGAGCTGGAGCCAAGGTTGAGGGTTCATAAGAGAAGCCATATGGCTTTTGCCACTTCCATATGTAATGTAGGGAATGAAGAGTACTGTCCATTTCAAATTTCATAGGCCACAAGTTCTAAACATTGAAGCATCTTGCAACTTTAACTGGAAATGTAAGTCTACTATGTAAACATTACAGTAGGCAATCCTGAAACAGATTCTGTTTCCCACTTCTAGGTGGTTTATCTCTAAATGCTGCTCTCAGGATGGCACTTTAGATTTCACATGAAGAAATCCTAGCTACAGGGAATGAGCGAGATTTCAGGTGGTATCTACCAGCATGGCAGATGTCTGAACAAGGGAATTAACATGTATTCAGTGAGACTACAGTTTAGTAGCTTGAGTCGATTCATTTTCTTGCTTGGGGAGAGGGGGAACAACGAGGGGGTCAAGTTAAATCCTTAAAGGCTTTGTCTCACTGAAAAGCAAGGCTTTATTCCCTCTCCATTTCCCTATGATGTGTACTGTCTCTTACTGCTAGCCTTGCAGATTCAACCTGGCATCTGAAAGGCAAGTGTGGTTTTTTTATACTTCAGTGCATGAATAAAGATTCTGCGGGCTTTATCACCTCTGGGGTCTTCAAATCATGCTCTTGGTGACAACCATGCAACTCTGCTTCATCAGTAGGCTTGCACAGGTGCTTTCTAACAGATTAGAACTGTGCAAACAACTCTTAATGCAAAGCCACAGACAGCATGGCTTTATTTCTTCCTTTGCGAGAATACCTCATTAAACAAGACTTAAAATTCACACCTGAAGCAGATGTGAGTAAGAAGGTGCCATGTTAGTCACATTAGAGTAACTACCTTAAATGGGTACCAAACTGAAATCCATCTAAGCTGGTACCAGTGACTTTAAACACTGCGTCTGGAGTCTTAGTTCAATTGTAGCACTATGGAAGTCATTATCATGTCTCTTAACAATATTTTTCTCTCCTCTTGCTATGAAAGACCCCTACAAACAAGTAGCAATACTCTAGATAAACAGGGCTGTCAAATGCATACAAAAGAAACCTTTCTCTAACCTCAGTCCTAAATGTTAATCAACTGCTTTGTAACACTAGCTGCACTTGATTGTTTGGTAACTCTGATTTAGGTGCTTACCAAGGGCACTGTAATAATCAAAGGGCGCTCGCATGTGCTGAACTCAGATGTGTGAACATGTAGTCTCTCAAATCATTACAAGGATGAAGAGGTTTAACACTCAAATATGGCAGGCTCATTACACTGAAGCATGTATCATTTTGAACAGATTAGACTGAAGCATGTCTAGCAGTCATCTTCTACTGCTCTAGACTAAATGATATCTATGTGGAAATACCTCAGGATGATCCACACTGGCAACTTTTTTGAGAGAAGTATGCCCTGATGGACAAACTTAGAGCTGTCGGGGCCACACATGCATCTACTGCACAGAGTATATGTATAACAGTAGGGATAACCCCAAACATCCTTCAGTTCTGAAGGAGCAGCAGGCTTTTAGTCTATTTATTTTAGACAGTTCCTTTTATTCCCTCAATGTCTTTTTACCTTTAAATCTTGGTGTCTATATGTGGGAGGCCCCTGATGTGACTGAGTTTGTGGCATAGATGGGCCATGTAAGAGGATTCTATTATGTAGTCAAAATTCCCTGTTGGATTATTTTAATTAAGAGCCAGCAGCAAACCAAAGAACTAGGAAACTTATCAACCAGTTTCCAGAGCTCTTCTAACTAACCTTTTAATAAAAATGACACTTTCTTTGAGTAACTTCAACACAGACTTGTCACGCACTCTAGTCAGATCTTGAGCCTAAAACCCAGTGTTTTTCATAAACACGTTTTGCTCCAGTACACCACTTCTAAACCTGAACCCCACATATGTGTGACTATACATGTAGAATCTGTTAGCACCGCTTTACTTTCCTGTAGGCTAGAAATGGCTAGCCAAAATAGTGGCAAGTTAAGACTTGTCAAATAGCTAAAGAATGTTGTCTCAAAATGACTGCCTGGTAAACGCTACTTTTGGTGTTTCCAAAAGATCAGACATAAGCATTCACTTCAAGATTGTCAGTTAAACAGACCTCTGGAGCTACAAGTTCCTGTCCCTCAGTATAAAGCCTTCAGTGCAAGCAGGATCTTCCTTCCCCACCAGTCAGTTTTCAAAAACGTAGCTTATGTGCATTAGGAACTATGATTTTAAAATCATAACTGTAGCCAGAATGGGAGACTTAGTTTAGACCCTGTCTTTCCTATATAAACTTCTGGTGTTAACTATTTCAGGCTTTCTGTATCTGCCACTCAAGCCTTTGATACTCTAGGAAGTATTGCTTGTCTTCTAGCCTCATCAGCCTAATGCATTATGGTGAGGTTATGCAGGAGTTATATTAAGTGCCTAGTCCAGGACTGAAATTGACTTAAAGCATTTTCTGTCATAGGCATCAGGAGTACAAGTGGCTGATGAAGTATGCCGTATCTTTTATGACATGAAAGTTCGGAAGTGCTCCACGCCTGAGGAAATCAAGAAAAGGAAGAAGGCAGTTATCTTCTGTCTCAGTGAAGACAAAAAGTGCATTGTTGTGGAAGAAGGCAAAGAAATCCTGGTGGGAGATATTGGCGTAACGGTTTCTGATCCTTTCAAGCAGTTTGTGCAGATGCTCCCTGAAAAGGATTGCCGTTATGCCTTGTATGATGCAAGCTTTGAAACAAAGGAATCAAAAAAAGAAGAGTTGATGTTCGTCCTGTGGTAAGCTGGAAATGTGGCTTATGTGTGACTTGGCCTCTTGGCTTACCCAATGTACATACCTACCTGCCATGCCTGCCCTGTACACAGGGTCTACATTAATGTGTAAGACACTGAAATGTGGTGACACACTCATCTGGTCCAACATATTGCATGCAGTTTAGGTGGGTGTCAAATGTTCATAAACTTGTAGGGCCACTGCTTCAGTCACCTGAGTCTGTAGGTCTTAAGATTCTGATATCTGTTGGATATTGAACATCATTGTCTTAACTACTTTCCTCTTGGTATATCCAACTAGGGCACCAGACCAAGCGTCTCTCAAGAGTAAGATGATCTATGCAAGCTCTAAGGATGCAATCAAAAAGAAATTTCAAGGTATGTAATACAGGCAACACTTCCTGACTTGGCCCAATTAAATCTGTCTTGCACCATAGAACTGCTGACACACAGGACTTAACTGTTGCTAATTGACTAGTGTTTATTTAGAAATACCAGTCGAAGATGACTACTTAGCAAGTGAAACTTCTTGAAACATGATTAAAACACAGCATAGCAAAAAAGTGTTCGAATTGCATGTGCAGTAGAACTGCATTTTGAAGAGTGAGCCAAGACCAACATGCCATGTTAGAGCAGATCTTTCAAAATGTGGGGAGCGGGGTGGGAAATAAATACAGACACTGTTCTGCTTAGTGTTCAATGGCATAACTTGGGAATGGGGAGGGGGGGTAAAAATTTTACTACTAAATTGGATCTTGGCAGCTGTCCATGTGGCTCAGGGTATTTCAATCCTGCATTCAGTGAGATACTGAACATTCTATAGCAAACCTTATGACATTGCTCTTTAAAGGTGTAAGGTAGCCGAGTAAGCAACCAAGATGCTATCCTGGGTTACTAAGGCATAGTCAGCGACCGTAATCACTAGTGGAACAGGACTGCATACCCTGATGGTGGTGGTTGTATTATGACCCCTGAATCTTCACCTTCACGCTTCCTAAATTTTTCCACTGATTAACATGTAAACTCACTAAAATAGTTTGGAGTGAACATATATTGGCTCCTAAGCCTAAACTTGCTCCAGGCTTACACTAGTCTGCAGGGGCAGAACGGGACAAGAATGCATCAGTGCTGAACAACCAGTTGGGATTCACAGTAGCCTTCACAGTCCAAAAAACGAATTGGCATTGGTCAGGGAGTGGTCCTGAATGTAGTACATGCAGGAGTTAAAGCCGCCCTCCATAGGAAGAAGCACATATATTGCCATTTCCAGTGCATTTGTCGTCATCTCCCCAAACTAGCAAGGCCTTGCTAGTACAGAGAGGTGACTTAATCTTCTCTTCACTGAATTTGTCTATGTATCTATTTTGAATTGGCTTTTTTTAGCCATTTATTAAAAGCTTGCTTTTGAGATCCCCCAGTCCCTAATCCCTCTCTGTGAGCGTGGCTTCCCTGTTACCTAGTCCATGGCTCTTCAACTGCACACATCCAGGGTCCCGTGCCACTTCAGTGGGTTTTTTTATAATGCTGAAACTCCCAGCTTCACTCCAGCAAAATCTGCAACTGGGAAGACCAAAACATACACATCCAGTTCAAGTATCCAATGCCCTAACATGTCCAAATGCCTTGAGTACTTAGTAATGTGCAAGCACTGATACTGAAATTCAGTGGCACTTGAGCACCTAAATCCCTTGGGCTCTTAACAGTCTAGACAGGACTGTGGTGTACTTGAATTCCTGTGAATTGTTGGACTACCTGCTCAGACACTCTTAGCTACATATACAAGTTTCTAATGAGAATTACTAGCATATGGGAGAACTTGTGAATCACTGAATTTTTTTGCCTTTCTTCTAGGCATAAAGCACGAATGTCAAGCAAATGGGCCAGAGGACCTTAACCGAGCTTACATTGCCGATAAGCTAGGAGGCTCCCTAATCGTAGCTTTTGAAGGATGTCCTGTGTAGATGCCATACAGTGCCACAACTCTACAAGCATTCCATGTTTTAATATATCAATTATGTAAAGCAAACATTCTAAACCAGGGTTTCACTAATGGTAGGGAAGCTGTCTGTCTTGTAGAATAAAGTAGACTTTGGAGACGTAGTTATGTACAAATGATCCTAAATAAATCAAGTTTAAGGATTTCTCTTGCCTGAGCAGTCTTATCACAAACAAGTTTAATATTGAACTCTGGCTTCAGTACTGCATAGTGAGGGGGGGGAGGGGGAGATGATCTAAATTGTAGCAAACATCACAATCTTAAATTTTCTCTGTAGCCATCAGCCAAGTCACAGCTTTTTTTTCTTACTGGCTAGTGTCTTAGGACAAGATTAATACAACTTTATTAAATGTCATATGCTAAAAGGAATGCTGTCTGTCATCTTAACCCTTCAGTGTACTGCTCAAAACTCCTCTTATGTTTAAACACATCAAGCTCTGGTGTACCCTAGCAAATAGCTAAAATCAAAGTACAAAAAGGCACTTTCCTGGGGAAATCCTAAACCACTTCTTGTAAACTCATGGTCTTTTATTAATGTATCTGAAAGCTCCCTTGTGCATTCTGATAACTGATTTAGAACAGTTCTGTGTTCACATAGTGCAAGCTCTATAGTACTAAATCTCTCTCTGCTAAATCAAACTTGTACACCAATACTGACAAGTCAACTTAAATGTCAATCAGAAGCTCTTATTTCATAGGGTTCTGGAGGGACCATTTTAACTTACCTAAGCAATGTTCTGAACCTCTGATCTGATTCAGGCCAGTGGAATAGGGATGTGTAAACTACTCCATGTTTCTCATCTTGGAATTAAGCCATTTTCATTACACTGGTTTGAGCTAAACTGCTGTAGGGACTTGTAGAGACTTCTCAACCCTGTTTCCATAGAAATCTGTAGTCAGACTTCAAAGCATATTACTTGCAGCTGCCTTTCAATAGATGCAGAGACCATTCCACCCAAATATACCATCAAGCTTCCAAGTTTGACCTTTAACCAATCAGCTGTGTAAAGGAAGGACTTTTAACCAGTCTCTCAGCCACTGTCACTTGTGCAATTGTATAGGGCATATCTATAGCACTTCTCATGCACTAACCTGTGTTCTGGGCTGGCAGCCCTAACAATCTCTCACAGGGAATCTGTCTCCACTGGGTTAATAGCAACGCCTGGCATTAGATGTACCTTGTGAGGTGTACAGCAGGGACTGTATTCCAGGGCAGTACAAGCCAAAACCCTGCATGACCTACACGTTTACTCACTTGGTATGAGTGAGGAAGTGCACAGTGCTCCTCTCTAGCTGTACTCCTGCATGATCGTAGGGTCAACTTGGTCCTGCTGCAGCTGCACTGTTGTAGGTTTATTTTTCCCTGACTCACTGCACAGACACATCCAAACCAGGATTAGTGGGGAAGGAGCGTTGGATGGAGCACAGACCACAACACTCAGGGCTATGTGACTTTGTATCAATCATGCTTCTTGTACCTCCATTTCTGTACAAGTGAAGGGACTCTGAGTTCCAAAGTTTCAACAGTACGATCAACGTTTCGTGTCCTCAGTGATCCTTGGAGAGCAAAGTTATACTACTCTACCTAGACAAGCCCTGCTGCCACCTACAGCTACTGTAAGCATGGTGGTGTCCCTGCACTGTTAGTGATGCTCCTGGGGCAGAATGCCAGCCATGATGCAGTATGTGAGCAGGCTTGTTAATGTTCCCTTGGGCTCTCATCCCAATAGCATTGTTGCTGTGGGACTCCAGTAGCTGGAACTTCTGGCACCACTTCAGTTCCCTATGGCCTGTGGCAGGGGACCTGCTCAGGAGAGAAAGTGAGTGCTCAGTTGAAGCAGGGATTTTTCTCTTCTCTCCCCAACAGTGGCAGCTGCTGGCCTGCATATCTGCCTCCAGCAACCAAACTAAAAGCAGCTGCTTCTGTCCTAAACATCATGTGAACAGCAGGCAGATTCTCTCAACATGAATACATCTCTTCTTTCAGTACCTTCCAGAGGCAGCCCCAGTTCCTTACCATCTAGAAATAGGAAGCGTCTGCTGTGTAACTTCCACTAGTGTGTTTAAAAAGATTGCATGAGGATCTAGTCAGCAGCCCAAAGTGGTCTCCCCTCTTGGCTATCAGATACTTTGCCTGTTCCTCAACTTGAATGCCAGAAACACCACAGTAGCGTTTCTTATAAGCTGAAGCTCTCTCTGCGTTCTGGGTTCATGTGGCAGTGAATGGGGTCAGCACGGGGAGGGTTTGCCCTGTTGAACTGGGAAAATACAATGAAAGTGAAGGTTCCAATAGTGAAGCTTAGGTAGTCACAGTGCATATCTGCTAGTGACTAGACCTGATTTTCTGGTTAAATGTAATTGATTGTTGCATGCTGCATAAACACATGCCCTGCCCTGCATGTTCTCTGTTGCACTGCTGTTGAAACCTTCACACTTGCATTTTCTGATTAACTGGGCAGCTGCTCATGTGATATCCACACGCTTCTGCTTTTGTGATTGACATCTATGAAGATCCATGAGGCATCAGAAATGCTTCCTTAAGTCGAGAAAAGGAAGTAGGCTATGTTAAAAGTATCTCTCTGAGCATTTGTCCCAACTCACTCCTCCGCTAACTGGAGTGAGTAATACCTGCTAGAAGTTTCTGCTTTCTCAGCTGGCTGAAATAAATGTCTGGTTAAAGTCTGTTTTCAGATAAGTGCCGCTCCTAGTTCCTTACTCAGACTTTGCTTTAGCAAATAAAAACCTCTCGGTTAAGGTGGAGCTACAGTCCAGATGAGATTGTCAAGCACTAAATCAAAATCTCTAGGGAAAATTCCTGCTTCACTTAAGTCAAGGGGAGTTCTGCGGGCCCCAGATTTCATTCCCTATTTAACAGGATTCATTGCTAAATGGAAGAGGAAAGAAACCAATTGGAATGGCTTAGCCTGGCAGGGGGGTTGACTGTCCTGTCATCATGAGTGCCCTTGTGAGCAAAGAGATGAGACTGGGAGTCACGCTCACTGGACCTGGGAGGATAATGCCCAGTTCTCCCAGTTCCAGCTGATGGGAGTGGCTCATGGCTACCTTCCCCATCTGCCTTGATGCTGGTGGATAGGATACTGGTGTTTGGAGTAAAATGGTGCTGGCAATATTCCTTGGCAGGAGACGCTGATACTACTGCCAGAAGGTGTCCAAGGGTCATGCTATGCCAGGCTTTCTGGAGGCACTAACCACACCCCACTAGTCCTGGGGTGAGTTACCAAACAAAACTTCTCTTCAACCTTCCCTACAAGGCCTCTGCTTGTACGACCAAGTGTGGAGGGGGGGAAGCTTAGTGTCAAAGAAAGGGATTTCATCACAGGCACCTTTGCAGGGGAGCCTGACCTAGGAGGCACAGACAAAAGGAAAAGCGTCCCCTATGTCTTGCACCAATCTGTCAGTGTTCTCTACTCATAGAACATTTTCAGCTCTGCGGCATAGATTGCAGTGGGTTTCTTCACAAAGGAGGTTAGGCGTATCATGGCCCTGTCCTCTAGATGGCAACACTGAGCAGAGACATTTAAAAAGCCCAGTGGTTTGAATTTGGTCACTTCAATAGTCTAACTTTCAAAGCTGCTGAGTACCTGCAGTTCCTGTGGGCTTTGGTGGCGGTTGGGGCTGCAGCCTTCTGAAAAAACAGGAGCC
Source organism: Terrapene triunguis (assembly GCF_002925995.2). Lineage (NCBI taxonomy): Eukaryota > Metazoa > Chordata > Testudines > Emydidae > Terrapene > Terrapene triunguis. The sequence goes on along the minus strand of NW_020664483.1, from coordinate 5,434,785 downwards.
TAATTTTAGCCTGCCCAGTTTGAAAAGTTTTGCCTAAACCACCTACCCACTGTCTAAGAGTGCGTGTGGGGACGGGGACAGAAGGTGCCAGGCCTCCTGACTCCTCTAGAGTTGCACTATCCTTCCTCTACAGACCATGCTACTGGTGGACTCTCTCTCTCTCTCTCTCTCTCCCTTCCCCCCCCCCATGTCCTATCACCCTCGATGCCCTTTTATGGTAAAATAAGCAGAGCTGCCATCACAGCGCTGGGCTCCTCCTGGAAGTGGGGCGCACTTGGCGTACAGGTTATAGCATTCCCTAAGCATATACAGCTGCTGGAGGAGCTGCCCTATCCTCCTGGCAGGGAGAGGCGTGAAGAAACTGGAACCTGCCTGCCACTCCTCGGCACACCGCAGAAAGAGGTGTGTTCAGACTGTGCATCCGTGCAGTGCCCGGCAGAGATGTGCATGTGGCCAGGGGAAGTGTGACCCTCCTGCAGCCCTGCTCTGGGAGCAGCAGCTGGAGTGAAGCCAAGGGCCGAGTCAGCTGGGAGGGAGGGTCTCAGGGCTAACTCTGCCCGTGGATGGGAGGGGATGGAGCCTGAGGCTTTCCTCAGGCTGGGGCTTTGCCTGAGTCACACAGCCCTCAGGCACCAGCTGATGATGCAGCCCTGTAGGGTAGCCCAGCAAAGCATACACCTGGTTGAAACCAAGGTTAAACTGCCTGGGTGAGACTCCAGGCTTAGAGCAGTTTATCCTGCTCGCTGTAGGCATTTGGACTGGTATAGCAACGGCCCTGGCTGAAATCCAGCAAACCTCCACTGTAGATAAGGGGGAAGTGACACAGGGCTAGGGTAGGCCGTTAAACAGAGAGTGTATGTGCTAAAGGGGAAAGAAGCGAAACCAGCGTGACACCCTCAGGGTGTTATACAGTAATACAACTAGAAGAGGGGACGTGCGCTGCCAGCATGTCAGGCTGAGTGACAGCACTGTGAAGCGAGACTAGGATGGTTGGGGTGGGGGGGCCAGCAAAGGGGTATTACCAAATGTAGAGGTGCTGCATGGACACCACCGAAGGAAAGTGGATGGGGTGATGCTACCCACACTACCATCTACAAGTGGGGAGCTGGCTCAGAGTGCTGACCTCTGCTGTCCAAAGGATAAAATTACAGGGGCCAGAACCCCCACCCTGCTGCTCCAGTCCAGCTGACAATACGGGACTGAGGGGTGTTTTGTTTGTTCACTTTCTGGAGTGGCTCAGCATTGCTACTCCCTGGGAAGTCTGGCCTGACCCCATTACAATACTGTAGGGCTCTTCTGCCCTCCTGGTCTAAAGTTAACATGCACTCAGCCACCCCACCCCTATGCCATAGTTAGCTCCAGCCCCACTCATCAGCATCCAATTTGTGTTCTGGTTTATAGCTGCACCCACCTGTGAGCCAGTCACGCGTCCAGGGGAGCAAAGCCAGGTGTTCAGCTAAAGGGGACTAAAATATGGGCAGGGCCGTCATCTGTGCCCAGGAACAGCTGACTGCGGGGGGTGGTTTGCAAACTTGTACAGCTACCACCAGGGCGTGGCCTTCGTGTTCTTGCTCTGCTACTGCATTGTACACTGGGGAAGGGATAGCTAAGTCGCCACTCACAGAGAGGCTGCTTGGTGTTAGCATGCAGGGACTCTACATCTCTCTCCCGGCTGCAGTTGGGTCAGAGAATGAGACATCTCCATCTTCCACGCCAGGCCTCTTACAGCAAAGTGTGAGCCTGCCAAGTTGGTCAGCTATAGCTCTCAGCCCCTTCTCCACTGGGACGTGTTTTGCTGACCCTGGTGCAGGCTTTGCCTCCATTGTCCAGTCCTACCCCTCTTCCTCCAAGAAAATGTGTAAACAATTCCAGGGAAGCTAGTGTGGCCATGACATTAAAGAAGAAGAGCCTGTTTCCACACAGCAGTGTAGGAGTCCTGTATGTGAGCCCTACTTTCCAACGTTTGTACACATTTAACAATGCCTATTGCGCAGCACAATCGCTGCTCTTTGCTGTGGCCCCCTGGCGCTCTGTTTCTTGTTATTATCACAGACTGTTTTACATAATGATGCCATTTCTCAATGGTTAGTGTTTTATACACTGTCTTTGATCAGCTTTTCCCTGAAGTTTCTCTCCCTCCTCTGAGCATTCGGTGGCGGGGGTCCTTCCGCTCCCCATCTTCAGGGCACTTCGGCGGCGGGTCCCAGAACGAGTGAAGGACCCGCCGCCGAATTTCCGCTGAAGACCCGGAGCGGAAGGACCCCCCACTGCCGAATTTCCACCGAGGACGGCAAAATGCCACCCCCCAAATCCTGCCACCCTAGGCAACCGCCTAGTGGAAGCGCTGGCCCTGCCTATTGTACAATTAATACCCACAGACACCAGCCCGTGCCACTAGCTGCAGCCCTGCCTCCCAGTACAGAGAGCAACATTTCTCACTGGGGCAGCCACCGCCTCCCGAACAATACATGCACCATCCCCTCCGCAACAGAGAGGACAGTGGCTGGAGCGGAGAGGCATGGGAGCCAGGGTCGTGCATGTGCTTACAAAGAGCATAAAGCAGAGAGGATTAGGTGGCAAGAACCACCACCACAAAGGGAAGCTGGATTTTGAATGGTGAAGTGGTGCTGTGAAGGTGGCCTCATGATTGTGCCGGGAAACCTCCCTGCGCAATCTACGCCCCGTTTCCTGCAGGGAAAGCAGCTGGTGCTGGTACGGTCGCTTGCAAACTCATGCAAGGAACCACGGCATATGGCAAAGCTGCGGCCTCAAGCGGAGTTACTGCTCGCAGGCTGATGGCCAAGAAGGGGACGTGAATGAATGGAAGAAGCGCAAATCAGCTCTCACTCCTCATCTTGCCCCCACTTAGCTGAGGATTTCCAGGCCCACCAGCAGAGCTCAGCCTGGGACGGGCTGCGGGCTACAGGAGTTCAAATTCCTACTGCACAGATTTAATTACAATCAACGACTCTCAGCCCCTGACACTCGGGGTATGTCTACACCTTGAGCTGGGAGCGCGATTCCCTACTCCAGGAGCCATACGCATGCTTGTTCCAACCAAGCCAGCGTCACTGCAGCAGGAGGGGGTAGCAACCCCACCTTCCACCACCCTAGGCATATCCCACCGATTGTGCCACTCTGGCTACAGCGTTCTTAGGGTACTAGCTCAATCAGGGCAAGCGTGAATGTGTTTCCCGGAGCTGGGATTCCCCCAGCTTGAAGTGGAGACCTACCCTTACTTAAAGCTACTAGTTGGTGGCTTTGCTGTATCCGATACTAAGGATGGGATTTTCAAAGGGGGTGGAGTTGGAATTCAGGCTCCTAACTCCCTTGGGTTCTTTTGAAAAGCCCAGCCTGCCCCGTCCTCGATCAGAATTTTGGCAAGGGATGACGCCAAATAGAAAGCGTGGGTGTGGCTGGGGTGCTAGGTGACAGCGGTGATCCCATCTGCCTGGTACCCAGAAGACCTGGAAGGCCCGGCTGCAGCAGGAGAAACGTACAAAAGGATTGCCCAGAATTAAAACCGAAGGGTTAGTCAGGAACAGCCGGGCTGGCTCAGCCCTAAGCTCCATCCAGCCTCATGGCTTTGCTCAGACTGGGGCCAGTGCCAGCTACTTCAGAGGAAGGTACAAGACACCCCGCAGCAGGTGGAGGTGGCATAATCTGCCCCGGACATTACATCTCAGCCTGTTCTCTGCTAGTTAGAGATTGCCTTAGGCCCTGAAGCATGAGGATGTTAGAACTGGCTCTTCTGGCTAGCCACAGAAGAGTCCAATTCCTCTTTGAATCTTGCTACATTCTTGGCCTCAGCTGCTACATGCTGTGGCAGTGAGTTCCCCTAGCTACAGCACTGACCGAGGCGCTGCCTGTTTCCTAGAAGTGACTTCCGAGAAGTCTGTTCTACAAAGCTAGAGACGTTTCTTCTGGTGCTGGAGCTTTCAGGCAGTAACTCATGCTACTATGTACTCGTCTACTCAACTGTGACATACACCAGCAGAGGGCCACTCTTTGTCCCCCTCTAGTGGCTGGTCCACGTAGGAGGTTTCAGTTTCATACAGCTTGCAGGACATGGCTCCAGCAGGAAAGGTTCATGCTGGTAGCACTCAGCGACGCCTGTTGATATGAGCATATTTAGATATATTGCGACGGGAAACAAAGTGAAAGCATCTGAAGGTACATCACAAATGGGAGCGAAGCAGGTTAGTTTAGAGCCTAGGTCAGTGGTTCTCAAACTTTTTTTTTCCCCACGGACCACTTGAAAATTGCCGAGGGTCTTGGCGGACCACTTCATGATCTTTCCAGATGTTGTTTGTAGCGTAAGCTAACTATTGTAAAGCACTTTGGATAAAAGCGCGATATAAAAAAAAATGGTTTTTGTTCTACAAATAAAAGCACACAACTCATATTTTAATATCTGTAGTTTTACCTTTCTAATGCGATCGATGTGCCCACTCTCCCCTGCCACAGCAGCCCACAAGCTGAGGCTGGGAAGGAGGAGGGTGTCTCTCCCCCACCGCCACGGCAGCCCCCGAGCTGGGGCTGGGAAGGAGGGGGGTCTCTCCCCCGCTGCAGTCCCCGAGCTTAGGAAAGTCGCCTTTTTCTTTGGCCGCCACCCCCTCTTCTCAGCCCACTGTCCCCTCCCACCTACCCCCTATTCACCCCAAGGCCACCACCTCACCTTACATGTGCGTCTTCTCCAGGATCCAGGCACCTAATTAGTGGAGCCATGCGTTTGCCACCTCACTAATTATGTGGGTGGCCCTTCATTCTCTTGTGTGCGGCCGCCCAGGCGTGCACCTTAGAGGGAACTAGCCACAGACCACCTGAATGGAGCTCACGGACCACAGCTTGAGAACCTCTGGCCTAGGTCTACAGTAAAGTCTTCAACAGGAGCCTACGTCTCATTTTCAAGAGAGACTTAGGCCCAGATCCCTAAAGGTGATGAGGCCCCTGGCTTCCACGGATTGCAGTGGATGGTAGGAGCCTGAATAGCTTTGAGGACCTGGTGCAGAGCTGAGGAATCCCCTTCCCTTCTCCTTGTCTGCTGGATGCAGACAGCTCTAGGTACATTAAAGTTAGGTTGCGGGGGAGATTCTCCAAGGCACCACTAGCAGCTACTGCCCAGCGGCTAGTCCATGGGAGGCAGGTGCCTAACCACCCTTTTTGTGCCTTAAGACCCACCCAACCTTCTATGGAAAGTTATCTCAATTCGAATTAAGTAGCTGCCGTGTTACTCTCCTGCCTTTGGTGGGCAATCGTGGGAGGACTTGGCCTGGGACCCGCTATTCTTCTCGCAGGCTGAGAGGCCGTATCCCCACGCCGGGAACTGCAGCCCAGTTTTGAGCTATTAGCTGGTTCAGCACAGTCCATATCCAGCACGGGCTGCCAGAACCCTCCAGGAGTAAGAGACTAGCCCAGCAGCCACTGGTGATGTTTAGGTGCCGTGTGCCAGTAAATGGAAGGCTGGGCACAGGGCCAGTTGCCAAGGCAGCGACAGACAACCTAGGGGCTAGTGGTTTCCCTGAAGGCAAGAGGGGTGGATCCTGGGGTTGGAATGAAAAGCTAGGGGCTGGCCCAGCCATGCAGTGACTTTGGCCCATGCCTGCAGCCAGCCAGGAACCCGGCCGGCTGCAAACGCAGCTCATGGTTAGTCAGCAGGTAATAACCACCAGTGAGTCTTCCCCATGCCTGGCCTCTGGTGGCTGCTGAGCCTGGACATGGCTGGATTCCTGGAGCTGGACTGCGGGCGAGATGGCACCTCCACGCAGATGCGAATCCTCCCTCCCGTCGCTGTTTAAATCAGTGAAGTTGTTACTGCTACAGCAACATTCGGCTGATGTGAAGATCAGCCCGGGGAGATAAGCACATCAGGACAGAAACCGAACTCCTCTGAGTGTCAGCGAGTGAGCGAGCAGCACAGAACATCCCTTGTCGGGCTCACCTCCAGGAGCAGAAGCAGGGCTCAGCCACCCAGGGGTCAATGCAGCCCTTGTCGGTTCCCAAACCGCAAGGTGCAACGAGCGTAAGGCTTTACTCCAACTCAGCATTGTACGGGATCAGGACTCACCTCCCAAAAGCAAACTAGGGGCACCAGTCTGGTGCAATGGGGGTAGCAAAGGACCTCCCAGCCGGGTACAGCTTCACTAGGCAGCACAACAAAGCACGGCGAGATCCCCATTATCCTGGTTGGCCCAGAAGCACCGGTCAGGTGGCTGCTGTATAAATACGTCCCTGGTCTGCCAAGACAGTCCCGGGCGATGCACTCCTGGAACTAGAGTCACTGCACTGCTCAGTCTTCGGGCCCTGTCACTTGGTGGACTTCACAACCCTGCGCTAGGCGCCCAGGGTCCCTATATCACACCTGGACAGAGGTAGCGGCCTTTGAATGGCATTGACGGAAGCCAGCAGGCTGGGCCGGGAGCTGCCAAAGCAAGCCGATAGGAAATGCTCAGGAGAGGGGTGTGGCCTAGGCCCCGCCCCTCAAATGAGTTAGGCCCCTCCCTCCGTTTGGGCTGCACAGCCGTGAACCCTCTCCTGTAGTCAGGCCTCTCAGCCTGGGAGGGCTCTTCAGCTTGCTCCTTCCTTCCCACTACGCCCAAACAGGCTACCTTCCCGGCCTGCTGCAAACGCCACCAGTTCGAGCAGGCTGAGGCGGCGCCACGCCCAGCCCCGAGGGGGTGGGAGGGAGTCTCTGGAGGGGGCCGTTTTGGCAGGACAGCGGGAGGCCGATCACTTGAATTGCTGCTGGGATTCCGTTGTGCCGTGATGTGCTAGGAGCAGCCAGAGCCTGGGGCAGGAATCTGATTTCAGGTGTAAATACAAGGGAGGGGAACATAGACGGCACCAAGACAAACCTGAGCGCTGGCGGCGCTCCATTCCCCAGGGCACGAGGTTCCACCCGCACCCGGCCCCCTAGAGCCCTGCTGGGAACAAAGAGAAGGGGCTCTTTCTCCTCTACTGACAGAGACCCAGACTCTGCCCCGACTAACCCCACAGGGCTCTCACTCCAACCTGGCTTTGAAGGCTCCCTTGGATGCTAAAGCAGCCCATGCTTTGCACACAGACACCTGGGACCCCTGCAGACACAGGACAGTTCAAGGAACAAAACGAGTGCTTAACCAGCAGGGGGCGCAAAAGGGCTGGTTTAACATAAGCAAGTCCAAGTAGGTTGTACGGACCAGCATGTTCACCAAGAACCAGTTAAAACTGCCCTTAAACAGAGAGGGACTTGGCTCCCTCGGCGACATACACACAAGCCTCCTAACTGATCCCCGCTAGATCAGACCAGCCGCTGTGTTTTCACCTCCTCCAATTAGGCCACTCTATCGAACATGTACAAGTGACCACCGGGGGGCAGCGCGGGGAGGAGTTAGATCCTTCGAGTAAGACATGGGAAAAATCTCACCCCTGAAAGCACCGAGTGCCAACCCGGCTCAGCTCCTACCGAACCGAAGTCAACAGGAGTTTTGTCATCAACTTCAATGGCAGCAGAGATGGGCTTATGGCTCACCTGCGTTCAGAAAAGCTGAAGTCACAGCTTGGCCTGACTTCTCCATACAGCTCTTCCCCTCCTGGACAACTCCAGGTTCGAGGCTCCCGTGGGACGCAGCGAAAATGATGCACGCGACCAGCAGCAGGGAAACTTCCTGGATGCCCAAGATGGACCAGGGCAGCTGGCACTCCCACCATGTCAAACCCGTCTTGCCAGCTCCCATAGCTGTGTTCAGCGCTCCTAGTACAGGACACAATCCCCTGACGCCCCAGGACCATCTCCGTCCCTCGCTCACACCGTGGAATGAGGAGTGTTGTACTACTTTGCCCTCCGCTCACACCACTCAGGAAAGAACAAGAAAAGCGGAGCGCCACCTTTCTGTTCCGTCCTGCGGCTGGGGGATGGGGCCTTTGGGACATGGAGGACTCAAGGGCTGTTATGATCATAGCGCTTTATACCATCAACAGGAGCAAGCGCCTCAAAATAAGACCAGCACAATCCCTAGTTAGCTACACCATTGGTTTAATTGCATTACCATCCAGAAATTCACAAGGACACTTGCCAACAGCCGCCTGGTACAACGAACAGGGGCGCCGTGTACCTTCCAGGCTTCATTCACCCCAAAAGACAAAAATTGCACTGACTGATGAACACACACACAGAGTCTTCCCTTTTCCCACATTCATGGATTCTGTTACTACAGAAGGTAAAGGCTTGGAAGCAGCTGGCTGACACAGTCAGGGCTTTCCCAAGGGAACTCAGTTTTACAAAAACACAGTATGAAAATTCCTTTACAGATGTACGTCTGCAGTGTGTACTTGTATCCTTTTAAATCTCAAACTAGGAGGTTTTTGGGGTCACTAATGGCTTGTGTGTCTTTATCTGCAAAGAACTGAGCATATATTTTTAGGAACGTGTAAGGCATTTTGGTAAGTGGAATAGTAAATTCTAGATCTTAGACCCATCAGACAGAAGTTCCTTCCTTTGAACCGTTGTCTTCCTCCTGGAAGCGAGAAAGAGCAGAACAGGTTATGGGATTGTATATAGAACACGTATTATGTTTTTAGTAGTTGAGTAAGCAGGTATTCTTAGGGACAGGGTTTTATCTAACAATTACGTCAATATCATAATGGCAGAGGCAGGATTCAACATTTGACTCAAAGAACCCCTGATCCAGTGATGTTAACACAAATGCCCTACAGGCCAGATCTGGCCTTCTGGCCATGCAGTCAGATTAACTTTTGTTGGTGAAAGAGACAAGCTTTTGAGCTCCACAGAGCTTTTCCTCAAGTCTGGGAAATGGTGTCACAGCTAAATACAAGGTGGAAGAGATTAAGCATAAGGAGTTAACACATGTTGCAAGAAACCATTCAAAATGAAGGGGGTAATTAACACCTCTGCACTCATAGGAAAAGAAAGAGAGTAGGTTACAGATCCTTGTAACGAGACATAAAACCAAGGTCTCTATTGAATCCATAATTTTTGGTGTCTAGCAGAGTTATGAATTTAAGTTCCCAAGCTCATCTTTAGAAGGTGCATCAAATGCCTCAACAACTACATGTGTAAAACCAGACAAAACTATACTCTCAAATGAACTCACAGAGGAAAACGATAAAAAAGACCAAAACACACACTTATTGCCTGTGGGTGAACACTTGCTATAAAGTGATCGCTCCATATCTGACCTCTCAGTCCTCGTCCTCAAAGGAAACCTGCACAACACTTTCAAAAGATGAGCCTGGAAGCTTAAATTCTGTGAGGCTCCGAGTACCTTTCCCAGATCTGAAGAAGAGCTCTGTGGAGCTCATGGGTCTCTTCCACCAAGAGGAGTTGGTCCAATAAGAGAGATTACCTCACCCACCGTGTGTCTCTCATATCCTGGAATCAACATGGCTACACTACCACTGCAAACAACAGTCATCCTGTCCAGAATCTGAATTTTTGTTGAAAAAAGTTGATAAGGGGAAATGGATTTCTCTACTCTATGTTCTGCCACCGCTAAGATCAGCCCGGGCACTGTATGAGTGCTCCTCTTGTAAAGTTCCCATTTTTGTACATTATGCGCCTCTTGGATAGGAAAGATGGTCTAATGGTTAAAGCACTGGGCCAGGACTTGGAAGATCTGGATTCTGTTGCCAATTGTCGGATTCCCTGCGTCCTCGGGCAAATCACTTCATCTCAGAGTCTCCGTTCCCCACCCTTTGATTCATGTATTTCAACTGTAAGGTCTTCAGGGCAGAGACGGTCCCTTCCTACGTGTCTGTGCAGTGCTTAGCATAACAGGGTCCCAATCTCGGTTGTGGCTTCCTGGTTCTATCTGCACACCACTACGTTCCATTTGGAGACGGATGCAATACCGTTTCTTGAAGCTGCTCTTTCAATTTCTTCACTGCTTCTCTTTCTTTGGCCAGTTGTCCCTGGGTAATCTTCAATAGCTCTTGGAGTTTGGTAGCGGCTTGTCCCAAGTCCTTCGTTAGCTTCTTCTCCTTCTCAAGTCTTTCCTGCACACAATTGAAGTAAACTATTATTTGCGATAACTAGATCAATCATTTACTGATCACTGGACACAGGGCAGCAGCAGTCACAGGCCACTCCCACCTCACAGAGCCCCTGGAGAGGTTTTTGCTATGGGGTTGCACTCTGGTTTTTGTTTGACAGTGGAGAAACATCTGCTCAGTTCCCTCTAGATGTAACTGATGCTCATCCCCACATTTTACAGGTTGGTCACCCTTAATGAGAGTCTCTGTGCAGGAACATAGAATCCAGACTTGCTTCTGCACAACAGACATTGGCCAGGATCTCATCTCCCCACCAATTGTCTAGCCACCTTCTGTGATGGGGCCAAAGCAATGGATGGCCCCATCCAGCACAGTCAGCAGGCCCCAGTCCTTCCTGTATGAATCCGACTGGTGTTGGAGGACGACATGGTGGTTGCCAGTCTCTAGCCATCAGAGGCAGAGTCTCAGAGCTGCTCCTTCCCTGCCTGCTCTCCTTCCCCACTAGTGCCATGGACCGATGGGAATGGGCAGGACGGGGCTCGGATTCACCTAAACCCCCTGCCACACTTGATGCCAGGGTTGAAGGGAGAAGCAGCCCTGGAGTCTTATTTCCTCTCCTCCTCCTCCACCCTACAAGGGCCAGATCCCACAGCCCGAGCCTGGGGAGCCCGAGCCGGCTGCAGCGAGACATCACACGAGGAAGGCGAAGCCCCAAACGGTGCAATGCCCAACGTGAGAAGTGGCTTCAGGAGCCAGCTCTCAGGCCCGAGTCAGAGACCACATCAATAGCAGCGAGGGTGCCCCTACTTACCCTGCGCATGGCTTCCCTTCCCTGGCTTGGCAAACATACCCCCTTAATGCACAGCATAGAATCACAGAATTTCAGGGTTGGCAGGGACCTCAGGAGGTCATCTAGTCCAACCCCCTGCTCAGAGCAGGACCAATCCCCAGACAGATTTTTGCCCCAGCTCCCTAAATGGCCCCCTCAAGGATTGAACTCACAACCCTGGGTTTAGCAGGCCAATGCTCAAACCACTGAGCTATTCTCCCACCCCCCGGTGCTGCTCAGGCCGCACTGCTGGGATCGGTTCCGGGCTGCATCAGAGGGCAGGGCTGTATTCTGGGCTGCTATGGGGACCCAGACTTCCCGCTTCGTAGATTACATCTGGCCCGGCGGCTGCCAGCACTGAACGCAGTGACCCTGCCCCCTCACAGGGCTAGGCCCGCAAGCTAGAGAATTCTCCCCCAGCCTGCAGTGGTACCGTTCTGCTACCAGAGCAGCAGACAGAGACTGGAACCAGAATCTGGCCCAGGGTGCCTTCACCCTCCTGGGCTTGCAGGGAATTACCTTCAGGTGCTGAACCTCCTCCGTTTCCGAGGACGCTACGTTTGCAGCGGATCTCAGCTTTTCCAGTTCAGCTTGCAAACTGCACACCGAGCTCTGCGCCTGCGGTTTCAGGAAGTGGAGAGGTCAGTCCTACCTTACTACGATACTTGAGACTCAAACGGGTGGTCGGCAGACAGGACGAATAGGGGCCCAGAAGAGCAGAGGGGAAGCTCAGCTGGCTAAGAATCCCAGCACCACACGGCAGTGGGTATAGCGACATTTATCCTTCACCAGCCGCGCAGAGTTAAGTTACACTGCAGTGCGTACACTGCTCTCAGTGGCTACATTAAGAAACCATCTCAGGCTAATCTCAGCTTAAATTTGAAAGATAAACCCTCTTCATGACCACCACGCGCTACGTTTTCCCACTTGTGGCGTTGGTTTGCATGTACCCGTGGCAGGCTGCGAACAGAAACTAGCCGATGCATTGCAGGCCTTGGTACTGCTTGTGCATGCAAGATTGCCAGTAAAATGCACATACGTCTTTTCATATCAGGTTCAGGAAGTTTTAAAGATCTCCCTACAGCCACTCCCCTCCCAGCAGCCATGATGGTTTGTTCCTTGGAAAGAGGCAGGCCAAGGCAATATTTCAAACAGCCTTCATTTAATGCTAGAATTAACCGGCTAGCAGGTGCGCCCAGAGCAGACCTGTGTTCTGCCCTTCCACCACCCCATGAGCAGCTGGGTGGGACATTGTAGCATTTTCCCCAGTAGCCCTGGGACCAGAAGCAGCCAGCCTGGCCTCCCCCCATTTACAGGCCAGGGTCCTATTGGTTAAATTCAAGCTGGTTTTCCACTTTTTTGTAGAGCTGCTTAAAAAAAATAAAAAGTTCCAATGACAGCCAACTCGACCCGACAGAAGCAGACTGTGGGAGTCGTTTTCCTGCAGCCCGGAGACAGACAAGCAGGCTAGGGGAGTCCCAAAGATTTTGGCGAGGAGAAAAAGACCAAATGCACGTGGTGAAACAGGCTGACAGAGGTATGACCGAGGAACCGTTTCAGTCCTGCAAGACAGGTAAAGCCTGCTGAGATTTTCAGGAGCGACTAGCTACTCTGGCGTCTAACCTGAAACCTTCCAAAGAGATCCCCAAACTGTCAAAGTGCCAAGCACCTGCCCCTTTAAAATGCCTCAACATGGGTCCCCCCAAACGAAAGCCCTTCAAAAGGCTAGTCACTTGGAGAACACAGGCCAACTGCCACCTGTAGGTGAAAGAGCCTCTCCAAAATAAACACTCGTGGGTTTGCTACTGCAGCTTTAGACCCTTCCTGTTTGCCAACCAGGAGAACGACCGGTATTTAGGAAGTGCCCCATGTAAGCTCTTTGGCATTGACAGTTTCCTTTTAGGATTACGAGGACGCTTGGAAACAGGTAGAGGGATTGGAGATGTGTGTTTGGACAATGTTCTTTTTGCTAAAGTTTTAGTCCTGCAGCAGCAAGCCGCTGCCTTAAGTTTCAAAAAAAAAAGTGAGCACGGCTAAAAAGGCAAATCCCAAATGGGAGGTGAGGGGGAAAGAGAGAGCACTTCACTGTTTAAAGTGAAACTCATTGGGTCGTTACCAGCATTTTTACAACAGGTAAAAGGTGATTAAAGGACCAAACTTATTGCTTTCAGTTTTAGGTCTTTGTCAATAATAGGCATAGATGAAAGGCCAGAAGGGATGATGACCATCAATTTTGACCTTCTGCAATCCCACCCATATTAACAGCTCGGAAGAGCCAGCATCATGAACATTCTGCTATGCTGGTGATCACATACAGCCTTTCAAAGGGACTTTCCCTCCTCCATCGGTTTATACGCAGACCTTCTTTCCGGAGGGAAGCAAAGCCCCCAATCCCTTGTCACAGACAGCAGGCCAGAGAGAGTCCCATGCACACGCAGGTTTGAACTTACTTCTTCAAACTCCAGCGCTAGCTTCTGCCTCAGCTCTTGCTCGTTATCCACGTTTGCTTCAGTTTGTTCCAGCTGCGTTTTCAACTGCACAGAAACCAAAGTGAATCAGTCACATCGGAAAGATCAACTGGAGCAGACAGGACTCCGAAGCCTGCTACACATAGATAAACGGAGACGGACTCTAGAGCTTTCCCCAAAGCCCTGAAGGGCAGCTACCAGGCCCTGCTTCCGATCTCTAATCCCCAAAGGCTTCCAAGATTAAGCCAAAGGAAATCTCTAGCCAGTAGTTTTACAATTCCAGTCTCTGCCCAATTTGATGCTATATTCCACCCTTGTTCCAGCCCCAGCAACTTGAACTGGAACTGGTTGCAAAGGCCAAGAGCAGACTGACCCCACCCGTCTCATCTGACAGCTCCCCACCACTTGGGCAACACAGCACCTTGGGGAAAACTCCACAATGGAAAGGATTAAGACTCAAAGAGCAGAGAACACAGCTTGTGGGGTCAGTAAGCTAGTGAGGAGAGAAAGGTTAGGCTGAAAGACTCTCAGAGTTAATTCCTGGAACCCAACTCTGGTTAGTGAGATTAGAAATCCAATCCTCCACAAAGTCCTTGCCCCTCTGAATTCTGATCCTTAGCCCAAGAAGTCCTGTAAGACCAGAATTCTCCACCCTCCAGGGCCTCACATGGTGACTGCCCACCCCTTCAGTAGACAAGACAGCACCCCATCAAACCAGCCCGAGAGAGTATATGGAGTGCAGTGTAATGGATTCCCTCACTTCAAGGACCCAGTGCATCAACTCTGCAGGACTCCCTGCCCACCCATCTTCCGACCCCGGATCCCCTAAAGCAGAGTGCTGCCGCTAAGCCCAGCGGTCAGCCCACTGTCATCGACCAAGGAGGTCTCAAAAGCAGAGAGCACTGATCAAAGCCAGTCCTCATTCCTGCTCAAAAAGTCATCAGATGATGGTCTCACTGCTAAGGCATTGAGCTGGGACTCTGGAGATCTGGGCTGGATTGCCAGCTCTGCCACCGATTTCCTGCATGACCCTGGGCAAGTCACTTCATCAGACCTCCCCATCTGTAATGCCACTTCCTTCCTCTTACCCTGCGTGGTATCTACTTGAACAAAGCGCTCTGGGGCAGGGGCGGTCTGTACAGTAGCTAGTACAATGGGGCCCTGATCTCAGCTGGGGCCCACTAGAACTATGATAAGAAAGTGGGTGTTTTGAATCCTTTCTTTACAAATGGGCCATGGTAAGAATATTCGTTACGTGAAGCTTGTTCCCCTCCCTCATCTAGTTAAGAAAATTAACCACCTCAATAGAAGCCCCACAGAAACAGCACAACACACACATTCTACAGTCATCAGTGAAGCCATATACAATTATCATGCAGGTGTCGAGCGGGAGACGGGACAAGTGCAGTCGTTAATCAGTGCCTTAGCGTGCAGTGGTCTCACCGCCCTAACCTCGAGGGGCTCGCGCTCGCTTGGGTCAGCCCGCGACCCAGCTGCTTCTCCATCATGCACATGGCTCTTCATCTCCCTCAACTGCTGCCTGACCTGAAACAAGGACCAGCAAGCCTGGCTCAGTGACACACAGTGGCAGCCAAGGTGCAGGCAAAGCTTTGAGAGAGGGTGGCCAATGGAAAACGCGCCTCGTGGCCAGCAAAAGTAGTCAGATTTATTCTGCTGCCTGAATAAGTCAACAGGAAGTTAGCTGAGCAACAGGGGAAGAGATTCACAGAGCTGCCTAAGGGGATGACGCCCAAATCCCACTGCGCTCCGTCGGAAATCCCAGAAGGGCTCCATGAAGCTCAAACACGGAACGTCCTCCTGAAACCGCCCAAAAGTAACAGTTCAAAGTTTATCAGATCAGACTCAGTGACATGAGAACAGCTGCAACCTCACTGGTATGGATGGGATTCGCCAGGTACCCCCAGCAGTGAAATTCACCTGTTACGAGTACTCAACCCTATGGAAGAGTTACAAGAACAGACCCTGATCCTGCAGTGGAATCCCCACATTCAGACTTCTGTGTTCACATGTGTTCCTGGGGTTCCTCAGAGACACAAGGATCAGATCCAGGTGAAGCCAACTGGAGGATTAGGGCCGGGGCATTCAGTCCATGGTTTTGGAGTACAGTAGTTAATAAATGGATAGTCGGTAACATTAAAGGGAGAACGTGGGGCTGATGGAAAGCAAGACTGACTCTAACAGGTCATCTGCGGAAGGAATCCCAAACACAGCTGATTTTGTAATGGATCCAGAAGACACTAGAGCCTGCATTCAGATTCTGTAAAGAGTTTACGTCTCTGTGGAGCGGTGACATTCTGTTGCTCTATTGCACTGTGAAAGGCAGGGGAAACCGCTTTATTACAACACTCTATTAACTGCCTGCAGCGTAACAGTGGGACAACTCCTTGGGTAGCAGCTTATCACACAAAAATGTTTGGGGGGGAGGGAAAAGTGTCCTAAATGGGGTCTTTCTACAACTTTTTTCTAAGCCATGCAGGCAAAAATTTGGGTCTGAGCAGGGACACTGCACCTTCCTTGCATTTGTTTAAGGACATTTATTTTTTAAGTTGTCTCCACTTCCGTTATGAAGAGCAACATTTCCAGTGAGAGCTGCAGAGCCAGCGGCGGCTATCAAGAGAAGCCAGCATCTATTTCTGCTCAGTCTGCCAAGGAGCCCTGCAGTTGCTCAGCCCATCCGCAGGGTGGCGCTGCCCTTTACGGAGACGTGGATTTGAAGGTTAGAAGATTTACAACAGGTCCTGTTCTGGGAAAAGAGATGCTCGATGAAAATACAACTTTGCTAAATACCTGCAACTGCTTCCCTGTTTAATTGGCCTAATTACTCCTCAGCGGCAGGTATAGATCTGTGACAACTACCTGAACGATCCAAATGGTTAGACTTACAGTGCAGGGGAGGCGTTCGTTATTCCAAAGAAGCTATAACCAGACACCAGTTGGTGCATTGTGGAAGGAGATTTTGAACTGCCCGGCTCTCGTCCATTTAAAAAGTGTAACCAACCCTCAGGCTTTTATCACGAGTCTCCCAATATCAAACGCCTTTTCTGAAAGCTCCAGTTCCTGGAGTTACACAACGACGTGAAAATCACAGTTTTCGTTTTAAAAAAATAAAATAAAATAAAGCTTTTAGCCCTCATATTGGGAAAGAAAAGCTTGAGACGTGAGCCGTAAGGTTCCCACCCCAGAAAGCAAATAAGAATCAGCATATAAGATTCCGGCATTTTTAAGACAAACCTCATGATTTCTTAACCCTTAGGAGTGGCACTCTTGTTAACGTCTTAACACTTCCCCTTCTTACAGGGTAGTCACATCACATTGATCAAATGGGTTCATAGAATCATAGAATATCAGGGTTGGAAGGGACCTCAGGAGGTCATCTAGTCCAACCCCCTGCTCAAAGCAGGACCAATCCCCAACTAAATCATCCCAGCCAGGGGCTTTGTCAAGCCTGACCTTAAAAAACTCTAAGGAAGGAGATTGCACCACCTCCCTAGGTAACCCATTCCAGTGCTTCACCACCCTCCTAGTGAAAATGTTTTTCCTAATATCCAACCTAAACCTCCCCCATTTCAGAGACAGACAGGCAACCTTCATAGATTTCTATGGCTAATTCCTACATACAGAAAAGCCAGTTTCAAAAGGAACCCAAAGTAAGATTCCTCCAGCCAACAGATGATCTGTAAGGACATCTGAGGGACCCCGGATGCCCTCCCATAAGGGGACCTACTACCAAATCCAATTGCAACCAAAAAAGGAATGTGTGCACATATGTATTAGACAGACACTCTACACTAAAATAATATTAAGGTTGTAGAATCAAGCACTCTGAACATAGGAAATGCCAGAATTAAGGCTACCTTTGCAACCTTGGCCCGTGTTACGCAGGAGGTCAGATTAGATTATTGCGTGGTCCCTTCTGGCCTTAAAAAATCGATGAAAAGATTACACTGGCATTTCCCAATTTACGTGCTAGACTTCGCAACCTTAACATTCTTCTAATATAGTTGTGTATGGGCGCAAGGTACAGGGAGTGAGTCAATTTGTTATTTGATCCCTGGACCCATGAGAGCATCGTTCCCTGTGCCCAGAGAGTTAGTTCGCATGGTAACTCCTTGATATTCTGAAGATGACCCAGTAGCACGTAACTCTTGGCTGGGTTGTATATATTTTACAGCAGCTTAGATTCGTGCTTCTGCCTGGGAATCAT
The DNA here is from genome assembly GCF_002925995.2 of Terrapene triunguis. Lineage (NCBI taxonomy): Eukaryota > Metazoa > Chordata > Testudines > Emydidae > Terrapene > Terrapene triunguis. The sequence goes on along the minus strand of NW_020664483.1, from coordinate 5,417,273 downwards.
CCGGCATAGCTGGCACCCTGAAAAATCTGGCCTAATCAAGAAAGCAACGATGAGAATCGCAAAGAGTTTCATGGTGTGAAACCCTTCGCCGCTTTCTTCAGCATTTTCAAAATACAAATCTCCTTGGCAGATGGTTCGACGGGCACTTGGAGTTGGACATACTTGAAGTCCGACCCCACACGGAGTTCTGTGGAGATTTGGGAAATTCATCAGTGTCACAGAGTTGTACGTCCCTTCCAGCTAACAACAGCTTCCCAGCCTGCTGCTCTCCACCGAAGAGCGCCTCTGTTAGGTCTCATCAACACTAGAAAGTTGTGGAGCTAGAGAAGTATGGGTATAACTTAAGTGCTACAATCCCCTCTAGTGTTGGCAGAGTTATGCCAGGATAAGAGTGCTTTACGCCAGTACAGCTATTCCTGAACACGAAGGGGACTTTAATCCACTTTATAAGTTAATTCAGAACCATTTGGAGCATTCCCATGTAGACAAGCTCTAAAGATACGTGGGTACAGGCACCTTTATATCAGTATAGCTACAGCCACTCTACGGATTGTACCGATACATCATTAACAATAATCACACCCCTAACCAAAACAGTTCTATAGAGAACAACTTTTAAGTGTAGACCCGACCTTAGGTTAGATATTAACTAGCAATTAGCCATTACCAGTGCAAGCTCCTGGCTTTGTTTCTGTGCTTCTGCTTTTGCTGCATCCAGCTGTTCTTGGGATTCAGAGAAGAGCTGCCTCAACTGGAAAAAAGAAGAGGGACGTCAGCAGCTGTGTTAGTGTCTGGAAGAAGCTTGGGTGTTTGGAGTGGCAGGGAGAAGAAGCAGTGCATCAGTTACATAAGAACGGACATGCTGGGTCAGACCAAAGGTCCATTTAACCCAGTATCCTGTCTTCCGACAGCGACAAGTGCCAGATGCTTCAGAGGGAAGGCACAGAACATGGCAATTAGCAAGGGATCCATCCCCATCATCCAGTCCCAGCTTCTGCTAGTAAAAAGTTTAGGGACACCCACAGCATGGGGTTGTGTCCCTGCCCATTATGTTTAATGGGCATTAATGGGGCCTATCCCCCATAAACTTCTCTAATTCTTTTTTAAACCCAGTTATACTTTTGACCTTTACAACATCCCCTGGCAATGAGTTCCACAGGTTGAATGCGAGCTGTGTGAGGTCTGCTGCGTATTCATTTCATTTGGTGACCACATTCTTGTGTTACGTGATGGATAAATAACACTTCCTTACTCACTTTCTCAACACCAGTCATGATTTTATAGACCTCTAGCATATCCCGCCCAAGTTGTCTCTTTTCCAAGCTTAACAGTCCCAGACTTTTCACTCTCGCCTCAGATAGAAACTGTTCCATACCCCTAATCATTTTCATTGCCTTTCTCTGTACCTTTTCCAATTCTAATAGATCTTTTTGGAGATGGGACAACCAGAACGGCACACCGTATTTAAGGTGTGGGTGTACCGTGGATTTATATAGTGGCATTACGATATTTTCTGGTTCTGTTATCTAGCCTTTTCCTTATGGGTCCCTAACAATCTGTTGATATTTTTGACTGCTGCTGCACATTGAGTAGATGTTTTCAGAGAACTATCCAGGACGACTCCAAGATCTTGCTTGAGTGGTAACAGCTCATTTAGAGCCCATTGTTTTGTAGAGCTAGTTGGGATTATGTTTTCCAATGTGCATTACTTTGCACTTATCCATTGACCTCCCCGAGTTAGCCCAGCCCCCTTGTCAAGGGATCAGGGAGCAGAGGATGGGAGGCTAGAGCCGCCTGAGGAAGCTCTCAGCCTGGCCCAGCAGGCCACTAGGCCCAGCCCCTAGAACAGACCCCACTAGAAAAACGTCAAGCAAGCACCCGCCAAGCAAGCACACAAACAAAATCTCCCCCCCCCCCCCCCCCCCCCCCCCCACAAACAAACCCCCCCCCCCCCCCCCCCAAGCTCACGTAGTCACTCCTCCTGCACCCAGAGAACCCCTCACAAAGAGAACCCTCTCGCCTGTTTGCTGCTCCTGTTCGCTAATACACTAGGCCTCTCTCCTCCCACTTCACAACCATGTATACTTGTGGTGCGATGGCTAGGACCACCAGACAGACCAGAACAGCTCAATCATCAGTCAAGAAAGCAACCTCTTTTCCTGCCAGCATCTTGAAAGAGATCAATGGCTGGATCGCTAAAGGAGCCCGAGTTAGGTACCCAACTCCCACTACAATTCAACAGGACTCGGGTGCCCGACTCCCTGAGGCACCTTCGAAAAAACGACAGGTTTGAGAGCCAAGCCTGAAGTCTTGTAAAGTCCATTTTAAAGAGGTTGTTTGTCCTTCTGTGAGCAGACGCAGGCTAGCGAAGTAGGATCCGCATCTCTGGCTAGTGAAGGCGTAACAGGTCCAGCCAGGGCCTAGTGGTCGCCATGCCAACCTGCTGCCCATTTCGGAGCCACTCCTTCCCTTTCAAATTCTCCAGAGAGTTATTCTGCAAATCGAAGACTCGTCTGTTCTAAGCAGTTCTTCGGCTTCTACAGGCACAGGAGCTGGGGCATCTCACCCCTCACCTGGCCGGCTAGTTTAGCAAGGCAGACGGCAGACCGCATATTTACACCCAGACACAAGGTTTCCTTTATGCTTTGCAAAGCCACGAATGACTGAGGAATTCCGCTCTCACACGAACAAACCCCTCACTCTGTTCAGTACACAAGTGGCTCTCGCTTAGTCCCACCTAAAGTTAACTCAGCTGCTTGTCTTCAAACACCAGATTTGATGTTAAGACAAAGCCTGGTGGTCTGCAGGGAGAGGAGTGGGCAGTGCCCTCTGTGTCTTCCGACACCTATGGCTTCATTTATCTGCTCCTTCTAAACCCTAATGCCAGGGGAATTAATTATCAGCTATTCAGAGAGGCGAGGAGTGTTTAAAAACCTCAAAAGGAGAGACTTTTCTGCACAACTCTCTGTGCATTTCAAGTCAGGAATGGATCGAGCTGTTAACTAGGCAGATACCACCTAAAGGATTCTCCAAGAAGGGAAGGATGAGCTTGCGGCTAGCACACTGGACTAAAGCTCTGGAGATTCCTGGCCCTGATTAGCTTTAGTCTCTCCCCCCACCTCCCCCAAACAGATGACCAACACTTACTGCTTCAACTTCTTTTGTGTAGTTCTGGCGTTCGGAACTGGCCGTCTCCAAGTGATTTTCCAGCTGTGCTTCCAGAAGAGAAGTATATTCCTTCAGCTGATTAAAACAAGGAGAGCATGGTGATTTGATCGATAATGATACAGGCGTTGATCTGTTTGCATATCTAGCCTCTCTAGACCAGCAAGACCAATTCTCCCAACCTCCCCCCGGCGGGGTTGAGAAGAAATTATGATGCCTCTCTCCTGGCAACATTAAAGGGAAGTTCCAGGGGTGCAGCAGAAATCAGTACCCTTTCCTTTTGGAGTAGGTGAGAATGTCCATACCTGATCTGTGTTCTGGAGCTCTACCCTCAGCTGGTCCACAGCCTCTGCAAGAGATTTCACTTGGACTTGTGACTACACCAAGCGTTGACCCCCCAAAAAATGGAAAATGAAGAAATAAAGTGTTAGTAAGCAGGATTTCCCAGCTTAGACTCTCCTCTATAACGTCTCCTACAAGCGACTAAAAATGGCACGGTGGGGTTACCCTGTAAACTCTTTGAGGGAAGAGACCATTTGTTGCGTTCGTACAGCACCTGGCACAACTGGGCTCCTGATCCAGGATTGGGACCTTTACTAACAGCATCCAAATAAGGATGATGATACAGTCATCCCTGCAAACCAAGCCAAGGATCTGAGAGTCAAGCTGGGTTCCTCCCTTCTAACGAGTCACCACTGAAGTCAATAGAATGTTTTTTGTTTGTCACATTTGATGGGAAAAGTGGCTTTTTGAGGGCATTGAAATTTTTGCTGAAGAATCAAAAAAAAAAGTGAAATTTTTTTGGTTTTAAACTGAACATTTTTGAAGTTTGGGTTTTTCAATGAAAACCTCAAAGGAAAATTAACCACACCGCTCACAATTTTTGTTTTTCAGGAGGAAAACGTCATTTCCTGACCAACTCTAGTCACCAACCATGACAAATCTGTTGGCCACATTATGCTCAGCTACATCCATGCAACCTCACCAACTTCACATTACACACACGGGCAAGACAGAACATAATATGGCCAGCAGAATCTTGATTTCATGCACCGCCATCAAAGAAAAAAGCCAGCTTCTCTCAAAACTCTGGTGGTCACGGGAGTGGGAATTACACACACCCCTTGTAACCAGAGTAAATTTAACATTATCTATTTGACACAAATACTGAACTCCACAATGCTATACTTAGTCACTTTTCAGTGTAAAATCTTTTTAGAGGGACATTTTAAATTCCTTTATAATGTAGTATGCCCAGGCAGGGTCTCACGAACATCAGCAACACCCCTTCACTCCCACACTCACTAGAGCAGGGGTGGCCAACCAGCGGCTCCTGGTATAAGCACCGACTCCGGGGCTGGAGCTACAGGTGCCAACTTTCCAATGTGCCGGGGGGTGCTCACTGCTCAACCCCTGGCTCTGCCACAGGCCCTGCCCCCACTCCACCCCTTCCTGCCCCCTCCCCTGAGCCTGCCGTGGCCTCGTTCCTCCCCCCCAGAGCTTCCTGCACGCCATGAAACAGCTGATCAGGAGGTGCGGGGAGGGAGAGGGAGGTGCTGATCAGCAGGGCAGCCGGTGGGCGGGAGGTGCTGGGAGGTGGCGCTGATGCGGGGCTGCTGACGTATTACTGTGGCTCTTTGGCAACGTACATTGGTACATCAACGTTCAGAAGGCTTTCCAGACTCCCCTGCATGGAGTGGAGGTGCCAGAGTTTGATTCTCGAGCTTGGATGCGAATGTTGTAAGGTACGTAATGGAATACTGTCACCAGCTCAAGAGGCAGAATGTGTGTGTCAGGATCTCAGGGAGGCAGAAGCTTATACGGGAGGGCATCTTTCCTTCTCACCTTTCAGCATGCGCACACGCAGTATTGCAAAGGGCAAAGGATGTGGTATCGCCCTGTCGTTTATCTTTATTTCAGAATCAATAAATTGTTTTTACACCAAGTTCAACCCTAGAGCCTTTTAAAGATGTGCCCCTCTCTAGTGAGGGACCTCTAAAGCCCTCGCCTTTCATAGATTGAGGCCAGAAGGGATCATTAGGATCCTCTTGTTATTTACAGCGTTAGACACATCACCAGGCCATTGGTTCCCAGCACCTCTAGGCAGCCAGCACCCCAGAGATTCCTGCTCACACCCAGGCGAGAATCTTTAGGATGCACCTTTTGCAGTTCCTCTTCAGACGCTGTTAGCTTTGCTTTCCACACATGCTCCTCCTCCTCCACGCTCTTCTGCAGGTCTTTGAGCATTCTTTCCTGCCAAGGGAGAAGGGATGGAGGCATGAGGCTGGGCAGGCGGAGAGGGGAAGGCTCACTGGGGGAGAGCACTCAAGGCAGGCATTCAAACTGCTGTCAAGGCAGAGAGTTAAGGGCATGGTCCAGCTCCCACTAAAATCAATAGGTCAGCTTGGCTGCTAGGTTCTTTAGAGAAGCAGCCTCCTGCTGGACTCAGCGCTGGACTGTCTCTGCAAAGCTAGGGGAGGAAGGGACCCATACTGCTGGGCGTATTCTCACATTGTATCGAGCACCTGATTACGGGTGTGTGGGGAACGGAGGCATTGGCGAGGGGAATTGACTTACCCAAGGTCACAGTACGTCAGCATCAGAGTCAGGAAGAGAACCCAGGTCCCCCACATCTTAGGGCTCATCTTCACATACAGTGCTACAGTGAAGACCCTACTAAGCCAATGGCAGAGCTTCTCCCATCAGCACAGTTAATCCGCCTCCCCGAGAGGTGGTAATGTAGACCTGGCCCTAGGCTAGTACCTTACCCACTACACCATCCTGCCTCTACTTGCTCCAGACCACCCCTTTCACAGGATGTTTTCAGACCATATTGTAGCAGAACCGTAGAATTTACAAGGGCAGTTCTAGCGTAAACACTAAGAAATAAGAATGCTAGATGTAGTCAGACAGTGAAATGGAGAGGAATATTTTTAACCAAGCTCTGCAAAAGCCTCCAAACAAAGGCGGCAAGATTCACGTGCATGACATCTGTACAATGTCTTCAGCGACTATAGGCACGGTTTGGCTGTTACAAAGTCAGTGGCAAGAAAGGTGGAGCGGTACTTTCAGTGAAGAAGAGAAACGGCCAGAATGGCTTAACCTACCGTCTCAGCAAGAATAGTTCTGTACTGCTCACATTCTGCTTGTAAAGTGCTCTGCGCCTCTTCTGCTTCTTTTAATTTAAGTGCTGACTCCTGAAAGAAAAAGGAGTTTTATAAGGTTCCACCGTCTCACCGCGCCTCCAATAGCTGCTCCTAGATTTGATGTTTACACCCAATGCCCACAGAAAGCAAGATGTTTGGGGCGTGTCTGTCCAGTGCTTAAGAGGTCACTTACAAGAGATTCTGTTTTAGCCGTCTGCTGCTCTAGCATTCCCAGACTCTTCTCCTTAAACTCCTGTAGCCACTCCTCATAAGCCTGATTAAACAAATAAAAACAGAGCGTCAGTTGGTCTATCCCATTCCTTCACTGGCACAGCTGTCTGATCACCTCCCAAAAGTAGGAGCACGTTAGTGCCTACCTGTTGTGGCGCTACAGTGATCTGTGGGAAGAGAGAAAGCAGCGTCTGCTTTGTTTGCGTCTGAGTTGCACTAAGCTGCTGCTCCAAATCTTCCTAAACGAGAGAACGTAGGTTTTCATGAACTAAACTTAAGCCAGCACCTTTCAGCTGGGGACAGATCCCAGCTGTTCTAATTTCACCGAGGTCAATGGCGTGATGCTGATTTATACAAAGCTGAGGGCCTGGCCTTTGTTTTGTAGTCGATACGTCACTGTGGAAGAGGGGAGGGAAAAGAGCCAAAACAACAAAACTTGCACAAATCTCCACGAGGCTAATTACGCAAGAACGGAAGAGTCAAGTTCCCATTCTGAGACGCCCGTACGTACATCTGATTATGTCAGCATCCCAGGCAGTGACAGTGCACATCTTTGGAGGAGTCAGAAATGCGGAAATATTGACGAGCCATTTGCGTCATCTTCCTTGCATCATAACATTTACAGAACGTTACGAGACCGCTACCTTCCCACACCATCACCAGGGACACGCCAACATTAACTACCACAAATATTGAGAGGGGAAAACACCAACAGCTCCATACAAAGTTTGTTTTCAAAGAGTTCAGGGAGGTAAGTTATGGGAGACCGCCGTTGAAAAGATCATTTCACGGTAGCGCTCAATAGTCTCCCTGCACTGTTCCTTCGCCACGGGTGGAGGTTGCAGGATCAAGCCCCAAACGTAAACAATTGTGGCACGCTTTTATTGGACGAGCTCTAAAGGGTCAACACGCACAGAGAGTAATCACAGGTTTTAAACAGAATCTGCAAACAGAGATGCTGAAATTCAGTTTAAAAACGAACAGGCCCCTAATCGTGTAGCTGCTCCCCGGCAGCAGAATCCAGCTCCAAAGAACAGCTCCCCTTTGTTACCGATTGAAGCAAGACTCACCTTTGCTTTTGTGGAAGAAAGCTGCTTTTCTTCCCGCGCTTTCTCAGCCGAGGCCAAAGCTTCCATTGCTTTCCAGTTCTTCTCGCGAAGATCCTGTTGGGACAGACGCACGCAGGAATAAGCCACACGCTGCCATGGAGACCACCACAAGGTTTGCTTAGCATGATGTTACTTGCCACTATTGGAAGTTATGGATCCACATCACGGGGGTGGGTGGGGGGGGGGGGATGTCTGATGATCCCATTTAAGAAACCAGATTTTGCTTCAACTCCTAAATCTTGAGATACACCTGCAGTGGGCTAATCCCTTAAGATGATCAGGTATGAACCTCATTATTTGCAGTGACAGCCCATCAAGTCTCCTGGCAAGGTGGGAAGGAGGAGGCCCGTTTGCCAACTCATCAGTACTCCCATTCCCAGTGGCTGGGAGCATCCCCTAAAGGCCTGCTTAAGATCCAGCTTGGCCTGCTTCAGTGGTTCACCCACTCCCGCGGTGAACTCCAGCCCTTGTTCCTAGCGTTCCTTCATGGGATGAAGACACTAAGTCTACAGAGGCAGCTCGGCTAGCTGGAATCCCTTCTCCACCCAGCCAGAGGGCTGCCAGGCCCAGACCGCAGCTTCGTTTGTTCCTCTGTCAGACTCCCCCACCGAAGACTTAGCTTTCTGCTACTCGGAAGTCAGCCAGCTTCTCTCCTAGCAAGGGTAACAGTAGCCTAGGTGCCTAGGATAGAGACGAGCGTCCCTCAGGGCACACAGAAGTTAGGCCTTTGACTTGCCCAACGCTACATTTTAAACTTTATCGGGCAACTTTTAAAACCCAATTGTTGGTCAAGTGCAAAATCAGGGGTTTGTTCAGGTTTGCGCTGGCGGAACGAGAGTTCGGCTCGTCCAGTCGCTCACGTTGTTTTTCGTTTTCTGCTGCTCGATTATCTCTCTCAGCTCCAGAGCTTCCTTTTCGAGCGAGGAGACCTGGTCAGCCTTCGCTTGAAGTCTGCAATGAAACAAGAGGGAGTGTTTGGAGCGGTGCTCATCTCCGAGGCCATGCACTCTCAGCAGTCATGATCGAATTCCCCCACACACCCCAGAGTGCTAACAGAACAGCGATGTAGCGCCAGAAGTCCCTGCAGACCCCAGTGGCATGCAGTCAGACTGTGACAGCAGCAACATGGAATCATTGGACTGGAAAGGACCTCGAGAGGTCATCTAGTCCAGTTCCCTGCACTCATGGCAGGACTAAGTATTATCTAGACCATCCCTGACAGGTGTTTGTCTAACCTGCTCTTAAAAATCTCCAATGATGGAGATTCCACCAAATATGCACCAGTGTGTTTTGGGGTCTCCCTTTACTTTAAAATAAAAACAAAACAAAGATCTTTCCCCAAAGCAAATGGCAGGCAGATTTTTTTGGGAGGACAGAATACCATTGCCCAAATTAGAACTAGTTTGCTGAGTACAGTTACCTATACCATTTCCCCTGTGTCATCGGCTAATTAGCCAGGAGAAACTGGCTAGGTGCGTCTTCAAAACGGCACCGGGAAAGAAAAACAAGCATTCAAAACAAGAGCGCAATTTGTCAAGCCATGAACTTTGTAGGGTGAGACGCAGGACTTGAAACTGCTCTTAGCTCACCTCTGTCTGAAATTAAACTAGGCCAAGATTTTTCAAAAATGGCTACTGAGAGTGAAGGGCCCAAATCTTCAGGAATGACTAGTTACTTGGGTGCCACGGTTTCTGTCCATCAGCTCGGTACCTTGAAGGGGGCCTGGTTTTCCCAGCAGCATCGGGCACCCACCTATAGGTCCCTTTTAAGGAGCCACCCAAAAACTGAAGCACTCAAATCACTAGTTACTTCTGGAAGTTTTGAGCCAAGGACCTTAGAGTTGTACGGAGACACTCAGGTAAGCGATTGGTGTGCTCAGTCAGTCAATGGGTGTTTGTGGGCATAAAGCCAGGCTGAAAAGTCACGCCTATTTATTTATTTTCAGGAAGTCTGCAACCGGTTTTCCTTTTTTTTTTTTTAATAAAAGAGGGTATTGAGAAGTTGCTCTGATTGGCAGGCAAACTTCATTTTGATTGACACAAAACTGGCCTCTACTTCAGCATCTCTCAAAAACGGGAAGCTTTTACAGAACTACTATGCCAGTCAGCTCTAAAAAGGCACCTTAGGTCTTCAGCTGTATGTGCATTTGCAAAAAGCATCACTTCAAAATGGACTAGCCATTGTTATAGGCCAGTGTTCGAATCAACATTTCCATGGTCTACACCTGCCAGAAGTCACCTAGAGCACTCAATTTAACTGTGCCTTCTAGTGACAGCAGACCGGAGACCGTGCCCCAGTAATGTCAGCACATGAACAGCTCATGGGAAAGTTGGGGGAAAGGAATCCCGGCCCATACTCCTTTGTTGCAGCCTTTTAGCACACGGACGGAGAGATCGGTACATTCACCAGTCTTACCTTAACTGCAGCTGGCTCACTTCTGCTTGATTAGCTGCCTGAAAATTAGACAGAGGTTGCCTTTACTACACGCATTATAAACACAGTACAGGACAGCCCCCCTGTTAGGATATAGATATTCAGGCCTGTCTGTAAAGGCCTATAGTTTAAAAATTTAGGTATATGTTTATCATTTAGCTAGTTATAGGGGTATAAAGAATCAAAATCACTGCCTGCCTGTGTAAGGGCCTTCTCTTACTGTGAGAGTCTGAGGCCCTGTTCTTAAGCTAAGGCCTTTGGCTAAACACCAGAGGCAGCCATAAACTGGGAAGCGAACAGTCACGTCCTCACCAGTCACACTGAAATGAGGCAGTTTTGGGCTGTTAAAAAAGTGATCCAATCTATCGCCTCCAGAGAAAGGGAAGAGCCTAGATGGTTAAAGAAAACATAGTTTGATAGCGTCCTGTCTGGCAAGAACTCACTTATCAATAGCTGGGGTGTGAAATCCTCATTTCTTTGTTGTTCTATCATCCTAGTCCCCACTTCCCTATTGTTTGTCTGTATAATCTCTGTCTGGTTCTGTGATCGTTTCTGTCTGCTGTATAATTAATTTTGTTGGGTGTAAACCAATTAAGGTGGTGGGATATTATTGGTTAGATAATCACATTACAATATGTTAGGATTGGTTAGTTAAATTTCAGTCAAATGACTGGTTAAGGTATAGCTAAGCAGAACTCAAGTTTTACTATATAGTCTGCAATCAATCAGGAAGTAAGGGGGGAATGGGAACAGGGACACAGGCGAGGCTCTGTGGCATCAGAGCTGGGAAGGGGGACACTGAGGAAGGAAACTGGAATCATGTTTGCTGGAAGTTCACCCCAATAACCATCGAATTGTTTGCACCTTCGGACTTCGGGTCTTGTTGCTCTCTGTGCACGCGAGAAAGACCAGGGAAGTGAGCGGGTGAAGGAATAAGCCGTCTAACAGTCCCCATCTCCAGTACGCTTGTGGTGCATGCAATGCTATAAGTCACCCTTCATCCCAGGCCTGCTCTCCTCTTCAGATGTAGGGACCACCACCATGGTGCTGGGATGTTAGCAAAGCCTCTGACCTGCAAGTCTGCGTCTTTCTCCACTTCCTTCGCGTGGCCTGCCTCCAGGAGAGCTTCGATGGATTTGATCCTCTCCGTGAGCTGCTCGTTTTCAGAGCGGGCTTCTAGCAGCTTCACTTTCAGGCTGCTCAGTTCCTCCGATTTACTTTTCACCTCTGCTTCATAGGACAGCAGCTTGGCTTCAGACTCTGCCAGAGGATGGTGGGTAGAGGAGAAAGAGACAAGTTAGATGTGCACAAATTCAAAGAGGGAGAGAGAATGCAGGTGGCTAGAGCTAAAGTTAGCTCTACTGATGACAGGGCTTTGGATCGTGAGCAGGTTTCAGACAGCAAGGGCCTGGGCAGACAGGTAAAGAACACATGCAGAGAGATCAGGCACTACGGACGGTTATTTGCAGGCTCATCCGGAAGAATGCCCGTGTTTCATTGTAGCGCACACTTCAGTGAGAGTGTGATGGATTTTCGACAAGATGGTTGGCCAAAAAGTACACCCCAAATATCGGCTTTAACCTGCAAGTCCTCGTGCATGATACAGCAGGGAGCACACGCTTATTGTCCTCTAGTGCAAAGGGGAGTGGAGGATCTACCATGCCAAAAGCACGGCACAGGCTGCGGGTCTACGAGAGGCATGTCTGAGCTCCGGACTTGCATGCAGACCTCAACATGCAGGCAGCCGAGTCACCCGTTTGCCACCCCGAGGCAAGAGTAACTGTGACTGCGCAGCAGCACGTCACAGAAAGCAGCGACTTCACCAGCGCTTCAGCTTTGAGAGTCAGGCCCTTAGCGCAACACCCTCGGCCAGGCAGGACGGAGCCTCAGAGAGGCTAAAATTAGGAACCTCCCGGCTTCTTGCATATTCGGCATTGCTAGTGCAGCTGCCCCTCTCTGGACCACCCCACCCGAGCGCCTATGGGCCTTTCCCCACAAGAGCCCAATTCTCCCCACTCCTGCTCTCAACGCTTCACCAGCAGCACCCACAGGCCACCAAACAATCATTGGATTGTCCCCGCTCCCGCTGGGCCAGCCGCCAAAACTCAGACACAGAGGCCCGCCCTGCTCGGCTTCAGAAAGGAACGCGATAGCATTCGTGAGGCTAAGACCGCAGTTTAAGGGCACCGTTTGAGCTCCAGGTCAGAGCATGCGCGCTCTCCTGGGCGTCCCTGCAGCATCCTCTCACCAGCAATGCTCTGCTGCTGGTCCTTCGCCTTCTCCGTGTCCACCAGCAGGTTCTTGTAGCTGGTCTGGGATTTGCGGAGCTCCTCGCTGACTTCATCCAGCCTCTTCTGCAGCGTCGCCTCAGTTTCTTTTTGAGAAGTCTGCAGGAAGGAGAGAAAAATCAAAAAAAAGAGAGTGCTAGACACTAAGCCAATCTGGAAAGAGCAGCCCCATGGCATGTCTGCAAGCTGGGGTTTGAAACCCAGTCTTCCCCCAGCATTCTCCAGGCAGGAAGCGTCCACACACACAGTGCTTAGATTGGAGGTATACAAGCCCCTCAGTGGTCTCCTTCCCTCAGCAGACAGCAACGTCGTTCTGTGTATAACCCGCCCCCCCATTCCCCAGTTTTGGGCCGTGCTTGTTACTGTATATTCCTAGAGTGAGATTTTTGAAGCGGGCCTACAATTACCAACATGGCACAAGCCGGATAGCTAGGGATGCCAATGCATCTAGCCATTCGTGCACGACCATGGAAACTCCACGTGCACGTCAGGTGTGCACAGTTTCCACATCTGATATTTAGGGCTGGTCCAAAAAAAAAAAAAAAGTCTTATTGAAGAATGTTTCCTGTTGGGAATTCTCATTCCGAAGCAATGCGTCTCTCTGGGGACTTCACTCCTCCAGGCCTTTAAATTGCCTGGGGGTGAGGAACCACTGTGGTGAGCCACCTTTAAAGTCAACCCCAAAACTCCAGCTGGCACAGGACACAGCTGCTTACCCAGCCAGCGGGGTAGGGAGCATGGTCCGTGCTGAAATCTCCGTCCTGCATTCCTGTGGTGGGAACAATTCGAGGGGCTGGCGAGAGCCTTCCTAGCCTAAGATCCATCTATTTCAGTACTAACGTCTCATGCTTTACCCCGTCCCCTCAGTTACTGTGTTCTTGCTGCCCATTCTCACCCCTTCAGGGGGCAGGGTTCCCAGGGGAAGGGCATTTGCTCCCCATGGCAAGGAGGTCCTGCTTATTTTGCTTGCCAATGGCACACGCTAGATGTGTAGCTGAAGCAGCTATAGAATTCAGCCGGCTAGGAACAGAGGGACTCGATACGTTATTACGGTTCAGTGTGTTCGGCTCAGTGGAATTTTCTGTGTGGTTTGGGCGGAGTACAATCCTTCCACATCAAGAAGTGGCAAGAGAACCTCCCCCTCCCAGCCGGCCCTTCATGGAGGCACAAGAGCAAAGAATGTGAGGATCACGCTAAAAAGAGAAACTCTCTTCATTTCTCCTCCCCTACCCCCTTTCCGACAAGAACCCCCGGTGAGGATAAAGTTATGGTGATCTGTGGCCAACACTCCCTCCCATCTGTCCCGTTCCTCCAGCTGCCAGCAGGGAGGATATCTGAAACTGAAAGCTTTTCAGAGGGATGACAACATTGTGCAACCGCACAAACTTAGCTCAGATATTGGGCAACACTTAAAAGTTCCTAAGTCACTTAAGAGCCTAAGTCACTTGAGACTGACTCAGTCTCCAAGATAAGATCTACATACACACAAATATCTACATACCAGCCATGGTCACAACTAGCTCTTTTTCCCTATAAAGATACCCTAATTTAAGGTGACATGGTGATAGAGATTATTCACTTGGAAATATTTCAGTCAGGTGCCCATTATTTCGTTAACATTAAAAGATGCAGCAGGTAGGCAGAGTTGTAGATCATGCAGAGAGGCCAGTGTTACGTGTCAAGAGGCCTGCGTTTGTCTGGTAGCCACGTGGCCCTCAAGCTTGCATGCCTGAGCCCCTGTGGCCACTTCAAAGGAGGTCCCTCCTGAGACTTGACCCATTCCCCAGTTCCATTCAATCTTACTGCAGCCAGGTAAGCGCACAGTTCAACAGAAGTGCGCATGCTTTGTACATGTACTAATGCGTATTGGGAAGAGCCTATTCTGAATTGAGAGCTATCAGAGACATCAAGCCACATCTCAGTAGGGAGGAGGGAGTTTACAGCAGAGCGATATTAAGGTTTCTGTGAGAGCTGTAACGCGATACCGTTCTCTGCTACCATGAAGCTGGGATTTCCTGCTGTTGCTGAATGCGCGCCAACATCATTTCAGGAGATAGTGGCAGCCAGCCACCTCTTTAGGCTGCATGGCCTAACTTCATTGCATGTCATCTGTGCGTGTGAGGAAGAGGCAATACCGCAAGTCTCCCCTTTAATCAAACTACAGCCTGAGGATCAATATTTTTTGCTATGAGGCATTGTAGGTTACTCGGTCCATACGCTGCGCGCCATGTATCCACTGCTCTTATATTGACACCCAGCGCTGTAGTGTTTAAGCACCTCCCAAGCGGTAACAAAACAAGCCACCAAAAACTAAAAATCCAGCCAACAGAAAAAAAAACATTCCCCCCATCAGTAATGCAAAACCAGTTTTCTCACCTATCTGCAGGTAAACAAGGTCTGACAGAGCAGAGGTTGAGAGAGACAGAGTGCAAGGTACATTTCATATCATGAACCCCCTCACACGAGACACACACTGCTGGTAAATTTCAGAGTGGAACTATTTTTATGATGCTCCTGTTATCAAGCGGATGGCAATCATTGTGCTAGAGTGCCCGAGTCACGTGTCACTTTGACCTGCTCTGTGCTTGGCAGCGGCACAGCTGGGTTGGACATTTATATGGCTGAGAATACGCAGAGTTATGTTAAAAACCAAACAAGAGCTTAGGCAGGGTTGTAAACCCTCATGCTCCAGGGTGAGCGCCAGCCTCTGGAGTGCTGGGGGTCAGGAGGGAATTTTCCATGGGGGCAGATTATCTCCCAATTGCTTATGCAGGGCTTCTTCAATCTTCCCCTGAGGCATCTGGTGCCGGCCCCTGTCTGAGGTGGGATTCAGGAATAGGAGAATCACTGGGATGGCAGTTTTATGTGAGGACAGCACTAATGTGCCAGACAATTTCTGACCAGTGTCCGGTATCTTCAGCAGCACTCAGTGTTAAAGCCCCATTACACTAATAGTGTTTTTAGTTTGTTTTACCTCATGTGAGGCTAGGCTTGTCTTTCTGGTGGCAGCTGACACTCTCTGGGACAGGGAAGCAGCTACAGGGGGTGAAGGCGGCCAATGGTCAGTTTATTGACCACCAGTTTCCATCAGAATAGAAACAGGCCCGGCGAAGTGGTGCTAAGGCTGATCAGATCAACCCCAGGTTTATCATCAACTGCATTTTTGGTGTCCTGAGGAATTTCTTTTTAAATGGAGATTTCCGCCCCCCATCTCATGCTTAGTACCACCTTTTGAGCGTCTGTCAGTGATGCAATATGCCTACCTTGTAAGTCTATGGTGTACAAGCTAACATGGGGGGGGAAGGGAAGGGATGTGAAGAGGTTGATTTTTCAGCAAGAAATAGGCCTGAGACAATACTCTTCCTTATCAAGAAGTCTTTACCAATTCACAGTCTAAATATTCCATGTTATTAGCTACTCGTTTGGCCATTACTGCTGGGCAAGAAACTGTTCCCTGTCCCACACAAACCTGCGGTAGGGGGGGGGGGAAAAAATGTTTCGGTCCAGAACTGACCAGGA
>NW_020664483.1:5331501-5401282 GCF_002925995.2 Terrapene triunguis | reverse complement strand
AAAAAAAAAAAAAAAAAAAAAAAAAAAAAAAAAAAAAAAAAAAAGTTATCAATTTTCATGAGCTGAAAATCCAGAATCATCATTTCATAGAAGTATTTTTGTTTTGCTTTTGGCCAATTTTTTCTTTTTTAAACCAATTAGCGTAACATTTCAAACCCGCTGTTTTGAACCAGAAATATTTCATTTCTAAAAGGTGGAAATGGAACAACGTTTGGACTGTCTCTTTCCCGCCCCCCCCACCTCAGTGGAAAAAATTCATCGAGCCCAACACCCTTTCCCGCAAAGCTTCCATTTTGGCTAATCAGTATTTTGACAGAAAGACATTTCATTCATAAACTCTCCCCCAGCTCTAACTGGAATAGCACCATTGCTCCACAACTTAATTAGGACCCTGTTGTGCCGCATGCTGCACAGACAGCAAGAAACAGCTTTGGTTCGAAACAGACGCCATCATTCGCCTACGTTTTATCCCCATTTTACAGAGGGGAAACTGAGGCACCGAGCTTTACATGACTTGCTCAACCAAACAGCCAGATCTCCAGCGTCCCAGTCCGATACCTAACCACAAGACCATCCTTCCTCTGTGTAAGCAGCAACTACAATAAAGGTAGATACTTCAGAGAAGAAAGCCACATGACTAGCAGAAAAACAAAACAGTGGTTTGTTGGCACCGTGCTGACCTGGAGCTGGTTGATTTGCTTTTCATATGCAGCAGCCTTTATCTCCAAGTTCTTTTTCTGTTGCTCCTCCTGATGAAGCGTCTCCGATTTTTCAGACAGCTCTTTCATTAGTTTACTGCACTCTTGCCGCAGCTTGGCTAGTTCCGCATTTTGCCTGGACAGACAGACCAGTTACATTTCTGTATAGACTCATACTATTCCAGCTCAGTGGGACTGCAGCTATCTCATCAGCCTCAATCCTACACTTGCATAGGTGCTGGAAGGAGGGGTGCTGCCGCACCCCCTGGCTTGAAGTGGTTTCCATTCTAGACAGGGTTTGGCTCTCGGCACCCCCACTATACAAATTGTTCCAGTGCCCTTGTACACTGGAAACCTATTTTTACTGCATTACTTAAGATGCAAATATTTAGAGACGGGTCATTTTCCTGCTTCCCCAAATGTGTAATTTCCTATATGGGAGAGAACCTCTTTAGCAAGAAAAGTCACAATGAAGTTAAATCACCTTTTCAAAAGATGGAGTTTCATTCTTAGGATGTAAAAATCTGAGGATTTATGCTTCCGGACATAAAAAGGAAGTTCTCTAAGCACTTGGAGTTGAGTCAACAATTACTTTAAAGCTTTTATATAAAAACTAAATCGTCAATGATCTCTTATTTTAAAGAGATTTGTTTAATATGCACTGGCTAGTTCTTGTTTCTCTATTGTTACTCTTCCTTTTCTCTTATTCTACAGCCAAAAAAAATTGGAGTTTTTTTAAATCCAATTAGGACGTACAAGATTTTCCATCAATCGCGTATGCAATGTTATTTTAAATCAGGGTGGATAATTAACTAGGGTAGTTTAGATCTAGGTTAGACAGACACTGAAGAGCAAAGAGTGAAACTGAACAGTATAATTTACCTGCACTAAACAAGACACCTATGGTTTGCCAATCTAGTGGTCCCTTCTGGACTTGAACTCTATGAAACTATAAAGCTAGAAAAATGATCCAAGTTCAATCACCAAATATTCTGAACCCCTCAAACACGAAGAGGCCCATCACAATGCATGAGCCAGGAGTCTGTTAGTCTTCACAGATGGCAGCTAAACTGAATTTTACTTCAGAAAATGATATTTGAGTGCCGAGTGTTATGGAGTTGGGCTCAATTCAAGCCCTGGTTAGGTCAGGCAAAGGAGTTCTATCATTTACATCACAATTTAACTGCTCCATAATTCAGTGTGAATTAGCAGTCTGCTCCAGACCTAGATGGATGGGGTGTGGGAAGGCAAGCATTTGGCAATACATTGGTAATAATGCTGGGTGGAAAATAAGTTCCCACCCACAGAAGACTGAAGGGGTTTAATTTATAAAAAAAACCTGCCCTGGTGCCTCCTGGGAGTTGTAGTTTGGGTACCTCATGCTCACATTGTCCTCTATTGGCCATGCTCCACAGACTACATTGCCTGTGGTGTCAATTTCACTTCCTATCAAGGGAAGGCAGTGCATGAATAGGGGCACCTGAACTAAAACTCCCATGAAGCACCACAGTGACCATGTGCTTTTCCAGCTGAAAACATTGACTTAACACTCCCCAAGCGTCCCCCCCCCAAAAAAAAAACCCCACCACGTTTTCTGCAGACAACGCAGACATTTCTCAAGAAAACTGAGTCATCCAAAAAACAAAAAAACTGATTTCAAAAGACAAATGATTCAACAGAAATCTTGCAACCAGCAGAGAGACGGGGAAGCTTGGAGCGTGCCTTACTTTCATGGGCACTGGATGTGCCCTGTGGTGGTTGGCAGGTTGGACTTTTGGAAGGGAGGAAGACAGTGTAGTAAAGCTACCCTACACGACCCATGTCTGCGGCTCACGTCTGTGTATTCACCAAAACACATTTTCTTACTTGCTCTCCGTCTGGCTCGTGGCTTGGTTCAGAGCATCCCGCAGGATCGAGTTCTCCTGCTGCAAGCGAGCTAGCTGCGTGCTGGGGCCGTTCTCAAGCTGTTCTTGAAGAGTCCGAATCTGGAAGAGCAAGGACGTCAGTACGCGGGGATGCCTCCCATGGCGCGCTGGGCCCAAGACTACAGCAACAATTTTCCTTTATTTAAAGTCACCCACAGAAACCCTGATTTCCCCCCTCTCCCTACTTGTACACTGTAGCAAAAGCCTGGCTTTCTACAGACGTGCCCCTCCGCCCCCAACCCCCTTGCCCTCTTAAAGAGTCCTCCCTTTTTATTACATCTTTTACCATATTGGTTATAACCAAATGCAGAGCCCAAAATAAAGCATGTGAGAAAGGGGGAGGACATTCCTCCCCACACCCAGAAGCCACTGAGTAGGGGGAAATTCTGTGACAAGATCTAAATCTTAGGCAGTTCCTGTGAGATCCTTTCACCTCTCCTCCTCCCCTAACCCTACCCCAAGTAAGTAAGTTTGGAAAGGTATTTTTGGAGGGGGAGGGGAGGGGAAATGGAATGCCACTTTCTCCAGCTTCAGAAGTGTTTATAAAGTTACTTTGGTCCATTCCGGCCTTAAGATCCGTTAATCCTAAACTCCAAGAGGGAACTCCAGTGGTATTTCCTTATAAGTACAGCTGTGGGAAGTACTCAGATGTTAAAGCCAGTGGTCACAGCTTCAGCCATGCCAAAGCGGGTGGAGTTGGGGGTCCCTTTGGGGTTTTGAATGCAGTTTACCTTACATCTCCAAGGAAACTAAGCCCTGCAAACCAATGTCTGCTCCCAGAGCGCAGATTAAGTCTAGTAGGAGTCTGTGTTTTTAAGCATAAATGCGTCTCCTACCTTTCCTTGCAACTGCTGGGTTTCGTTCACATGATCCTGGTAACTAGCCTGCATGCGAGCTTGCACGGCGGTAATCTCTTGTTCACGTGCCAACAGCTGCTCTTTCAACTTGGTTTCAACAGTGATGGTCTTGGCCTTCTCAGCTGCAAGCTCCTTCAAGGAGAGGAGATGCTTTTAATTCTCAGCAACTTTTCTTTAAAAAAAGAGACACCTCACAATCTAAAACATTTAAGCGTTCAGCAATTTTATAGCCAGAGGACACCCATCCAATTCCATGCTAACACAGCATTAGCCAGCACCGTTGATCTGAATTATTCAACTCCAACAAAACCTTATGTTTGTTGCTGAATGCTGTTTTGAGTGCTGTAGCCGCTACAGTTCAACATGAGGTCAGCTAAGGGAGAGGAGTAAGACATCCTAGAGTGTCACCAGATCAATAACCTTTCTATTACACACACGTGTCCAAGCGGGAAAGCCACACCAGAAGGCGGCACCACTGTTCTTTAGTTGTTTCGCGGTCCCATTGCACTATTCTGCTCCATTGACTCGCACGGGTCACAAGCAGATTTGTGACACCAGCTAGGACGAGATTAGAGAATATTTGCAGGATGGGTGGCTAATTTCCAGAGTCTCACACACACCACTTATTAAATCAGGTCCAGATCATGGCTTGGCCTGAACAGAGGGTGTAAGGGCTTCCTTATTGGCTTTCAGCTTTAATTAGAGCAGGAGTTGAAGTTTGGTTCCAGAGTGCAAGGAGGTAGAGAGCCTAGCGTGTCGTCAGAGGGATACCCATCCCTGGCTCTAATGAAGACACTACACTGAAATTTTCACGTTCACTATTTGCAAGGAGAGGAGAAGAAGCTCTATGATTAGGGTGGATCTAGACGAGTTTGGTTCTTTCCACCCTTCTCCCCCTTACGGCCAATAACCCACCTTACTATTGCATAGCGATTCTGGGAGCCTAGGAGAGGTGACTAGTTTTGACCCGTTCTGGCCCCCATTGACTGCACAGCCTCAGAAAATATTTGCATTAAAAGTCAACACTAGGATTTTAGATCTCGGCTGGATTCTGGAGGGAGGCTTCCATACCAGCTCAGAAACAGAATTTGTGTGGTTACACTGTACAACTCATTTGGATTTAAAAAGCATCCTCCTTCCAGTGAAGGAAAGCAAGGACGTGAACATGCATGAAGCTGCCTCGGATCCACTGAACTGTGCAGAATTCTCCCCCAAACAAAGAAAGCAAACCGTTTGTTGGAATTTTGCAGAAGGCGTTTTTCTGGATAGCCACAGCCCTGTGAGCGTGTGACACAGACTTCCGTGGGGGAGCTCTTTTGGACAGGGACTGTCTTTTTCTTCTCTGTTTGTACAACACCTAGTACAATGAGATCCCTAGGTGCTACCACAGTTCAGATCGTAAACGTGCCTGGTATAGAATCAGCGTCACACCAGAAATGAGCTCTCTGAAGAATTTCACATGCCAGACAGCTAGATTTGAGAGCCCACTGAGAAACACTGGCAGCAGGGGAGCATGTCAGATAGACACTTTCTCCATCTTCCTCCATCATGCAGGCTAAAGCCAACGTGAGCCGTCCAGGCTACAGGGAATGGAGGAGACCACGCTGGCCTCACCTTAGTGAGCTCCCTCAGTTTGTTTTTGGCAGCAGATGCATCCTCTTGTTCAGTAGCAAGTTGCTTTTCTTTCTCTTCCAACTGACGTTTCAGAGTAGTAACCGGGTCCCCTTTCTGAGTCGCCTGCGAAGCAGAGACCACATGTTATTGGTGCAATCTGAAAGATTAGCAGGAATTTGTGCCTAAACTGCCAAGTGCAACAGAGGGGAAGCAGACTCCGTAAGAATGCAAACACTTGGGTGGACAGAGCATGCAGAAGGTGGTTTCTAGCCAACCCTCGCTTAATCTCGTCACGCGGGGGAAGGGCGTTTCCCACTGCAAAGGGCAACAAATTGAGTGCCTGGCATGGGATTGAAAGCTAGTCTGCCAACACAGCATGTCCCCACCTTCCAGAAGGATAGTCATTTGGACAGCCACACCGAAGAGTCAAGCAACAACAAAACTACACAGCCAGATCCTCGGCTCGCAGAACTCCGCTGACGTCACCAGCGGATAAGAGATCTAGACAGCCCTCCACACGCACTGTATTTTAAGGGGATGCACCACGGAAGGACTTTAGAATTGCTGGCACCAAGACACTGCAAGGCAAGCGTTAATAAAACCTAGCGCTGATGTAGCACTTTTCACCAGTAGATCTCAAGGCACTTTACAAAGGAGGTCAAGAGCATTATCCCCATTTTGCAGATGGGGACACAGATAGGGGAAGTGACTTGCCCAGCATCACCCAGCAAAGCAGTTGTAGAGCTGGGAAGAGAGTGTCCAGGACTCCTGAATCCCAGTCCAGTGTCTGTCCACTAAGCTGCACTGCCTCCCCTCGCTCAGCATTCTCCCCCCAGCTGACCTCGAACCGATGGAGTTTTCCTTTAATCGCTACATGCAATGCTGGGATTCGCTCTCAGTGCAGTGGCAGGGTCTGGAGAGGTTAGTAGTTCTACCTACGAGGACAGTTCAGTGCCACAGTGTGCCAAGGAACAAAATCTTGTCCTCTCAGTCCCGTGAGGTATATGTGCCAATGCAGGAGTCCTCACAAGGCTTCTGATGCCCGAGGCATAACAAGCAGGCCGTGGCACTATATAACCCTGGAATTTAGAGCTTCCCTAATTACCTTTATGGAACGGATGGGTGCTTTGAGCAGCCAACGATAGCCACTGCTGAGAAACGCTCTCTTCTGACTTTAAGGACGTTACAGAAAGGGAGAGTTCTGCAAAACTGATTTACACTCATGCAAGGCAAGTACGTTATATCTGAAGAGCAGGGGCCAGATCCTCAATGGGTGTAAGTCACCACAGCTCCATTCCTTACACCAGGAGCGGATGTGGCGCCCGCCATCTTCTGGTGGCATTCTACAATGCATCTGAATTTAACATGTACAAACAATTAAGGTAGAGCCGAACGACACCATGCCGTTACTGTTGGTTCTCCCTTCATTTTTCGGAAATCAGCTTTTTGTAACTAGAGTTACAGTACCGTATGCCAGGTGTCCTGAACGCCTGCTTTATCGGTCAGGATCTCGATGAGCTGCTGAGCCTCTCCCTCGCTGAAAACCATGCTGCTAACGGTGGAAACCAGGGTCTTGTATGGGAGGTAGAGGGGGCCATCAGCATCGGTAGGAACTAGACAGGGAAAAGTAAGAGATTCACATAAATCATTGAATTATCCACGGCCGGACACTAGGGGGTTCTCACATGCATATTTGTACTGATTTAGTTGAACTGGTGCAAGTCCCTGTGCAGACACACTTGTTTTGGTTTAAGAGCCTCTTATTTCACTAGCTGAAACTGTTCCTAAACTGACTTAAGCTAAACCAAAATAAGTCCGTCTTAAATTCAATCAGTATCCACGCAGCAGCCTTTTGCATGGGTTTAACTAAAAGATTTTTTTTAATTAAAAAAATTAATTTTTAATTAAAAAAAAAATCACTTGAGGTTGTAGTGCAAAATTAGGAACAAGGAAGACTTTGACAGCACATGCAGTTCTCAACATACAGCTAAACTGGTTCATGAGACTATTCATACACCACATATGTTATCTTATAGCACCAAGAGTAATAAAGTCATCTTTGGTGTATTGTCTTCTTTCTTACTAACACATTTCCTTAGTTCCGGGGTTCTCAAACTGTGGGTCGGGACCCCAAAGTGGGTTGTAACCCTGTTTTAATGGGGTCGCCAGGGCTGGTGTTAGACTTGCTGGGGCCCGGGGCCAAAGCTGAAGTCCGAGGGCTTCAGCCCTGGGTGGCGGGGCTCAGGTTAAAGGCCCCCTTCCTAAGGCTGATGCCTTTGGGCTTCGGCTTTTGTCCCCCCTCCACCTCCCGGAGTGGCGGGGCTCGGGTGGGCTCAGGCTTCGGTCCCCCTCCTGGGGTCATGTAGTAATTTTTGTTGTCAGAAGGGCAATGGAGTTTGAGAACCGCTGACCTAGTTAAAACGTCACAGACCACAACTTTATAAAGTGACCTTTAATAGACTAGAGTGGAATGAATTTCGGACACACCCAATCTAGGTTAGTTTTAGTTCCATACTCCAGCTCTGGGATTCTAATACAGCCTAATCATTTAGAAACCTTCAGGAAATCAGCATCTTCAGCTAGTCCGCACATAGTGAGTGGTGAGGCCACAGCGCGTGGGCCGTTTGCAGATATAGTCTGATTTTCCAGAGCGCTGGAAGTTCACAAAAATGCGATTGTCTCCAGTAATTACTGGTGCAAGATTCTTCAGACATAGCATAGATGGAGGAGAACTACATAATTGTGAAAAAATGCCAGTTCTCAAGATTCATCTTCTGGAGTGGCATCACCTCCAGAGCCAGCAGTTTCTGTAGTACTGCAACAAGTTGCATAATACTGTTGTGACAGATCTATGGTTAGTTTAGCAGTGGTTCTCAACCAGGGGTACGTGTAGCCCTGGGGGTACGCAGAGGTCTTCCCGGGGGGTACATCAACTCATCTAGAGATTTGCCTAGTTTTACAACAGGCTACAGAAAAAGCACTAGACAAACTAAAATTTCATACAGTCAATGACTTGTTCATACTGCTCTATATACTATACACTGAAATGTAAGTACAATATTTATATTCCAATCCATTTTTTTATATAATTATATGGTAAAAATGAGAAAGTCAGCACTTTTTCAGTAATAGTGTGCTGTGACACTTCTGTATTTTTAGGTCTGATTTTGTAAGCAAGTAGTTTTTAAATTAGGTGAAACGTAGGGTACGCAAGACAAATCAGCTTCCTGAAAGGAGTACAGAAGTCTGGAAAGGTTGAGAACTACTGGTTCAGGGGGTGGAGGAAATCGTAGTTCAGGGGGTGGAGGAAATCGTAGTTTATAGATTTGGACTCTAGACAAATTAAGATAACCAGTTATTGCCAGGGCCTCTTGTATTCTGCAGAAATCTAGATCTAAAGTCCTGCAGCAATTTCATACAAATTTTAGGAATGGAGGTTTTCAGTGGATTAACTAGGATAATGAATAATACAGTCAGCGTTGGATCCACACTGTTAGAGCTCATATTTTATGTTGCCCCCATAGTTCCAGTGTGTACCTCACAGATTTTGTCTATACATGGGAAGTTATTCGAGAATAAGGTAGGGTGTAAATGTAAAGCACCATAGCTATTCCGGAATAGACATTCTTATTCTGGAATAGCTGTTCCACTCAGCTCCCCCATGCGAATGAACGTCAGCCTGTCGCTTTATGTTTCAGAACCATTAAGATGGGACAGTTCATATCTTGCATCACCGCACAGGTTTAGACTCCATTCACATTTCCCAAGGTCAATACAACCAGGACTAGATTCTGGAGTGCATGTCACGGCCACCAGGGGAAATATGGCTGCAGTTCATCCACACAGCGGCTGTTCCCCATTAAAATGGTGGTGTCTCAGACTGCTTCCAATTAACTGCATTGGTCCTTCAGTTTTAGTTCCTGGGTTCAAGTCACACTGCTGACTCAAGCAGGGTTAGTGCCACAAGAAGCACCATGGACTACATGAGGCCCTGTTTATTGCTTCAATTTGCTGGTACAATACTGCACCCCCACCAAACACACACCCAGATAAACAGTTGACTTGTTGAACTTTGTCTGCACTCACTTCATTCCGCAAGCGCAAGCATCGAACACATCTGGCAAGCAAAGCCGAGTCTGACCTTAAGCTTTAGCAGACAGACCAAAGAGTTTTTGGCTTGATATTTTGTTTATGCAGTTTTATCAAACTAAGTGCTTTCTCTAAGCATTAGAATAACACCACTAGCCTTGCTGCAAAAGGATTTGAGACTGTTTCTTTATACAGGAGCATGGCAGCAAACAAGCTTGGGATCGAAGTGTTAAATAGCAGCAAAATTATGTCACAGCCCAGAAGCCTTTTATAAGGGAGGGACTGCAGAACTACAGTAACTGCATGCCAATAGCTTCGGGGGTTTTTTTTAAAAAGAAATTCTGGAGAGCACTAGCCAAAGGGCGAGCCTCATGCCAGGCACAATCTCATCTCAAGCCTACAGAGAAGGTGAACAGCGGGTGTTTGAAGTCATGCAAACACAGTGTCTCGTCATCTAAGTCAACCGGGCACCTGACACAAAAGGCTCAAGTTCGCTTCAGCCACATTTGCGAGGCCTGAATAAAGCACATGCAGTTACAATGCTCTGGGGCTGAGAGGTAAGCAGTTGTGAGGGCAACAGGATTTCTGTGAGCAGGCCAGTAGGAACGCTAGTTGGTACGACAGGGACACGTGTTCATGGGACGAGGCCAACTACCCATTTCACTGAGGTCACTTAGACACCAGGCACAGATCCCCAGTGGCAGCCTAGACACAAGAGGCTCCAAACTTTACTACCTTCCCTGCCTTTCTTGGTGCTTTAAGCCTGAGGACAAGTTCGCCTCGGGGGACACCGTTTCTCCTGGCGGGGGAGGGGGAGGAGAAGATGGGGGAGCAGAAAGCAGGGAGCCCGCCCTCCCCCCTCTGCCCAGCAGCGAGGGTGGGAGAGGGAGGAACAAGAAAGCTATTGTTGGTCTGGGAGCAGGCTCTACAACCCACCAAGACCCCCAAATCAGCCCCAGCCAGTCCAGGAGACCCCCTGCCCCAGGGAGTCCCAGCCCAGATCAGTGTATGGGGGAGGAGCTTTCTTCCCCCACCCCCCATGAAAAAGTGGTGTTGGGCCCAGATGGGTAATGGGGGGGTGGGGGAGGGCAAAGCAGGCCACAGAGCTGCTTGCAGGGTAGGACTGCCACTGGACTCGTCCCTTTTCTGAAGCCACTGTCCTGGGAAATCTCAGACTCAGACTTTAAAGGCCAGAAGGGACCATCATGATCTGACCTCCTGCACCTCAAAGGCCTCACACCCTCAGATCTGCCTGGTGCTCAGTACATTCTACCAGCTGCCTCACTATAGGGGCTCGGGATCATGCCCTTGGTTTTGTACTTCAGAGGTGGCAACCCACCACAGGGGCAGGGTTAAACAGATCGGGATGTGGGGGGGGGGGGGAAGAGATCAGTCAATGGGGGGAGAATTTGAGCCGGAGGGGACAAGTGTTGACAATGGTGGGGAGAGAGGATGGGAAGCAGCCAGAGAACGGGCAATACCCAGGCCAGCCTGGCCCAGCCATTCCCTGTGCTCCTCTCCTCTTGCTCCTGAAGCGTGAGCTGCCCAGGCACTGGCAGGAGCGGATCTTCTCCATCCTGGCCATGCTCTTTCCCCGTGAGCCCTCCCGTCGGAGTTCAGTGCAGCTGGGGCAAGAGGGCCGTGCTGGCAAGAAGCAGGGCTGCTTCAGAGATCACCCCTCGGGGCAGAGAGCAGCGCTCAGGAGAACCCAGCCCCACCAGGAGCAGAGAAATAAGCAGGCCACCCACCTTAGGAGAGCCACAGCGAGACCAGGCTTAAGTGATTTGCCCAAGGTTACACAAGAACTCTGTGGCAGAGCAGGGATTTGAACCCAAGTCTTAAAACTTAGGCTAGTGCACTACCACTGGGCCATCCTCCTTCCATTTCCCCCTCTCAGCTTTGAGTTTAACTAAAAATAATCAAAAATTTGTCTGGCTCGGACTGGGGGGGGCTAGATGCAGATGGGGGGAGGGATAGCTCAGTGGTTTGAGCATTGGCCTGCTAAACTCAGGGTTGTGAGTTCAATCCTTGAGGGGGCCATTTAGGGATCTGGAGCAAAAAATCAGTACTTGGTCCTGCTAGTGAAGGCAGGGGGCTGGACTCAAGGGTCCCTTCCAGTTCTATGAGATAGGTATATCTCCATATAGTAAAAAGAATAGCCATCCAAAGCCTGTAAGACCTGGTCTTCCCATTGCACCGAGAGAAGTGACAGTTCTTGATCCTCCCTACTTTGCTTCACAGCCAACGAGGCAGCAGTCAGTGAACCTCTGGCCACTTCCAATTCTTTCGCTGTGTCACGTCTAGTTGGCACCGGGCAGAATTCTTCTTCAACAAGGCATGGGGAAGAAAGGTGTCCATCTCCTCTCGGTGTGGATCCGCTTACTAGCTGCTACTACTTCTAGCAAGCACCCGGAGCTTAAAATAGTGGTTTTGTTCCATTTTCAGTTTTAAGGCAGGGGACAAGCACACTCCAAAATCTGCATTTTCTTGGGGCATGGGGAGAACGAGGATGGACAGTCACTGGTAGTCCCCCCACCCAAAGAAATGGATTCTAGCTGTTTGTTTTTAGGTAGGGGCCCTGACATTATGGAGAGCTGTGGAGAGGTTTCAAAATAGCCAGACATTCCTCTGCCAGAGTTAGGGAAACGTTACAGCCCTCCAAAAAATGACTAAAAGCTTAATACCAGATGAACTGCGTTTTTGTTTAGGCATTAAATACTTAACGTTAAGAAGCCAAGAACTTTTCAAACCCAGGTGGGCATTCAGCGGCACTACCACACAGTAACGCTAATCCGGGTTTGAAACTTGGGAGTTTGCGGATCCTCCAGGATGACAGGGCTAGCTTTAGGCCTACCCCCTGCGTCTGACGTTTGCAGGTGCAGAGGCACGTTGCACCTTCCGTTGTCTCACTGTTCCAATGATAAAGGATCTAGATGCATGGTAACATGCTCAGGTTCTGTTGGAACTCGTGGGTAAGGAAGAGGGGGGCAGAAATGCACTACACACAAGGGGTGAAAACATGGCCCTAGTTCAAGTCAATGGCAAGACTCCCATTGAGTTAACGGAGACAGCAATTCACTGGGTCTTTGTCCACAGTTAAAGAGCTCAAAGGGATAGTAGTACTACAAAAGCTAGTGCACTTCCTGCTTCCGAACACCGAGGTCCTGATCCGTCACGTGACAGTTTTGCTATCTCTTCCCTAAAGGAGGTAGATCCACAACATACACCTTGAAGGTTACTCAGTGCCTCTTAGTCCAGATATAGGCAGCTCAGTGCAGGTACTTACGCCAAGGAAAAACACCCAACTGCTAACAGTAGCCAGAGCATCATTCTCAGCTTTGAGGCGAGGTCGTGAAACGGCTGCTCCTTCTATACCGAGATGTCACTATATGGCTCACCAACTGCAGGGCTGCTAGGTTTAGGAGGCAGTTTTGCAAGTCAGTGGGAGTCTTCCCCCTCGACGTCAGTGGACTTTGGATCAGGTCCCATATTTATTGTGGGTCAGACAAGCTACATTCTGTTCTCCAAAAATGGGACCTCTTAGCAGGCACCGGCTTGGCAGTAACCACACACTTCTCACATGGAACCAGCTTTCAGGAGCATTGGTCTTTGGAGATGAACGGCTCCATGCCTCAGCTGTACCTGGCATTCTGGGGTGGAAATATGCTTTGGGCAAAATCCATTTCACAGGAAGATTTTGGGGGAGTGGAAGAGGAGGAGAATGGAAAGATGTTTTTCAAGTAGTCTAGCCTTACCACATCTGTACATAATAGGGTTACAGCAAAAGCTAGCTGAAGAAAATTATGCTTGACAAGACAGTCCAGTGGACCAGGAAGGAGATGAATTCGAGTACTGGAGGTAGGAGGCGAAGGTCACATTTGACATCTGCCAAGGTTTTGAGCTATAGTTGAGTGACAACATCTGTGTCACTGGTGCGTACTTTCTGCCCAGCGAGGTTGCCCCTCCCAGCCGCAGACGTCCAAGTAGTTTATATGCAGGAGATTTAAGCACCCGACACGCTGCTACTTTGTTGGGGTAGGAAAACAACATGGACACTAAGAATCACAAACCTTGCGGTCACCGCCGCCATCTGCAATATCCCGGGCTTCCATTTAAAGAGAGTGCTTCGGTGGTTCCATTTGCACAAGGCACAGATGTAGCCATTAGAAACGAAGGCTTCTGTGGGGTTAGCCTGTTAGCCCCCCTTGGGGAAACAGTCTCTGCTGAGAAATTTGTCCCCTACTGCGTTGCCGCAAGAGAGGAAAAAGCCTACATAAGCCAGGAAAGTTAACTGACTGCACAGGAATAAAGTGACACTAACTTGTGTCAAGGTGCCTAGTGTAAGAAAGAGAGACGCTTTTGTAATAGTATTAAAATTTTCAAAACAAACCACTGCTCAAACACAAAGTGCTTTTCGCCCTCCCAGTGGATTTACGGATAAGCCTACTGTAAGACTAGCAGACGCTTCAGAATGAAGTGTCATTCTTAGGGTTTAAGAGGAAGTCGGGAAGCGTCAACGTTAAGATTCCAACAGCAAAACTGTTGTTATGCAGTGCATGTGCAGTATCCTCCATTCTCTCAGTGGACACCAAAATTATCTAAAGACAAAGAAGCCAGCCAATAAGAATTTAAAGAAGTTCTAACTTCCTGCCTCTCCAAAGCATACTCATGCTTTGCTTCCCTCTAGTTACAGTTTAATTGGAGGAGGAGTTCCTGCGGTGCACTGTAGCAGTTTCTGAACAGTTATCAAATGCAAAACATTAGTCCTCCAAGACTAAACCCAATCAGCTTGTTTTCTGGCTACAGAAGGATAAGGTGCTCCTTCTTTAGCTATGTATAGCAGTCTGCTAGCAGTTCTCAGCCTTTGCATGAGCAGGCCTTAGTGGGATTGCTTTCATTACTGAGGTTGACAACCAACTAGCCCGATCACCTCCAAGATAAAAATTCAACAGCCACCTGTCCCTTATGAGGATCAGTAAGAAGCAATCCACGCATGCTCTCTACGTTCATGCTTGCTTCTTCCAAGATGGCACAATGTCTAAGCAGGGGTCTCCCCCTTTCCTGGGACAGGTAGAAGAGAGAATACAAATCTACCCCTCAACCGCTCGTTCTGCATTCGTGCAGTTTTGCAAGGTGTTCAGGTACCTGTGATGAGCATGTTACAAATACCTACATGACTTAAGCGGTCAGACTCAGGTATTCAGAACCAAGGAAATAGACTCATAGACTTTAAAGCCAGAAGGGACCATCATGATCATCTAGTCTGACCTCCTGCACACTACAGGCTGCAAAACCTCACCTGCCCAAAAAAAAAAAAAAAAAAAAAAAAAAAAAAAAATCAAATCAGTGATACGCCAGCTCCAAGCACACAGAAGCACCCAGCACACGATGCTACATTTAAAAAACAAAAACAAAAACAAAACAAAACAAAAAAAAGGCACTGAATCAAGAAATTAAGGCTGTGGTCGAGTTTCACAGAGAGGAACCCAAGCCACTGAGGCTTTCCCAGTCTAACAAGAGCCACACACACGTAATCAGCCCTTCAAAAACAGCCTCCTGAGGCAACGCAGCCATTTCTAGGCAAGTTAACAGCAGAGAAAGGGAGCGTTCCCCCTCTGCTCCTCACATGACATACCAATGCTCAGTTTCCCCACCACATAGCGCCTCTGGTGACATACCGTAAGGAGGCTTGCAGGAGTCAAATACTTACTCAGCTCACTCTTCTTCTTGGCCACAGCCTTCTTCCTGGCAGCTCCGTCATGCTTTGGCTCTTCTTGGGTTACCAGAGCTTCTGCTTTTTTGACAGCAACAGAATTAACCACAGGAGCACTTTGTAGCGTGCCGACCGGTGGGACTGCCACAATAGGCACTTCTTTGGCAGCTACCTCCAAGACTGGAGAAGATTTTGAGACAACGACTGATGGAGCAGTAACAAGGGGGGGAGCTGGCTCAACCTTGGCCACCTTCTTTTCCTTCTTCTTCTTGTCTTTAGGTGACGGGGCAGGTTTCTCTTTCTCCTGAGGGGGAGCCGAAACCGCCAGAATAGGAGACTCAATGATCACTGGCTCGGACACCGCAACAGGTTCAGGGTCTACTTCCTTGGGAGCGTCAGTCACGTCCGGAACCAGCTCCTGCTCGGGTATTTTCCCATTCGGTTTCTCCTCTTTTTTCTTGGCCTTTCCTTTCTTCTCCACAGGTTTCTCTTTCTTTTTCTTCTCCACTTTGTGCTGCTGGGTTCTCTCGAGCTCCTTGCGTTGCTTAGCCAGGGCTTCCTCGTAAGAGGTCTCCTTCATGGAGAAGGTGGACACCAGGAAGATCCCAATAGCTGAAATCACCATGAAACCACCAAAGACCATAACACCCAGCGTCTGAGGATCGTACAAATCCATCCTGGCTTATTTCTCTCTACCTGCAAGACACAAGGACAAGAGTTAGTGCTAAGATACAGCTTCCCAGCACCAGATCTGTTGCGGTGGAGGTGGGGAGGGGGGTACACGTGTGCGTAAAGTAACACTTGTTTTTATTGCATAGCCACCAAAGGGTGAGGCCCCATTATTCTAAGCACTGTACAAAATGCAGAAGAAAATCCACGTCCCAGCAAGCTACAAAACTAAGTGTGTGTCAGACTGGAAAAGATGTGGTGAAGAACAGCTTAAATGAGTTGATTTCTTAGGCTAAAGTCAGCCAACGGATCTAGAGGTTTTAAAGAAGCTCATTCATTACACAATGTCCAAGTGCGCATATAGTAGGATAAAACCAGGACATGAGCCATCAAGAGTCTTGTATTCCTTCCCTTCCAGGACTAGTGAACCCAGAAACATGTTCAGCATTTTAGATGCTAAAGGGAAATATCCATTTGCAATGAGGTAAAGTTTTTCGCACCATCCTTTAGCAATAGAATGCTACCTTATTGGTATACAGAATCACAGAAGTGTAGGGCTGGAGGGGACCTCAGGAGACCATCTAACCCATTCCACCACACTCCCCTGTTGAGGCAGTGCCAAGTACACCCAGATTATCCCTGACAGGTGTTTGTCCAGCCTATTTCTTAAAAAACCTCCAAAGATGCAGATTCCACAACCTCCCTTAGAAACCTGGTCCAGGGCTTAACTATCCTTATAGTGAGGGAAAACTTTCTATTATCTAACCACAATCTCCCTTGCTTAAATTTAAACCATTTTCTTCCTGTCCTACCTTCAGGGGACATGGAGAACAATTGATCACTGTCCTCTTTATTATAGCCCTTAACACATTTACGTTACAAGAGAACAAGCCAATGTCGAGACTTCTTTGCATGTTCCCTGTTACAGCCGAGTGGGTATTAATAACCTACAACAAGAATTATTCTCTGCAGCAGTATGTAATCCTCACTATACACATTAGAGCCAGTCCTTTAATTATGATCTGATGCTCGAGACCTGTATTAGACACAAAATAAAAGTGCAAGTCCCAGTTATTCGAACCCATGTTTTCTGTGTGGGTACACAGCCAGTCTCAAAGCATGAAACTGCATGAAGATAATTACATACATTTGACTGCTAAACTAACCAAATCTAGCAGTGCAAAGCAGAGACCCCAGCCTGTATTCTTGATTTTATTAAAGTTAATGTTTAAAATTAAATATACACAAGTTAAGAAGGAAGGTACTGTACATCCAGGGTCAGGCTCGAGTTATGAGAAGTTACAAGTATTGGTTACAAGGTTCACGAGATACATACATCTCACATAACCAGCACAGACCCAGATTGGGGTGCGGGAGTTTTTAAAGCATCAGTGGATAAGTGGGCTCGGGTACAACACCCATTGAATGTATTAAGAGTCCAAGTCAGTATCAGTGTAGCGAGTAAGTACATAAGTACACCTCTCCCCAGCCCAATCTTTTTTTTTTTTAAATAAGGGACGTATCAACACCCCTTGCCCCAGCGTGCTAGTTTATTCAATGTCTCTAGCACTTATTCCAATAGCAGCAGGTCGGCGTTTCAGTTACTGGGGCTATAAACACAAGTTAGAGCGGCTAGGCCTATGCAGCATGCAGGACTGCTTCCCGCCTACTCCAGGAGTTGCAGCCTCCTGGCCGACTCCCTCCGCTGTAATCCATCGGGCTACAACATGCGAAAGCAGAAGCCAGGGCCAGTTCACGCAAAGCTGCCAATCCTGTCTCTGCAGATGCCCCCTAGGCTGTGGGGGATTCCCCCCCCCCCCACACACACACACACTAGATCCCGGGTGGAGGGAGAGCATGCCGTTCACAGCTGCATGGTGTGGAGCCTGCACTACATTGTGTTGCCTGAGCACAGCGGCAATTACACAGACACACTTAGAATCAAGGTTGCTCAAGTGTATTTCTTGAGATATAAGCCCTGAAAGGCAATAAATGGTAAGTTAAGGCAACGGTCACACGTGACACCAGTGAGCCCACGGTCAGCACAACTCTCACCCCACACTCGCTATCAATTCAGCCCTGCCCTCAGCGTACAGCAAGGGCAAAGACACACACTGCACCTCACAACTAAAGCCAGAAGGGACCATTCGGCTCATCTAGTCAGACCTCCCTGCAAAGCACAGGTCACCTAACCTCACCCAGCGGTTCTTGCAGCCAGCCCACACTTCCGATTAGCCGACAGCACGTATATCAGAACGATTACCAGCTTTGATTTAAAGACTGCAAGCGATGGAGAATCCACTACTGCAGGGCTGCCCACCCTCCAAGATTGGCCTGGAGTCTCTAGGAATTAAAGATGAATCTTTAAAGGAGTGGTCCCCAAACTGGAGAAACATTCGGGGGGGGGGGGGGGGGAGGGTGCGGCAGAGCTCAGGCCATCCCCCAGAGGGGGGCGGGAAGGGAGCACCACCTAGCCCCGCTCTGCCCCCAGCTACAGCCCCAGCCCAGCCCTCATTCCCTCTCCACCCCCAGGCCAGCTCCACCTCCAGTCCCAGTTCCTCCCGCATCCCCAGTTCTGCCCAAGCTCCTCTGCTGAACCAACTGTACAGTAATGCAGGGATAGAGGGGGCGCGCTGACAGATTCCATTACTGGTAAGGGGGGAGGGGGTCACGACAGGAAAAGTTTGGGCACCACTGCTTTAAAGATTATGTCATGTGATGAAACCTCCAGGAAATATGTCCAGCCAAAACTGACAACCCTACTTAAGTAAGTTGTTCCGACGGTTAATTACCTTCACTGTTAAAAATTTGCAACTTAAATTCAGGTTAGAAATGTCTAGCTTCAGTTTCCAGCCACTGCATCTCACTGCGCCTTTTTCTGGTAGGTTACAGAGCCCTCTGTTATCAGAAATATCTTTCCCCTCCCTCCCCCAGTACTTGTAGGCCACGACCAAGTCACCACTTAACGCTCTCTGGAATCAGCTACAGATAACTGAGCTTCTGAAGTCTCATAAAAAATCATGTTTTCCAGACCACGAGTCATTTTGGCAGCTCTTTTCAAGATCCTTTCTGAAGCGCTGACAACAGAACTGGCCACAGTTTTCCAGTCCCTGAATCACTTTCAGTTTGATTCACTATATAGCATTACGAATGTGTCTACAGGCTACGCTGATTAGGGTGGCCACTGCCGCAACCCCAGAATAACAGACATTCCAGTACGTCTGGGAACAGCATGGGCCCACTCCTGCCTGCATGCCCCTGTAACTTCTCACACACAGTCCATGTGAGGTCCCACCGCACAGAGAACCTGCTGCTCTGCCCGCACCTGCGTAACCTTGTCCACACAGCGTATGTAAGGTCATGCCAGAGGGAGAGAAAAGGACGTTCCCCATGCAGTGTGACAATGATACCGGACATCCAGTACCGGACAGGGAAAAGCCTGCCCAAAAACAGGATTGGACAATTTCAAACTGGACAAATGGCCAGCCTAGTGGTGATATATGGTTCTTTATCAATGTGGATGAAAATCCAATTTTATTTAAATTGGAATTTAAAAAAAAATTAATGTAAATTACGTATTTTTTTAAAAATAGCTTATTTTCAAATTCAATTTGAAATTGACAACCCATGTTAAGGTCTAAACTTATTAATCATTTAAATTCATTTTATAAAGGCTGCATCAAGGAGCACTCCTCACGTTTTAATGAGCTAAAGGGTGCTGCTGTTTTAGTTTATAAAGACTTGGGGTGGAGAGACAACAAGACACCTTTAACTTTTGACATCAACTCAAGCTTTATAAACATGACACAAGGTCTTGTCCTGTATGAGGTAATTATTTTCAGTCTTTCCAATGGAGTGAATGCTAGAATTTACATTTTTCCAAGGGTCAGTACTTGGAGTTTGTTGCACAGAAAAGCTTTTGGTTTCAGTTCAACAAGCACACGCAGAGAATGTTTTCTTTAAGCTGAGAAACCGATTGGGAGTTTAAGCAGCAGGAAAGCTTGTTTTCTTCAAGCCTGTAAAAGGGGGTGGGGGGGGGAGAACAGTTAGAAGAGGAGGAGCGTGACGGGTTCGGTCACATAGACCCCCTTGGGACTGTTACCGGATGTGCTGGAATTACCTCTGGGTCCGTTTTCCCTGCTTGGGACTCCAGAACCTTGCCTTCTTCAGCCAGACACACTAGCCTGCTGCAACACAGACCCAGGTCTGGTCCATGCCCCCAAAGCTACAGACTTTAACCAAAAACTGCTCAGCAAGTCACCTAGCTCCAGCACCCAGACACCCAGCTCCCAATGGGATCCAAACCCCAAATAAATCTGTTTTACTTTGTATAAGCTTACACAGGGTAAACTCAAATTGTCCGCCCTCTATAACACTGATGGAGAAAGATGCACAGCTGTTTGCTCCCCCAGGTATGAATCACTTACTCGGAGTTCATTAATAAACAAAAGCGGTTTTATTAAGAATAAAAAGTAGGATTTCAAGTGATAACAGACAGAACAAAGTAAGTCACCAAGCAAAATAAAGCAAAAACACGCAAGTCTAAGCCTAATACATTAAGAAACTGATTACAGGTAAAAACTCACCCTCAGAGATGTTCTTTCACAGATTAGACTCCTTCTTAGTCTGGGCCCAACCCTTTCCCCTGGTACAGTCCTTGTTAGTTCCAGCAGACATCTTAGGTGGAAACTAGGGGTGTTCTCATGACTGGCTGCCCCCTTTGTTCTGTTCCACCCCTTTTTATAGCCTTGGCACAAGGCGGGAATCTTGTGTCTCTCTGGGTTCCCACCCCTCCTTCTAAATGGAAAAGCACCAGGTTTAAGATGGATTCCAGTATCAGGTGACATGTTCACATGTCCTGTGAGACCCCCAGCCTCCATTCTTCCAGGGCTGGCCCACACATACCCAGGAAGGTTTGCAAGTAAACAGAGCCATTTACAGGTCATGGCTTCCACTTAACATGTTTACATCAGTGATACAAGTTTATATCTTATTCTCCTAACTCCAGACATCGTAATAATACATGCAAACAAATAGGATGAACACACTCAGTAGCTTGTAAGTTTTGTAATGTTACCTTACAAGAGACCTTTTGCATAAAGCATATTCCAGTTACATCATATTCACACTCATGAGCATATTTCCATAAAACATTATGGAGTGCAACGTCACAATGAGATCTACTAAAATTCTAAAAAACCCTGAAGGACATGAATTTTCAAAGAAGTATTCAGGCACCTAAAGATGCAAATAGGAGCTTCTGAAACCACTCCTAAAGCATCTGTCTGCATCTTTAGGTGCCCAAATAACACAGAAAAATCTGGCTCATGCGCCAAAAAAAACCCAATCAATTCACTAACCACACTTAATATTTCCTGTATTTAATAAGCCAGTTTTAAATGCAAAATATGTTTTGATACACTCATTTTCTTCATATGTACCCAGCACATTTAAGGTAGTTTTTATTTAACTAATAAAAACAAATTTTAAAATGTTTTGGTACATTTTTAATTCAATTCCAATTCCCATTCAAGTACAGCTTGACCCAAACCAAATAAACTAGTAAAAAAGTGCGCCATTCACCAATATCTAACCAAAAAATCTGAGTATGTTAAACTGCTTAAATAAATGTGCATGGAAATAGTGTATCACACATGTAGCAAACAGTAGCAACAAATTTAGTGTAAAGGATATATCTGGTTGTGAATAGACCAAATATTTATCAAACAAACCAATGAGAATGAAAATAACTAAAAAGAGCAAAACAAGATTAAAATCAATTATTTCAGTTAAGGTTTCCTCCTTGCTGGTTTAAAATCAATCCACCCTATTGTTTAGTACTGTGTTGCGTAGATAATATGGTTACTAGATATTTACATTATGATTTTAAAAATACTTAATTTTAATTTATTTAGTCAACTTGGCAGTCTTTTCCCATCCAGTGAATTGGTCAGGTCTCATGTGGTCGGCTGGTTACCGTAGAGGCTATCGAATGCATTATGCATCTCCAAGATGTTCTGTCCTGAACCAAAACTGGCATGTTACAAAAAGTCAGAGGTCTGTGAAGGACAGTTGTCTATTGACACCATACAGCCATTGTGTTTTAGGTCTTTTGGGGGCAGGGGAGGAGTTCTTTTCCATCCAGTTTTAATTTGGTCAAAGCAGACGATGATTCTCACAGGGAAGTTGGTAGGCAAGCTCTGGATGACTGAAAGAGCAGAACCTGTTTACTTAGAAAATGGAGCTCTTCATTTCACTTGAATTTGTACCATTTGATGTTTCCAATCATTTGGAGAGGCTTTATCTGAATAGTGTCCAACTTTCTAGACCCATAGGTCAGAATATTGACCACCAAAGCATTAAGTGTCCTCAGCTTCATCTCTCTACTCATCGTTTGCAAGAGACGTTCTTAATGGAAGTGCCCCATTACTGCCGACACTTCTGAAGCGCAGGCGTCAAGTTATTTCTTGATGCTGCCCAACCAAGCTGATGTAGGTGAAATCACCGACAATCTCGACTGGGTGGTCGCCCACTATGATGCTAGAACCTGCAGCATATTCAAACTCCACAGCCGGACAAGTTACGGCTTTACCACAAATTAATGTCCAGGCCAACTTTTGTTACTGAGCTCTCCAAGAGCCGCAACTAGGTCATCCACTGAGGTGACAACTAGTGCTACGGCATCAGTAAAACGGACATCGGCGAGGTTCTTATCATCAAGGCGTATTCCTAAAAATGCATTTACGTAGCATCTAGTCAAGCACGCAGCCTGTGACTGCGCTGAAAAGCTCTCGGGTGGCAACTCACCTTTGTCAAACACCAACGTAGGGTATGATTTAAATGTTACTATTCCAAGTGATCATTACATGAAGCAGCATTGCGTGTGTTGTGGCATGATTTTCAGTTCTTTGTCTCCCCTCAGGACACACAGCACTGTTGAACCAACTGTGTTAGACAGAATGGCAATGTTGCAGCTTTGATTTTCCCTGCTTTTCCAGTATGTGTGTTAAGAAAAGCACACCTGAACCACCATAAACCCAGGCCTGGTTGTTGGTTTTTTGTTTTGTTTTTTTTAAGATACACCCCTACCCCGATATAACACGACCCGATACAACACGAATTCAGATATAATGGGGTATAATGGGGTAAAGCAGCACTCTGGGGGGCGGGGCTGCTTTACTGCGTTATATCCGGCAGCGGGGCTCGGGCGGAGATTTAAAGGGCCCGGGGCTCCTGGCGGCGGCCGGAGTCCGGGGCTCTTTAAATCACCGCTGGAGCCCTGCCGCCGCTACCCCGGGGCTCAGCCAGCACTTTAAAGGGCTCAGAGCTCTGGCCACTGTGGGGAGCCCCGGGCCCTTTAAATCACCGTCAGAGCCCTGCCGCCGCTACCCCGATATAACTGGGTTTCACCTATAACGCCGTAAGATTTTTTGGCTCCCAAGAACCATGTTATATCGGGGTAGAGGTGTATGTGCAAATATGGAGGCAGAGGATCCAAGGCTGGAGAGAGGGATTAAATCAGTGTTTCTCAAACTGGGGTCGCCACTTGTGTAGGGAAAGCCCCTGGCAGGCCGGGCCAGTTTGTTTACCTGCCCCATCCGCAGGTTCGGCCGATCACAGCTCCCACTGGCTGCAGTTCGCTGCTCCGGGCCAATGGGAGCTGCTGGAAGCGGCGCGAGCCGAGGGACGTACTGGCCGTCCTTCCCGCAGCCCCCATTGGCCTGGAGCAGCGAACCGTGGCCAGTGGGAGCCGCGATCGGCCAGACCTGCGGACGGGGCAGGTAAACAAACCGGCCCGGCCCGCCAGGGGCTTTCCCTACACAAGCGGCGACCCCACTTTGAGAAACACTGGAGTAAATGATATGGGGGCAGAAGGGGGGCTACAGAATCAGAGTTCAGAGCTCCCTCTAGAGAGGTACAGATGCCCAGAGGAGAAAGCTTTAAACCAATATTCCAGCTTCCTCTGCCTGGTTCTCAGAAAATCTCACGTGAAGCTGGACGAGCCCAAAGACCTTAGAGTGCCAGCTGGAGGAATTCCCCTCTGGGAACATCAGTCTAGGTTGCAGCAAGGTCCATGGTACAGATTATTTAAGGTTATTTAGTGGGAGAGTTGTGAAATTAAACACTACAAGTCACGTCTAACTTCAGCACAATTGGCACTGCCACTTCATCAGCGTCTATGATTTGTTGGCTAATGAATGCTCCGAAATCAGTATAAAGCTGTATTTCTAACCTTCGTGGCTGAGAAGAAAACAGGGTCTCTTCTCTCACCCATAAAGGCTAGGAACGTTGGGTTCTTAAGAGTAGGTCACCAATCCATTTGACAAAGTCCTTTTTTTAAAATCATCTTCCCACATCTATCAGCCACCAGTGGTAGATTTAGATTTGCCAGTGACAAGTTTAGGAGTAATGACGCTGCCTTCCAACACAGGTTGATAAGGCTCTGCCCTGAGACTCTGAAGACCTGGATTCCTTCCCCAGTTCTGCTAGTGACCTGCTGGGTGACCCCAGGCAAGCCACTTCCCCACCCCATGCCTCAGTTTCCCCTCCCACCCTTTGTCTTTTCTATTTAGGTTGTAAACTCTTGAGGGCAAGAACATCTTACTACCAGGGCCAGTGCTACCATTAAGGCAAACTAGGCGGTTGCCTAGGGCGCCAAGATTTGGGGGCACCAAAATGCGGTGCCCCCAATTTTTCTTTTTACCCACTTCTCCCGCCTCCCAGGCTTGCAGCGCCAATCAGCTGTTTGGCGCTGCAAGCCTGGGAGGGGAGGAGAATTAGAGTGGGGGCGGCGTGCTCGGGGAGGAGGCAGAGCAGAGGTGAGCTGGGGTGGGGAGCTGCCGCACGGCTCCCCGGGGGGAGGAGCTGCCGCGGGGGGGGGCGCCTCAGGGTAGGGGGGTGAGCTGCCACGGGTGGGGCGCCTCAGGGCAGAGGGGGAGCGGGGAGCTGCCGCAGGGCTGGGGGGGGCGCAAGTTGGAAGTTTCGCCTAGGGCGCGAAATTTCCTTGCTCCGGCCCTGCTTACTGCAGCAATGTCTTCATTGCCAAAGTGTGTGCACCGGGGCCTGGAAGGGAAGCCAGGCCCTCCCTCTCCTCTGGGCTGCAGTCCCGGGACCCTTGAATGGGCAGCCAAGGCCGGACTACAGACTTATTGCTGCCTTCCCAGGATTACTTTCTGCCTTGGGCCTTTGCTCCAGCCTCATCCTGGGTTCCCAGCATATCAGCCCAGCTCTCTCGAAGCCTCTTTCCCAGGCTCCCTGCGGCCCTGCACAGCTCTGTCTGCCATCCAGCTGGTTCTGCTGCTGGCGAGTTTCCTCCCCTCCCAGGGCACTCTCTGACTCAGCAATGGACACCGGGCGGGTTCACTTCCTGCCGCTTTGCTTCCCAACTGCCTGGGTACCTTCCTCCAGCCAGGCTCTCACCCAGCTCAGCTCCTTGACCCTGGCTATGCTCCTTCCTGGTCAGCCCTTTGAACTCCTCCCACCCAGCTTGACACATACCGCATGCAGGGCCAGCCTGACTGAACCCCCGGGCTCTCATTAGCCCCCCCAGGCCCAGTATGGGGTTGGTACATCCCACCATAAATGTGCACTAGTTATCTTGCTATTTAAAAACACCCCCACCCACCCATTTCGGTCATAAGAACATAGCCCGTGTTTGTACAGCGCCTAACACGAGGTTACTGCAATACTAAATGTTACTGTTTCCAGCCCCACCATGTCTCCCATAGGCTCATAGGGTTAGAAGGGACCACAAGGGTCATCTAGTCTCATGCCATGTATATTTTAATTTTGATTTAGCCAGGGACCTTGAAGCACACAGACACACATTTGCTAGATGGGCTTGGGAGGAGGGAACCATCTAATTTGAGAAACTGGTCCAAGGTGTTTGAAAGGAGAAAAAAAAAAAAACGTTTACTGCAAGAGTTACCAAAAGAAATTAGTCTGTAGAGCAGCGGTTCTCAAACTCCACTGCACCATGAACCCCCTTCTGACAACAATTACTACTAAACAACTCCAGGAGCGGGGACCAAAGCCCAAACCCACCCCAGCCCTGCCGCCCTGGGGGCCACAGCTGAAGCCCAAGGGCTTCTGCCCTAGGCAGGAGACACATAACCTTAGGCCCCCTTCCCAGGGGCTTTGGCCTGGGTGGTGGGGCTCGGTCTTTGGCTTCAGCCTCGGCCCTAGGCCCCAGCAAGTCTAACACCAGCCTTGGCCACCCCGGTTTGAGAACCCCTGCTACAGCGCTTAAGACATTTTACTCCTGCTTTCAGCTAATCATAGGCAACCTTAATTAGGAAGCTGCTACTCCCTAGCTCCACAACAACATATATGACAACTACACTCGGCTAGCTGAGCTACACAGAGAGCCTCATTCCCTCAATTATACTCAAAGGAGGGCAGACCAGTTTCTTGAGAAGACAGAAATAAGGCATTTTTAATAATCACTAGGCAATAGCCAGCCTTAAGGTTTGTCCTCTCCAGCATACTAAGTCAAAGGGCTAAGTCCTGCAGAGAGTTCAGCATTGACTTAAACGCAACTCAAATGCACGTCTACACTGTATTAAATACAGCCGGACCAGGTCAGCGGACTCTGGCTCATGCTGTGGGACTGTAAAGTTATACTGTAGACGCTCAGGCTTAGACAAGGAGGGAGAGTCTGGGAGCCCAGGCTCCAGGCTGAGTCCAAACGTCTACACTACCATTTTACAGCCCCACAGCCAGAGCCACATGAGCCCGAGGCAGTTGGCCCAGGCTCCGAGACTCGTTGCCACAGGGTTTTTATTGCAGTGTAGACATAACAGTGTAGGATAATTTGGGTAAGACTTTGCAAGACCTGGCCCTGAGTCAGTACAGATATACTGCATTATTATGACCATTAAAGTTGATGTAACATCTGCATCTAAACAAAACTGCATGACATCGTAGTGTATTTGAGTAGTTAGGATGAGAATGCATAATTAAGACTATATCGCAATGCATAAACAAGTGGCAGAGTTAAAATCGTGGGTACTATGTTATTTCCTGACTTGTGCTTAGTCAGGCAACCTTAAGATTCTCTCAAGCAGCATAAACTTTAAGTTTTTATCTCACATAACAATTTGAGCCATAAAGGGGACTTCTAAGCTCCTTAAGAGACATGTTTACTTTGTTTAATATTAAAGTATTTGTCTGGAGAAGAGGGAGAACGCATGTCACCACGGTAGTTTAGTTGGGCAGATCCGATGGCGGATGTTTAAGGGGTTAGTTTCACATTCACCACACAAAATTACAGCTACATAACTTTTTTTCCCCAAAATGCTTATAAATTCAGCCCAAGATCACGGCCACACAAACAGAGAGAATTTCACATATAGATTTTCTTCTTGGGAAGGTTTTTTTGTGTGTGTGTATTGTCTAGTATACCCACAAAAATTGTTCTCATTCAGGCAAAGCTTTTCTTTGCACTAAAACAGAACAAGACTAGCAGGTACGATTTTTAGTTACGAAAAAGGAGATGATTTTAATATAAAGGAGTTAGTGTTAAACATGTGAACTACGCCCTTAAGAGTTTCTGAAAGAGGGAGGACTCCATGTAATTTAGTGGAGGAATCCTGCCATCCCTAGTGAACCATCAAGTTTTTAGGACCAATCGTTTTAGGACATTAGGAAAGGCACCAGAAGTTTACTCTAAGTAACCTGGCTACAGTGACTT
Organism: Terrapene triunguis; assembly: GCF_002925995.2. Classification (NCBI taxonomy): domain Eukaryota; kingdom Metazoa; phylum Chordata; order Testudines; family Emydidae; genus Terrapene; species Terrapene triunguis. The sequence continues at coordinate 5,374,025 of NW_020664483.1, read as the reverse complement.
CATGTGCTTACCCTAACACGAGCTCTTTTAAAGAACTGTGCATAATTATTTGGAAGAGTTGTCTTTGCCTTTCCAAAGATACCTACGGCAATGTGGTCATCATTAAAAACTCAGGCTCAATGGCTCCTTAATACCGAATGATGTAGGTTTCCAGGAGTAACTGACTTTCATAAATATCACACAGATTCTAGGTTAAGTGATCACCAACTACCTCAGAGCAGTATCTGGAATATTGCAGCTATTTCCTGTAGTTAGAGTGTGAGTGGATGCAGTATCTGGTATCACAGCATGGTAACCTTGGGCTAATGCAACAATGCCAGAGATGAAGGAGCCGTTTTGTAATATCAAAGATGGCGCCATAATTCACAAACAGTTCTAGAGTAGCAGCCGTATTAGTCTTTATCCGCAAAAAGAACAGGAGTACTTGTGGCACCTTAGAGACTTCTAGTGACACCAGAAAGTGAAAGACACAAAAGGAATCCCAGGAGGAGTCTTCCAGGCTGATTTACTGCGGTGTTTAGCAGCATGACAATCAGGGATGATTTTAGCAGAACAGAAGCCAAAGTTTAAAAATCAAGAAGTAAATTCCAATAGAATGGCAAACTAAGACCTGATCCTGCCGAACTTTACTCATACTGGTAGTTGTTAATTATGAGTAATTCAATTAACACCTGTGGAGAATAGGTGCAGAAAAACTCTTTGTGCAAGTTAGTTTGTTGTAGCAGGACAACAGTTAAGAAAGCCAACCACTCCGGGACAAGAAAACAGCTACACTTGATAGAGAAGTTAAAAGTGCTACTGAACTCCAATCCCACTCTAATGGGGAGCCCCCCTCCACCCACTAGTTTTTAAAATGGAAGCCCCTAACCTTTTCAATTAAAAAACCCCACATTTAAAAACTTGCACAATGGGTGGAAGGAGGGTATTTATTGCAGAGAAAGTCATGTCTCACTGATCACACCCTCCACACTTTGTTTTATTCTCACCATCAGTTGCGAGAGAAGGCCCCCTCCCTTCCCCCAAAGGCTTTTGAAGTTAAAGTACACAAGGGAAAAAAAGAAGTTACACTTGAGCTACCAAGTGAACTGGAGTCACTCTCTGTCCAGCTCCACAGCCATGCATGACTGCAGGCAACAGAGCCGCCTTTGGCTGACAGAGCCACCTCAAACAGGTTAAAAAGCGTATTTCACACACATCCATGGAGATGGATGCTGACTGACCATCCAAACCTTACACTGAGTGTTCTGCTTCTTTGGTATAAGAGACCGTCTTATCCTGCCAAACACAGAAGGCAATAATATGGTTTAAAAAACTCAAGCCTGGAGCATTCAAAAGGGCAGTTACTCTAGCTCTAGTCTTTATTCTCATTAACATCACTGGGCCTCTGCAAAGACAGCGTGAACCTGATCCTGCAAACAGAAACTTTCAAGGGATTCTGGCAACATCATAAGCCAGAAAGGGACGCTGGAGTGGTTTGTTAATGCACAGCTGATACCTCTGACAGAGCCTTACCCCACTGCACACACTTCTGGAAGGAAGATGCTGCCATGGCTTAAGGAGGAGAGAAGTATACACCTCTCTCGGATCCGCTCCATTTTTACATATTAACATTCCAAAGAGGCATTTAATATTGTTCAGTATGGACAATGAGATGCAGCGACCTTTCACACAAGAGACCCCACCCACGTATTACAGTTATAAGTTACTTAAGCTTGCGTAGGCACTTTTAACGAGCCACCGCAAAAGCTAGGCAACTGCAGCTGTGTAGTGGTAGCTTTACACTTTATTTTTTCCCCCGGTATATTTTTTCAGCTTTTACTAAAAGGAGTCTAACAGGCCCCTGTTAGGGTCTTAAAACGTTGCCTATTTTTAGCACATTTTTAGCGTCCTTGAAATTTTATCCCACACCCCCAAAAAAGGTAGCATTTCAATGTCAGACCTCAGAAGCAGCCCCTCCGCTCTCATAAGTAAATGTTTTTTGGCAAGGAAACAGTCTGGAATTCAATTTCCAAAGGGTTATTTTTGTAAAAAAGATGATGGCTCCCTTCATTCTCTTCACTGCATTTGCTCCAGCAAGATGTACTCGTGTTATTTTCTAGATGTTACAATGACTGTAGCTTTTCCTGATCGTTCTCTTTAAAGAGCTACAGTCTTTGTAAAACTAATATCAATACAAATCATGTTACTAAGTAAGTTTAGACTTAGGATAACTATGGAAGTTGAGGTTCACAAAAAGAATTAGATCTCTAGACTCCTCTCTGTCAAGGCAGGATACTTCCTCTACTACACATTTGGCAGTGCCGTGCATGGTCTAGTGCAGTGGTTTTCCACCTTTTTTCGTTTGCAGGTCCCTAAAACATTTTGAATGGAGGTGCGGAGCACTTTGGAAATCTTAGGCATAGTCTGCAGAGTCTCAGGGATCCACAGGTTGAAAAACACTGGTCTAGTATTAAGGATACCAAACAGTGGAACTGTCACATCTTCCCTTGGAAGGAATCCTCCAGTAGCTATTGTTAAAAAGTTTGCGATAGTCTGCTGAAGTCTTCCAATATACATCTCCCTTCTTAATGGCTAGGGCCTTCAAGCATTTGTAGCTTCAGGTGACTACAGAGTATTTCAAGTAAGAAGGTGTTATGAAAGATCTATGCTACCTTTGTGTCTCTTCTACCTGTCTTATTTATTTTGTTGTTCTGATGTGATCGGAGATCAGTTCTGGCCACTTTATTCAAGAACAATGCCATACTCCAGAGGCAGTCCCATTAGAGCTACTTGGCACAAGACTATTATTCTGCTTCTACATTATGTATACCCAACCCAAAGAGACCTCTCACTGCAAGCTCATGGGTACTTTCCTATACTCTCTCTCTCTCTCTCTTAAGTCCATCATTAGAGCTTTGTTCCTTCCTGTAGATATCTGGTGCTTCTTCTACACAACTCCAGATGCATTGGTTGCATATAATACCTAGCTTTTCTATTGCACTTTTCTCAAAGCACTTTACAAAGGAAGTCAGTATCAGTATCCCCATTTTACAGATGGGGAAACTGAGGCAGAAAAGTGACACAGCTTGCCGAAGGCCACCCAGCAGGCCAGTAGTAGAGCAGGAACAGAACACAGATCTGAGTTTCAATCCAGTGCTCTGTCCTCTAGGTCCCAATCACTCAACTGACAACATGCAGGAAAGCCTGACTGGTCATACAGTCAATTACAGAATCAGAGCCCTACGTGCTATTTCACTCTTTATAATTTCTCTGTTCTTACTTGTTTTCACATCTCTAGGACCCTCTCTGTGCTGTGTTGCTATCATTTAATTCTGCACCAGTCAATGGCTCGTTTTATGGGTTAACACAGCTGAAAGCCTTTGTTCCCTTAAAAAAAAAAAAATCCTGTCACGGTTGTGACCTCTTGTAACTGTATTTAATCAGATTACAGGATTTCACCAGATCAGCTCCTACTATGGTCAAAGGAATTTGTTTCAAATATTTGCAGCAGATGGGATTGTTAAAAGTTTGCCATGACTGTTTCAGTGGGGAGAGAAGGTTAGCTCTGAGGACAGGCTATTTCAGAGACAGCCTCTCAGCTACTACAGCTCCCTGTCCAGGGGTAACTCCTTGTTGGGGATGCCAGATAGGGTGACCAGACAGCAAGTGTGAAAAATCGGGACGGGGTGGGGGGTAATAGGAGCCTATATAAGAAAAAGAGCCAAAAATCGGGACTGTCTCTATAAAAATCAGGACATCTGGTTACCCTAAGCCAGATAAAGAGAAAACTAACTAAAAATAATCAAAAATTCGTCTGGCTCAAACTGGGGGGGCTAGATGCAGATGGGGGCCCACTTAGGGATCTGGGGTAAAATCAGTACTTGGTCCTGCTAGTGAAGGCAGGGGGCTGGACTCGATGACCTTTCAAGGTCCCTTCCAGTTCTAGGAGATAGGATATCTCCATTAATTAATTTATTTACTTATTTTACCCCTCCAGGATTTCATAAGACCAGCTACAACAGAGCTACACAGAAGCACAATGCACATCTGTAGCTAACCCGTTTGTTCAGCAGATATTACCTTTATCCCCCCTCCGTTAAGCTTCTGGCGGAGGGAAATGCAGACGTTCCTCAGTTTCCCCGAAGGGAACACTTCGGTCTTTATTTGGTGCAGCCTTGTGCTTGCACCAAGGGAGAGCAGCGGCCAGGGCTCGGCCACTAATCCATCCGGAAGCCGGCAGCAGCCAGCGGCCCACGAGCGATCGTGGAAGGGGTTGCCAGTGGCTGCAGGCGAGGGACACGCGGGGGCGGCGATCGGGGACTCCCCGAGCACTTTCAGGGAGCGGGCCGAGCTCATGGCTAGCCACCCCCGCCCCGCTTCGCAAGCGCTGAAGCGAAGGGACTAGGGACGTGGGCTCTGAACAGCAGAGGAGGAAACAGACACTGGCGATGGAGCGGGTCCGGGGCAGTGGTAAGCGAAGCGCCCCTCCTCCCCGATTGAACACGTCGTCACTCCGCATCGCCTCTGGCACAGCGCGGTCCCATTCATCCGGAAGGGACCGGCCCCCCCCCCGCGAGCTCGCTGCAAACCGATCCGCTTATGAAAGCGGAGTGAGCGGCGGCTCGGCAGACAGGGCACGGATCGCCCCGGGGAGGGGACGGCGAAAACTCCGCCTTAAATTGTTCTGCAAACTCCCCCGCCACGTTTTAATCCCCTTCTCCCCCTGCAGCGTGCCCCCCCCCCGGCGCCCCAGGCCAGGGAGAGGCGTCCACACGGAGTTGGGGCACGAAGCCGCAGTTCGTGACGTCCCTGCAAAGCCTGAAGCCGCCCCAGTGCCCACCTTTCTAGCCCCCTGCTCCAAAAGGATCGCAGTCCAGGGGCCGCCTCACAGCGGCTCTCACGCCAAACCGGTCCCTGGCTCCACGCAATTATCCAGCCCTGGCTTAAGGCTTCCAGGAGGCATTTAAATCCCCTGGAGACTTCCACTCAGCAACGTCAGCTGTGTGCGCTCCTGCCATGTAACCCTTTCCTGCTCCAGCTGTGAACGTGGCCGGAGCCACACAACTTCACCCGGCGCTTCCCAGGGGAAACGGAGCACTCGCTACCCGAAGAGAGGGATGCTGCTGGGGAGGCGCGTAGTGTTAGCCGGGGAGGGGTTCCCCCATTAGATCTATGATTTCCAAGAGGTATCGCTACTCTCTGCGCCACCACACACACACCCCCCACCAGTTTTGATTCTGTCCCACTTCGCTTTAGCCGCCGCTGTGGGGTGTCCTGGCCCGGCGTGCTTTGGAACGCTGAGGAACTCTTTGGAACGCTGGGGGACCCCATGGAACGCTGACCCGGGTTCCATGGAACGCGGAGCGCCCCCGAGTTCGGAAGGCTGGCGCTGGCAGGCTGAGATCCCGGGCTCAGCTTCCCTGCGCCCGGCCTCGCTGCCAGCAGGGGTGAGGATGGCTTTGGGGGTTCGAGTTTCCTACCTGACTGGAGCCTCAGCCTTCGCTCTCTCGCCCCGGTGCAACGAGACGCCCCCTTCCAAGCTCTGCAGCTGCCAATGCAACGCCCAGGCTGGAGGAGACAGCGCCTCTGGCTGGGTGATGCGCCCTGCTGCCCTTGCCCCGTCCGATGCCCAAAGCCCCCCAACACCCCTCCGCCGCTCGCCGCCTCTGTGGAGTCGTGGCACTTTTTCCTCTACGCTGGCACGGAGCCTTTCCCAAGGCTTCCCTCCACCCCGCCCCCGCCGCTCAGCATGGGCCTGCTGCGGTTGGTGCCAGCCCCGCCAGTCAAGCCTGCGGCGGCCCAGTGAGAGAGAAGACAGCTGGAGGGAGGGCTCCAGGACTCTTGCGAGTGGATGAGCAGGGAGACCAATGGGGCAGCTGGAGGCGAGTGGAATTATGGGAGTTGTAGTTTGCCAACTTTAGGCTTTGACCTGGAGAATAGCACCAAGGAAGGGCATTCCCTGTTACACCTACCAGTTACACACGATTTACTAGGGCATCCTGGATCTCCTCTGCTCTGCACCCGGCCTCTCCAGGCTCCGACCTTCTCTGTCAACTGTGTGGGTGGCAGGAGTGAAAATAATTAAATAAAAGATTGGCAGCACTTGGGGGCAGGGATTGTCTCTCACTATGCAATTGTACAGCACCTGACACAATGGGGCCTCGATCCTGGCTGGAGTGCCCTAGGCACTACAAATATTATCTGGTTATGGCTGATGATTGCAAAATCAGTTACTTGTTAGGGCACCTAAGGGCTTTTTGTACTGGGGTTGTTAAGTGCTATTCCACTCGAAAGAAATGAAATGAGTATATAATTCATAATCTGGAGTGATTACAGGATTCAGCCATCCTAACTCAGGCAAAACTCTCCTTAACTTCAAAGTGAGGGGAGGGGGCTATTACCTAAGGCCTTGTTCCTGCAAATATTTAAATACATGATTTTCTTTACTTGTACAAATAATCCCATTGACATAAATGGACCTAATCCTGAGTTAAATTAATAATCTCTAGCTCTTATATACTATATTTCATCAGTAAATATCAAAGTGCTTTACAAAGAAGGTCGGTATCATTAATGCCATTTTACAGATGAGGAAACTGAGGCACAGTGGGACCGTGACTTGCCCAGAGCTGGGACTAGAAACCAGGTTTCCTTAGTCCTAGCCTAGTGCTCTGTCCAATAGACCATGCTGTGTCCAAGTGCTTAAGCAAGATAAGCACGTGCTTAAATGATGGCAGAACTGGGATCTTAGAAAGGACTGAAGGTTTGGGATCACAGGCATTACTTTGTGGCATGTTCAATTTGGTCAAATACTGGAACGTTATTTCATAAGCGCCTTTAGGTCCTGTTTGGGGATCACTTTTGTACGAGGCACTGTGCACACATTATCATAAAAGGATAGGCCTTGCCTCTAAGTGTTTACAGTCTTGTATATACCAAGAGAGCAGATGGATAAAACAAGGTAAATAGTGAAACATTCCTGATTAGCTTAATAAGTAGACTTGTCAGACCTGCCCACAAGTTATATCTATTCACAAGGAGATTGCTTCAGGTAGGATCAATTTTAAGGGCTTTCTGGTTAGACCCAGCTGATCTGAAAGATCAGGCCCTGGTGTCCCAAGTCGGTCACCCAAAATTATTGGACACTTTAAAATTTGGCCTTGGCCTTTCTGCTTTAATTTCCCTATCTGTAAAAATGGGGATACACTTCCCAACCCCCCAACTCGCCCCTTACAAGGAGTTGTCACAATTAATTAATGTTTGCAAAACACTGTGTAAGTGTTAAAATTCCCCCATAGCCCTCCAGCTGTTGTGATTTCGAATACAGTGAGACCTTCCAATACTAACCCTGTAAAGCCCTTGACTCTGCATGAGCTTTGGGATCGGGGCGCATGGGCCTGATTTAGCAAGGCACTTGAGCACTTGTGTATCTTTAAGCACATACGTTTTTCTACAGAAGCCAATGGGACTCCTCACGTGTTTAAAGTTATGCATATGCTTAAGAACCTTGCTGAATCAGGGCCAAAGGGAGGGAGATGCCTACATACCTTTTGAGGATCTGCATCTAAGTACCAACCATCACGCTGGTGGCTTGTGTGGACAGCTGTCCCTAACAAAACTTTTGGAAATGTAGGCAGCTGTGCAAGAACACCAGCACACATGTAGTGCTGCCTCGTAGAGCAGGAAGCTGGTGGTGACATTCAGACCTCTGGCTATCCCATCCCCTTCTTATATAAAATGAGCCGGTTAACTGCCCTATAGAATAACCTCGCTGGCCCTCCATGGTGTCCTCAGCTCAGTCCTGTGTGATCACTTTCTGGGAGTGGGAAGGTGAAAATTTCTTTGGCAGGCACCACCTAAAACTCTAAGGCTGGTGTAGGATTTTTGTGTGTATGCTTCAATGAGAGTTACCATCGCAACTTTAGAGCTTGTTTGGAAGGGGATCTTTCAAGGCTTAAATTACTGCCTGCACAAAAAGGTCTGGAAGCCTAATTCTAACTAAGAAATAAAAGATCCTAAGTCATTATTTAATATATATAGCATTCTCAGTGCTGGTGAAACGCTGCAGATCTGCTCCTTGTCACATTCCCTGGGAAAAAAGACTCCTTTATTGGACTTAATTTCAAGTGGGATATGGTGAGAGATAGTACAGCATTAGCCTTAGAATTAGGGCCAGGGGCTGATTTAACACAATGGATAAATCTAGCTTCAACACTATGCAATCCAAATTGTGAGGTTTTCTATGGTGCATCCAGGAGGCTGGATGTATTTATTTTTCATATACATCATCTCTAATTAGTATAATCCTATAAACTGGGAGTGGGCAGGAAATGGTATTTCTGTCTCAGGAAAATTCTGAGATTTTGAAAAAATTTCCCATCATACAACAGGACGAAAAGTTGAAATCTCAAAATGTTCACAAAGGCGACAAACTAAACCAAATTTCAGTTCAGGTCTTGTGACGTGTTTGGTTTTGATCATTTTGAAACCTTTCAATACAAATCTGACCCTTTTTTACTTTCTTTTCTTTTTTAAACCAATTTCTTGGTATAAATTCAGTGCACATTCTAAACGAAAAGTTGTTTTGAACCAAAACCCCCGCGACTTTTAATTTTGCCATGTCAAAGGAGGACATCTTGGCAATTTGGAAACTTTTTTCCAACGTTTTTTGAGTCAGGAAAGGTGTGGAAACAGGCTCTTTGCTGCGAACAGTTTCAGTTTTGACGAATCAGCTTTTTTCAGGGAAAAAAATGTTTTGTTAAAAAATTCCCAACCAGCTCTTCTATAAGACAGGACAGTCCTCTGCCGGGGGGAGGGAAGGTGTGAGGGTGAGGGGGACTACAAATAGACAGGAAACTCAGTGAGTTTCCACTGCATTAATCCATCAGATGGTGGGAATTTCCCCTTCCTCTCTCCCACCATAGGGCTGAGCCCTCTCGGATACCCTGGGATCTGCATGTATCCCAAGAGCTCCTTGGAGTCCAACACCCTTTATTCAGAGCCAGGGAAGTCCACACGGCTCAGGGGGACGGTGTGTATGGTAATACTGACCAAAGCAGCATTATCTGATTTAGGGATTCTTCATGGGTTTGGTGTCCTGATGCCATGGAAAGTGGCTGCTGGTGCTCCTGCCCCATCCCTCATGCACACGCATGTCTACATCTCAGTTCCTCTAGAGCAGTGTTTCTCAACGACCGGTGCAGGGCCTGGCGCCGGTCCTGGAGATCTCACTGACACAGTTTGGGAAGGCAGCAAGCTGGTCCCTGGTATCACAAAACTTGAGAGGCTCCACAGACACGCTTCTGTTGGCTGAGGTGAAGACGGGTAATGCCCAAAAGCCAGAGTTCCCCACGTGTCGCCACCCCAACAGCAGATCCCCGATATCTGGGTCCCTTCCTCGGACGGAAGCAGAGTGGACTCTCTGGCCCATAAGCTTTAATATCTAGGAGGAGCGAAATGTCAGCCTGAGTAAGCGTCCATGGACGTCAATGGGACGATGTCCATCCATTGATTTCGGTGGGTGTTTAATCAGGAGTGTCGAAGACTGCTTACATCCCCAATGGGGCCTAGTGGCAAAGCCATGGTGGGGAGAAGCTGGCTAGCAGTGGCACTGATTAGTTATCGTCCTAGGGCCAAAGGCTCTATACAACAGGAGAACTGTGCCGGACAAATAACAGGTTCCCTGCCCTAGCGGACTGGCATTTTAAGAGCACGGGTACAAAACAAGCCGAGCAGTACAGTGCAGTAATGGAAGGGCATGGGGTTACTGTAGCTGGATCGCATCACTGCCCCGGCAGCCTGTTCACACTGGGGGCAGAGACAGGGGAAGCAGAGACGCCAAGTGGAAAAACTGAATTTGCTGAAGGTTTTGAATCCCCAGCCTGGCACGGGAGATTGCTCTTCTCCTGCAGCTCTCCACCCCCGCTCTCCCTCTGCTCTCCAGCGGACATGCTCAGCTGCACACAAAACCTCCTGCAGTGAGAGAGAGCTCCTGGTCTCAACTCAGCACTGCTCTTCCGCTCCCTGAGGGACAGCAGGTGCTGCCCCCAGCTGTGCTGCATATGTGGCTTGCACCCCGCCGTGCACATCCGGAAAGTTAGCGCCCCTCCTGCAACAACTGTGTGGATGCAGTGGGATACCTCAGGAAATTCCTTTGCAACAGCCATTCTCCAGTTTGGCCAGGCTGTGTGGCGCACGGCATAACAGGCCCCACCTCCTTTCCTGCCCACCATTCACGGTGCCAATGGCTTTGTGGCCCACTGGTGGTCTATGGGCTTATCTAGGAAGCACTGCCGTTGTTTGATTCCCAGCAGCACACTGTGTTTTTCATTATTTGATTGAAAGCGATGTAAATGAACCACGCTCAAGGCAGAAGGCAAAGCATCTGAAATTGGCAGACAGAGGTAGGCGCTCCCCTAAACAATTCTGGTAATGCGATTGACTTGGCGTGGAGCGTGCCCTGGGCTGCACTGGAAGGCAAGAAAAGGCATTTTCCCCATAAGGGAACAATCCCATGCAGTGCCCAAAAGGAACATTAGGCTAGGGGACCCAGCTTACATGCCGGTTTGTGGGCTGACGCCCTGAGGGGTCCTGCATAACAGTCAGTCTCCCAGCGCTTCAGTGTGGGACAACAAATGATTGTGAGCCCTGAAATGATTGTTTTCTCCATTGTACCCTCCTTTGCCCCCGCAATGTTCCCCACTTTCCCACTCCCTGCCCCTCCCCCCCAATAGCCCATGTCCTCCGTTACCCTTTCTCCTTCCATTGTCTGCTAATCTTCTCTCAGGCTACATCTACCCTCGAGCTGGAGCTCCAGTAGACATATGCACGCTAGCTGGGCTCACGCTAGCTGCTATAAATAGCAGCGTACGCCGTGGCGTAGGCAGCAGGATGGGTTAGCCACCCTGAGCACAATCGCAGCCTGGACCCTAGACACTAACTCAACAGCTACCCTCCTGCCACTCACACCTCATGGCTACACTGCTACATTTTAGTTCACTAACTCAATGCGAGTTAGCATGCATACATTCACCCAGGCTGCAATTCACCCCTCCAGCACCAGGGTAGATGTACTCTTAGGGCAGGTCTTCACTACAGGGGGGGGTTGATTTAAGATACGCAAATTCAGCTACGCGAATAGCTGAATTCGACGTATCGGAGCCGACTTACCCCGCTGTGAGTACGGCGGCAAAATCGACCTCCGCGGCTCCCAGTCGACGGCTCTTACTCCCACCTCCGCTGGTGGAATAAGAGCGTCGATTCGGGGATCGATTGTCGAGTCCCGACGAGACGCGATAATTCGATCCCCGAGAGATCGATTTCTACCCGCCGATTCAGGCGGGTAGTGTAGATCTAGTGTTTCTGGTGGGAGGGCATTTCTAGCTACACGTGGCCAGAATTTGATTGATTCATTTCTTTTATCATTTTGATGGATAATATCAATGTTTATTTTTAAGCTTCCCTCCCTACCCCCGTTTTTCTCAATTTACATTTTCACATTTGCACAAACTTATGCTGGGTTAGACAATGGGGCGGGGGGGGGCTGTCGGGCAATAATTATTTAACGACAGTAGACGCTGGGATTCCAAAAGTTAAAGCTTTATAACCGTTCAAACACAGACGATTATTTTGGCATGTGACGTTGACAAAGTAAATATCCTTAAATCAAATTCCAATACGTTCGCAAGCAACCGTTTTCTTACTTTTACATGTCCATACATTTTGATTATTATAGATGGAAATATTGTTTCATTGGTTTATGTGTGTACGGTGAAATTGATGTTCATTGACATTTACCAATAAAAATCTAATCTTTCCAAGTCTATTTATATCCCTTCCAAAACATCCTTATTTTTTTCCTATTTCCCGTGATAACTCTGAATATTCCTGTTACCCATGTCCTATCCCTTTCTGAATCCTGCTAAACTCTTGGACTCCATGATATCTTGGGGCAATGAGTTCCACAGACTAATTGCGCATTGTGTGAAAAGCATTGCCTTTGATCAGTTTCAAATTTGCATTATTTCCATTTCTTCAAGTGTCCTTTTTCTCTTGCATTTTGTCCTGTTAAATAGCTTACTAGACTTTTTTATTTAGATGTTTCCAACTGCTGTACAGTTTTTCTGGTTGAAATCGCACCTTGCAACTAGGCTGCAGATTTGAAAGGGTCCAACTCTTCTCCTTTCCCTTCCTCCCCCTGCCTTTTCATGAGAAATTCACTCCTGATCTCATCCCAGACCTAAACCACTTTTTCTCTTCTGGTCCCGAGCAGATGCTGTCAATCACATCGTATTCTGATGCGGTTTTTATATGTAGACAACTAGAAAGTGGGATGAGACCATCAACGCTATTTCAGTTCTGGCCAGAAGTAATTGTTTGAACTGGTGCAAAGCTGCAGCAATTGGCCATGAAAAGTGAGCCTGATGTCACCATACACTTTTAAATAATACCTCCAACTTGGCATGTGCAGTTTTAATTCTCTGCGTTGGTGCTGGTGATAGTTAGAAACAACTAGGGTCACTCTTATGGTTTTTACATTTCACAGACAGTCCTCAGCAGGGTCATACCCTGTTATTTACAATTATTGCATGTACTGATAAGCCTTTGTGCAAATATATACCACTTATGAGTACCAATTAAATGTGTGATTGAGGATACCTGTGGTAACTACATGGCTCATTCCTATAAAGACCACACACCCATTCGGACTATTTATATGCTAGAAGCACCTAGAGGGCTCATCTAAGATCAGAACCCCTCCAAACACAGAGGAAGAGAGCCCCTGCCCCAGAGAACTCCCCATCTAAAGAGATGAGGCAAACGAATGGGGAGAGGGAAGCGGCTGGCCCAGTATCACACCCCAGGTCAGTGGTAGAGCTGGGGATAGAACCTCCATCCGTCTCCTGATTCTCAGGCTACGTCTTCACTAGAAACACTGCAGCTGCTCGCGGGAGGCGTGGAGTTAATCCACCTCCAGGAGAGGCAGCTCTAGGGCAATGGGAGAATTCTCCGCCGGGGGTTGGGTCGGTTTAACTACATCGCTCGGGGGTGGATTTTTCACCCCCCTGAGCGACGTAGCTGGGTCGGCCTAACTGTCTTGCATAGACCTGGCATGACTCAGATGCCCTCCGAGGTCCTGCCCTCCAAAGACGTGGTGCCATCACAAAGTCAGCGTCTCCTGCCAGCCCAGCTCCATTCACGGACGGGCATGATTCCCTGAAGCAGCGGCAGATTGCAACACGACCAAGGTGATGAGGAGCACCCAAAGGTGCTGCCAAAGTGAGAGGAGCACCCAAATATCAGAGCGTCGTCAGGAGCACTGGCTGCAGACCGTCAAACCAGTGTGATTCTTCTCTGCTTTTCTCTAGGTCACCTCTTAAGAGACTACAAGTCCGTCCCTGCTACCCCTAAGTCTTTTCCCATACCGGGGTAGCCCCTAACCTTTGCCCCAGGAGCGGATTCCAGTCTAGCACTGCTGAGGGTCACATTACCCCTCATCGCTAGTTCCACATGTGATGTCAATGACGCCCCCTCCCTTCGTAATCCTTTCTCTCGGACTCTACCCCTGTGTTCAAAGCCAGTAATGTGCAGTGAGCCCGTTGCAGAAGGGAGTTTGTAAGCACGGCACCCTGCTGGAGGGGTCTGGGAATATCTTCCCTTGAGAAACACCCTCCCTCTGGTGCCTCCCAATTGGCAAAGAACATTGTCCCTTCAGAAGCAGCTTTATCAGCTAGGGATAAAGCCACCACTAGTGAGGCGGATTTCAAGGTGTGGGGGCCAGAAGGGGTGTGTTTGGGGTGAAAGTATCTAGGATTTCACTGCCCTACTTCCTACTAAAAACATTTGTACAAATGTGATTTGCTGGGCTGAGTCCCGAGCCCCACGCCAGCCCCTTTGTGCTGCCGCGAAAGGCAGTGGAAGGCACGCAGATCCAGCCAGCTGGGATTCCCTTGGTGCGTGGCTGCAGTCCTGGCATAGCTGGCTCCTGTGCCACCCCAACTGCAGGACAGGAACAACTAGCAACTACTGAGTTAGGGCCTGATCCAAAGCCCACTGAAGCCAGTAAGTGACTCCAATAGGCACTCATAGATTCACAGATTCCAAGGCCAGAAGGGACCATTGTGATCATAGTCTGACCTCCTGTATAGCACAGGCCAGAGAACTGCGTTCCTAGAACAGATCATGTAGAAGAACATCCAATCCTGATTTTAAAATGATCAGTGATGGAGAATCCACCACGACCCTTGGTAAATTGTTCCAATGGTTAATTACCCTGACTATTAAAACTTTGTGTGTTATTTCCAGTCTGAATTTGTCTAGCTTCAGCTTCCAGCCATTGGATCGTGTTAGATCTTTCGCTGCTAGACTGGAGAGCCCATTATCAAATATCTGTTCCCCATGTAGATACTTACAGGCTGTGATCAAGTCACCCCTGAACCTTCTCTTTGTTAAACTAGATTGAGCTCCTGGAATCTATCACTATACGGCAGGTTTTCTAATCCTTTAATCATTCCGTGGCTCTTCTCTGAACCCTCTCCAATTTATCAACACCCTTCTTGAATTGTGGGCGCCAGAACTGGACACAATACTCCAGCAGCGGTAGCACCAGGGTATTGGATCAAGTACTTAGAGAGTGACGGGATTGAAAAACTGCACTTCCGACTAAATGTTCGGTTAAACCTTCAGGCAGGAACCAGACTGGTCTAAGGACCGTGACACACATCTCCAATCAATGCTGTCGCATCTTACTAGTGTAAGGTCAGAGACAGAACTGTTAGCGTACCGTCTCGTAACTGGATTTGCTCCCGAAGGCATTTACTGTCTGAGATCAAAGAGAGGAAAAGCAATTTTGATAACAGAAGGAAGAAGTGGAAAATAGGTAGCTGAAGGCTACATCCATTTCTATTGCTATCATTTGTTTTACAGGAGCAATTACAGGTGCAGTAGGTGCTGTTCAGACACATCGTGAGAGACTGTCCCTGCCCCAGTGAGATTAAAATTCAATATTTTCGTGGAATCAACGTCAAGATGGCAGGGAAGCGCGTGGGGAAGCAAAATAATTTTAAAATGTTGTTGAATTTTTGGGGCTAAATCCTCAGTTGATGTAAATCCTCAGTGGACTTACGCCGATTTACACCCACTGAGGATCTGGCCAGACGTCTTTCCCCTGGTGCACAGAAAACAAGCCCTGCTATTGAAGAGGGGCTGTCAAAGGTCAATGGGTCTCGTTGATCGCCTGGTACATCTCGCCACGGCGGAGATGAGAATGAGTGACTGTTTTGCGCAAACAGATGTGATGAAAGAGTGAAGAAAATATGCTAATCAAGAGCACTTTCTGCTTATTATGGTAATGCTACTTCTGCATGGCATCCCAAAATAGTCGCTCTATTCTCAGCGCCTGCGAGAGACTCCAGGGCTTTCACGTTTTTCCTGGATACTGCAGCCAGGCGTGGTGCCAGGGTCTTATAGGACTGGGGCTGCTCTTCCCTCCTTCCCCCCCTCCCCGCCACTCCCCACCAACACACAAAAAGGGCACTGGTCTAAACACACTGATTAAATGACTCAACTAAAAGGCACTCCAAGTGCATCATGTGAACAGGCTGTAATCATAAAGAAAGAAAGTGGAGAGAAAGGCAGGTCTTACGTTTAGCCCATTGGATTGGAACGAAAGTGGGCTGGATTCAATTTCTGCTTCTTAAAATTCCTGTATGATCTTGGGCAAGTCACTTAATCTGCGTGTGCCTCACTTCCCGCCCTGTGAGGCGGGCATGGTACTTCGGGTCAGACTGTAAGCTCTTGGGAGTACGGGCTGCCTCTTATTTTGTACGGTGTCTAGTACCCCTAGGGGCTACGATAATGCAAATATTAATAAAACTCATCACAACACACATCCAGTACAGCGTCAAGTGATTTAGCTGCATGTCTCCCATTAATGTTAGTGGATTGTAAATAGTTAAATCCTTCTGCCCTGAATATTCCCCCAGTTTTGCAAAGTAATAATAATGGGTGAATTTATTAGAGTTGCCACCTTTTTAATTGCTGGTAACTGGACCCACAAGGCCCCACCCCCTGCCCCGCCTCTTCCTCCAAGGCCCCACCCCACTCCGCCTCTTCCCCCTGCTTTGCCTCTTCCCTTGGGGCCCCACCCCCTTCTCTGTCTCTTCTCCCAAGCCCCGCCCCCTTCAGCATCTCTTCCCCCCAGATCAAAAAAACTGGACATCAGGACTTGTCAAATGGTACCCGGACATACAAACCGAAACCCAGACTGTCCAGGTGAAAACTGGACGGGTGGCAACCCTAGAATTTATCTAGTGCCCTTCATCTACAGAAACTGCTGTACAAATTGATTTCCAAACCGTGGGTCACATTCTAAGCCCAACTACACCTGTGCAGCCCATTGATATCACAGATATAAGGGGATCTCTATGCATAAGCATCTCTTCATTCAACACTGCAAAGCAACCTCCCCTTAAGTACCGAGCAGCAACACTATAGGACTGTGCACAGTAGAAAGTAAAGAATACCTTGGTCAGCTGACCCCAGAGGAGGCGCCGTACCTAGGTAGCATATACTCCCCTAGCATTCTGCCAGGACACCTCCTGATTTTGCATAACAAAAATGCCCCAGGGAATCTGTATTAGCAACAAGTTGTCAAGGCCTCTGATTTACACCTCATCTATAAAACAACACTCTCAGCATGGCAGGGCTGGAGTTCTCCACTGAACCACCCTTCAATCCGCTTCTTGCAGTGGCTTGGGCGAAGGTTTCCCATTGTCACATGGCTTTTGATCTGTGGCAGGCCAGAGATAGTCCGTACCCCAGTTCCAGTACAGAAAGCTCCCACAGTGGGATTATTTTTACATTGTTACATTTAACATTCCCCGGGTTTTGTCTAGCCCCATATTGCTTCTTAGCTCCGTTTCCTTTCTTCTTCAGGGTCTTTATCTCCTGGGGTATTCTGGGAAATCACATCCTAAGCCTCTGGCTGCCCCCTCAATTACATTTCCCTGCTCTCAGAGCACAGCACTCTTGCTTGATTGTGCTAATTGTCTTTGGCACATTAGTTTCTATTAGCTTGCACGTTATTTATCTTGCATCTGAAGAAGTGAGGTTCTTACCCACGAAAGCTTATGCTCCCAATACTTCTGTTAGTCTTAAAGGTGCCACAGGACCCTCTGTTGCTTTTTACAGATTCAGACTATCACGGCTACCCCTCTGATACTTGGTTATTTATCTAGAAGCCAGACTCTCAATGATCTGCCCTGAATCTCTGCTGCCACTGATTGATTGCAACAGCCACAGAACTGTTGCAATCAGGGCTGTTCCAAAGCTGGTCTCATGGATACCTTAAAAGTCCTCAGCTGGAGTAAATCAGGGTAGCTCCGGTGGAGCATCAAGGGACTAGCTGATTTATACCAGCAGGGAGGATCAGGCCCATTGCCTCGAGGACACTGCAGGGAAAGCTGCATCTTGTGGAAGACTCCCACCACTGGATGCTGTCCCTTTAAGAAATGCCTTTACTGGAGGGTCACAAGGTGAGATTGATTTTCTCCCTTTGTGGTTCACAACTAGTTCATCCCACATAACATCCTCTGAACCTCAGGAATTCCCAGGTTTAATTTAATGCCCATGTCCCTGGCTACCAGTTTAACTGAGCCCACCTGCTAGGCCTGCAGGAACCTTTCCCCTGCTCTCTTGGCACTTGTGACCTATACATCCCATCAGTCACCCCAGGATGGTAACTTGTATGAACTGAATTTTCATTTGATATTTTACTTTCTTTATTGGTTTGGACAAATACATCCTACCAAGTGTTTCTTGTCACTCTCTGTGATCAGACTAGTCACCCATAACAGTGATAACATTTTCCCAACAGTGGGCAGTCCCAGCAAACATTGATTGGTGCCCAGAAGGAAATACTTTTTCACACGATGCACAACATTGCCACAAGATATCATTGAAACCAAGAGCATAGTAGGGGACAGAAAAGGAATTGGAGAGACAGTGTTGACTAGTGGATAGAGCACCTGACTGGGACTCAGAAGAGCTGGGTTCTGTTTCCTTCTAGGTGACCTTAGGCAAGTCACTTCCCCTCCCCGTGCCTCAGTTTCCCCATCTGTAAAATGGTGAGAATGTTACTGACCTCTTTCGTGAAACACTTTGAGATCTGTGGATGAAAAGCACTTGAGAAGCTATATTAATTATTATTATTATATGATTACAAAGAATATCTAGGGTTATAATAATACATAACCAAAAATACCTCAAGAGTTTTGGAAGGACTATAAACCCACATGCTTCAGGGCTTAAACCAACCTCTAACTAATGGGAGTCAGGAGGAAACTTTCTTTGGGGGCAGATTATCCCATTACTATCTCCTGCAGGATTTCTTGTACCTTCCTTGAAGCAATTTGTAGTAGATGGCCCCCTGGTCTGATACTGTGGGGCAGTTATTAATGATTATTATTATTGTTAGTCATTTGTATTGTGGTAGCACCTGGGAGCCCCAGTCATGAACCAAGACCCCATTGTGCTGTGCAAACACAGAGCAAAAAGATGGTCCCTATCCCAAGCAGCTTAAGTAGAAAACCTTTTGAGGGTGTAGGGAGAGGGGGAAGATTCTCTTTATATGGCTCTATTTCTCCAGTGACACTCATGTTAACTACCCCCAGAGTTAGATTTAACTGGGACAAGCTGGATCAGGGCGCGCACTACAAACTTTGGTGCTCCAAGCTAGAGAGGTGAAGGGGGTATCTGTGCCTCACCAGCCTTCCTGCTGATGGGGTAAACTGATGGTGAGCTCACTCCCTCTCTGGTCCAGCCAGAGGAGGAAATCCGATCAATTGTGAATCTGTGCTGGCTCCAAGGAGTCAGGCCCAGATCCTCCCATCAAAACCAAGGTGCCTATATCCCTGTGAGGATCTGGGCCTGAGGGGCCCACGTTGTTTAAGGCTGGCTCTGCTGCCAACCTGCAATGTTTGTTCCTGTCCTCATGTAGCCAAGAAAGCAACGTCGAGTGAAGAGAATTCAGCGCTGTGCCTATGAAAACAGACCTAGCCGACTGGAGAACGGCCCTGATCTGTGAAGTCATGCAGCGCCGAAGCTTAATCAAACCAGAAGAAGAGCGAAAGGGAAGTGTATTGGAAATATTTCTCCGTGGTAAAAGCGGTGCTGAAAGTTCACAGCCAGACCCCTGAAAGAGTGGGCACATGTACCAACCCTGGTACGTAACCAAGCAACTGTTCGATGCCATGTCGCAGCGACCCGGCGACAGCTGCCCAAGGTGATGGCACGAAGGGAAGGTTTGCTGCATCTGAGGGTGAAATGAAAGGAGTCAGAGCTGGGTGCACCTTGTTAATTAGGAAACGTGGAGGGTAGAAATAAACCTTCTTGCAGGGATGTCAGATCCAATCATTAGAACCAGTGCACCTGAGCCGGCGGCATCAGACGCTGCGTGAGAAGGCAACGAAAGGTTAGGGCCCATTAGTGCAAGCAGATCCCTGCACCTGTGTGGACCCTGGGGCCTATGCACTGAATCATGGCAGGATCGTGGCCAGCAGTCCTGCTATGCCTCCACAGGGCTCCAGGGACACTGACCCGCTGAGCCCAGCTTTCTTTCCATCTCAGTCCTATGGGCCGTTTGTAGTTGTCCTTTGAACAGACAAGCGGATCCATCTTGCAGATGAAGGATCCATACAGGATGGGGCTGCAACTCCCACTGCTGCCCCCAACAGTCTGATACTGCAGCAGGGAGGAAGGGTGGCTACGCTCCCTGGAATGCTGCACTACATGGGGGGACTTCTGGAGTCCCCTTAATTAATGAGCAAGCGAGCAGCTAAAAGTTCACCCTATAACTTTGATCCAGATGTCATTCAGGAAGACACACCAGGGAATGAACTCCCCCCCTCGCCCCCGACATACGCCAGAGATTATTCCATCAGCATAGCATAGTCATCAACCACACAATTCCACCTCTATGCTCAAAGCGGCCCCTGTTGACTGATCAACATCTGCATTGGAGGCAGCTGTTACTCTGTGTTTCCAACCAAGCCACCCAGCTGGGGAGGGAAGGAAGAAGGAATAGAATCAGGTGAGTAAATAAATAAAGCTTTGTACAATGACGAGGTTAAAACAGGATAAGTTATTTTATAGCCTCAAGTCTCTGGCTGCTAGCTAGGGAGGCTTTGGCAAGCCCTGTTGCTTAGTGCTGGTGCATTTCCAGATCTCTCCACTTGATTTATTAGTTTACTTAAAATCATGCACGTCTCAGTGAGGTACTTTTAGGCCTGCGCTTGCAATGAGCAAGGCTCCATGGGGATGCAGGGTTTTTGCTCATGTAGATTTCGTTGTGGGATAAGGGCCACGGTCCCCACGCCACGCCCCACATTAGTCACACCCAAAGCAGCATTCCCATCCAATTTAGCTGCTCGGCCTTTCTTTTCTAACATTGGAGCATGTCTTACAAGCCTTGTGTTTTGCTATGGGAAAAATCTCTAGGGGCATTCATGGAATAAAGGTTTTAGAGTGTGACCTGTTTGGGGCATGGGATCTTTTGGTGGGATTGTATAGCACTGACCATGATTTGGCTGCTATAGAAATACACAAATAAAATACATAATCATTAATAAAACTTAGCAGATATTTTAATACAAGCAACTCTTGTAGGATTTGAAGGCACTATTTTAGTCAGAGAAAGACAGATACGTTACCTAGGAGGCTATATAATGCTATAGGCACAATGCACAAGGAGTTGAGAGGTATAGCCTAGTGCACTTCCCTAGTTTGTCCCTTTTGAGCTCCTGTAGCCAGCCACCTCCCCTACCCCTTATAAAAGCAGGAGCCTTGGCTTTTTGCTATTTTCTTGCTTGCTGGCTGTTCCTTCTGCTCTCTGGCTCCTGGTGTGTTTTGCAAGTGGTTTATGCTTTTTGGTTTAAGAAGTGACTGGTTTATAAGGGCAGTGGAAACTTCTACAGGTTGCAGTTATGTGTGGCATAGGGTGTTGTGATGGAGGATTAGGAGGGATAGATAAACAACTGTTGTATCAGATAACTGGCTCCTTGTGTCTACTCATGCTGGTGGGTGGTGCACCTATCCAGGGTTTTTAGGACTATTGGTTTAATTATAACCTTGAATGCCTATGTGGCTCCCATCTTTAGAAAATGCACCATGTCTGTTGTGCTGAAACTGTGCCAGGCAACAATCATAGGGCAGATCATGTCCTCCTACGGCACAATCTGGAGAGAAAACCCTGCGAATTCTCCCTTGTAAATCTTCCTCTGACTCTGTGTCTGGAGGGGGCTGCCTTGCTCAGTGTGGAACCAACTGTGGCTCTGGAGATGTCTCTGCCCCCCCCAACTCCCTGCCAGTGTGACTGTAGCATAGACATGAAGACAGACCCCTCCATGCAGTGGGGAAAGGGTTTCAGTGAGTAGAGGGCTAATACAGCTGGGGCCTCCTCTATTGCCTTTGCAGCAGATTTCCTGCTGAGGGCTGTGATCAGGTCATTCCGGGGTCCCTTCCCACACAGGCTGCCTTAGATGGAAGGAGATGCCACCTCCATAATATCATCACCACCTGTCCACAAGTCCCTCCAGAGCCTCTCCACCCCATGCCTGGGACAGTCCAACACCCTTCTCTTTGCCTTCCCGCGAGTCCCCTCCACTCCACGCGAGGCCTTGAGCTTCCACCTCCCGGCACTGAAATCAAGAAGGTGGCGGAGAAGCCCAAGGGCAGGGGGCTCGTCTGAGAAAAGGAGAAATGGCAACCACCAGAGCTATCCCCTCGCAGCCACCTGCCCCACCAATCCTATGGCAGGTGGTGTTTGGGCCTGGCCTTGCATGTGAGGTCAATGGGAGTGACGAAGTGCAGGAGCGAGCCCTTGACTATGCAGAGCTCAAGCTCCCACTGCTCGGAAGAGAGGGCGGCGTGGCATTGGGAGCAGAGCACTCTGAGCACTGATTGAGGTGCCTAACTGGCAACCTCTCCGCAATCAGCCCTGCCTGCAGCTGCTGAGCCCAGCTGGAAACCGGGCCTGAGCCCCCACTGCCGGCAATGCTCAGTGATTCTGCAAGTCAGGCCCTGATGCACGAATGAATAGGGGGAGATGGGCTAAAACCCTCTACTTGTTACTTGAAAATATCCCCCGTGTGTGGGTAGGGACGTGGTATAACCTGCATTGCACCTGCATTCGCTGTATGGATGGGTTTGATTTCTATTGCACCGCACTGTCCAATATTTATAACTGGAGGAGTGTTCCTAGCTGATGAGTGCTCGCCCTGGGGCCCGCAGCCACTTTTCCTGCCCAACGCCCATCGGCTGCGATCAGGAGTCTCTCAATGGAGAAACTGCAGGCAGCTAAAACCCGGGCCGAGCAACGGGCCTCTTCCCGTGGCGGGGGCAGTGATGTCATAGGGACAGGGGTTCCAGAAGCCTGTGGCAGTTGAAGTCCGCCAGGGCGTCTCCAGCCCAGGCCGTGGTGGGGAGGGAGGTGTAGTCACACACCTGAAGTTTGGGCCTGGGAAGCACCCGCTGCTGCCGCTTCTCCATCAAGGCCTTTAAAGCCCAAGGTCTGTGAGACGGTAGAGAAGTGGCCCCAGCCTATTTGGCTTGTTTTCGCCAGCATCCCCTTTCTGCAGATGGCGTCTCTCCATCAGACCAGCTGGGCAGGTGAAGGGGACTGACAGGCAGGGACGCTGGTGCTACGCTGGAATTGGGACTAGCTAGCCAGCTGAGCCCTGGGTTCTGCCCTGTGGTGCAGGATGGGCCAGGACTCTGCTACTCTCCTCTGTGGGGTCATGCAGCTTGTTAGACGCTGAGCTCGCCTGCCCACGGGGGAAATCAGCACCCGGTTTATCAGCAGCGGTGCAGCTCCGCTGATGCTACCCGCCTCTGAGCAGCTTGTCACGACTGGGCGGTATAAATGCATAAGCCCCGTCTACGCTGTGGGTGGCAACAATGCAACTGCAGCGTGGCTGGAAAACGTGCGCTGGTTTTCCCAGCGTCGCTGCATAAGGATGCGTCTTGATTGAAGCAAAAAGTCTCAAAAGTGGCCCTTGACTTTGGATGCCTTGATGCTCAGGTGTCAGCCTGATTTTTCAGAAGTGCCGCTGAGCCGGAAGAAGCAGCAATACGTTATTACAAGTTAGATATCAAGTTAGGTGTAAACTAGAGTCTTTTTTTTTTTAAATGGGATAGAAAATGAAGTTTATACAGGACAAAAATTGCTCAGTCAACAGGGAGCAAGGGCCTTATCTGGGAGCTGTTTGAGGCATTATTTGTGCGCTGCTGCCGCCCAAATGCAGGGTGCTAAAGGACCCAAATGAGGGACACGCCAACTATTCATGCAGGAACCTTGAAACAATGCACCTTTAGTATCCAACTCTCTAACCTCAGGTTCATGGTTATTTACTTCTGATGTTAATAAGCTTCAACCATCAAAGCAGGGAGGTAGGGGCAGTTGGATTTGTATGGAAAGTGGATAACTACTTTGGGATTAAAACAAGGGAGGGATGCTTAGGGGAACGCTTGCTCTGTGGGTGTGTTGGTCTTCCAGGATGACTCTGATAGGTGTGATATCAGCATTGGCCTTTGACTGTTCTTTGCCTCCTTCCCACCCTCCCGCTGCTGCTGTTGCAGATCATGGCGACCAGAACCCAGAAGTTCAAAGCGTTTGTGTCTGAGCCGATGGGCGATAAGGACGTTACAGCAGTGGATGGCATTAATGACGAGCTTGGACTAAAATTAGCTGCAAAGGGGTTTGACAAGGTAACCATCTTTTCCTCCCACTCCTTCCCAACCTCTGTTCTATTTATGGAGCGGGTCCTGTGAAAGGACTTGATTTTAAGAAGACTGTACTTGTCATTTTGCTCGTGACAGTTTCTCCTGCTATTATGGTCTTAAAGGCACTTCATTACCATCACTTGTTCTAAACTCTGGAGGGTAGTTATGCTGAATTATTCAAAGGAGCAAGACTGAATGTTATTCAAAGGGGCAAGCTCAAATCTCTTCAATCTTAAACTGAATGCATCGTGACTGTTCTTTACAGTCCAACTGGAAATATTCAAACCATGCCTTTGGGTTTTTTTTAAACCCATTTTTTTCCCTGTTGCAGAATTTGTTTGTAAGAAAGCCACAAGGACTTCCCATGGGAGGGTGGGAGTACGACATTAAAAATATATATGTCAGGCATTCGTTAGGGTAAGTCTGGCAGCAGCTAAGCTAAAGAAGGTTGCGCTATTAAGTTTCTAGTGCTAGCTTGGGAAATTCCGTCACTGGAGAAACTGACGCCTCTACTTTCTTACTACCTTCCTTGAATGCTGGTTAGCCATCTCCCCCATAGGGAAAAAGTTTTTCCACTT
The DNA here is from genome assembly GCF_002925995.2 of Terrapene triunguis. Lineage (NCBI taxonomy): Eukaryota > Metazoa > Chordata > Testudines > Emydidae > Terrapene > Terrapene triunguis. The sequence goes on along the minus strand of NW_020664483.1, from coordinate 5,349,690 downwards.
CGAGGCCAGTTAACCTTTCGTGCGTGTTGGTTGAAAGGAAGTGAACAGAAGGGGTGTGGGAAGATCTCTGTGTAGATTTCAAGAAGAGAAAACCCTGCTCCACCTGTCTGTGTTGGGGATCAGTTTTGTGTAACTACTGGATCCCGTCTGCACCCGTAGCATTGCTACGAAGTCAAGTAGTTAGGCCAGAACAGCCCGCTATGGTCACTGCGTGCGTGGCCTTCTCTCCTCCTAGTACATGTGCATCACTTTGGTTACCATGGGATGCCTGGGAAGCAAGTCAGACAGCAACAGATATATGATGCCACCTTATTTTGTTAAACTGAAGTAATCAGGTGACTGCAGGGTTTGAGTTGTGCTGCTGATCGGGTAATGGGCACCACCTCCTGCTTGGTCCATTTTCTGCTGGAGTACTAATGGGCCAACTGCAGAATCCGTGAGCTAACTCCTTTAGCAGACAGTGACTGTCAAGGCAGGTCAATGTTTAGGCCCAACAACCCTAAGCCTGTCCTTGTCTTTTACAATAGCTAACATTTCAGGTTGCCATCAAAATGGGTCAGAGTGGATTGAAGTGGGGACCGGTTCCTGGCGGATTCACCCTTGGCACAAAAGTTAGGACAGACCCTGTTCCAGTGGTTATGGGGTGGAGTTAACCTTAGGCTGACCAGATAGCAACTGTGAGAAATCAGGACAGGGGCTGGGGGATAATAGGAGCCTATATAAGAAAAAGCCCCAAATATCGGGACTGTCCCTATAAAATCGGGACATCTGGTCACCCTAGTTAACCTGCAACAGTCTCGCATCATGAAAACAGCCCCTTTCAAGGGAGCCAGTCAGACAAGGCCCAAGGCTGCACTACACACGCTAGTAGCGCTGATACTACCCCAGAGCAAGGAAATGAAAGAGGCTCCTAGCATCATTAAAAGAGGAGCCTGTCACCCACTTGTCAGAGTAAACCTGGCCTCCCTCTCATTCTGGAGAGCTGAGCACCAGGCTAAAAACGGGCAAAGTGCCTTATCCTGGCAGAGCGCCGCTAATGAAGTAACCACAGGAAGAGAAGCAGTTACTTGTCTGGCAAAGCTTAGACTATAAAGTGGCCCCGAGTTTCAAATTAACCAGCTCCTCCAGGGTATGGAGTCAAATGGGTGGGCGGGGGAAACTCGTTAGCAGTGCTAACTTGTTCTGTTCCTCCCCCTAGGCATACATCCTTCTGGGCCAATTCCTCCTGTTAAAAAAGGACCATGCGGTTTTCCAAAGGTGGCTGAAAGGGGCATATGGAGCCAGTCCGAGCCAGGCTCAGCGCTGCGCCTCCTGTCTAACGGACTGGTGCTACGCTTTCCTCTAGCGAGCTGGCCACTCAGCCCTCCTGGCGTGTTCTGCGGCCTGCAATAAAGTCTCTCCTGCCTTGAACTGTCCAGCCTCAATGTCTTCTTACTAGATGAACAGAGTCTCTATTGCCCCCAATACGAACTGTTGTATGTTCTTGTGTGGGGTGATTAAGTGGGCCAAATTCTGTCCTTCGTTATTCCTGTCCTACCCTACTGGAGTCACTGAGAGTCTGGCCTAACAACCCCCTGCCCACGGGGCAACCTGGAACTTCTCACTCTTAGCCGAGCTGTTAACTCGGACCCAGGTTCAGGAAGATAGAAAAGCACGTGCTCCAACGCTGACCCCAGGAGTGGCCCAAGTGACGTCAATGGGCTACCTGTAGACTTGAAGGTTAGCCAGGGGTTTAAGTGCCTTGCCGAGTCAGAGCCTAAGAGGGGAAAGCTGGTCTTGTGGTTAAGGCCCCAGGCTGGCACCCAGGAGATCTGGGTTCCATTTCCAGCCTCCCCTATGTGACCTTGGCCCACTGGCTCAGGCCAACGCTTTCAAAATCAGCCATTGACTCTGCATGACACACTGAGCATGTGATGCTGAGAATTCGCTGCTCCCACTGGCTTCCGTGGGAGCTCTGGAAAGGGGCCCTAACTTCTTCCTGCTCTGTAAAAGCAGGTAACCCACTTCCCGACCTCTAAGGGAGGCTGTGTTCATACTGATATTTGCAAAGCGATGTGAGATCTTCACATAAACACAGTGGAAGTACGCACAGAGCACCCTGCTGGAATGGCATAAAGAAGGTGGATTTCCTTGGCACAACAATGACCCGACGCTGCTCCAGGTCTAGGCCTGCCAGGGGCATGGGTCTACTAGGCTGAGCATGCTGTCCCAGCTAGCCCAGTGGCTAGGGAAGCTGCTATAATCTAGAGCAGCTCTGATTGACACTAGATGCACCCAGAATTTGGGAGGTGTCTTAAAGCCGCCTTTGTCTGCTAGGCTGTGCCACCTCTGAGTAAAGGGGAGGGAAGAAGAGTTCCCCCCGAGATTCTTGGGCCCTCTTCCCCCTTTTGGCCTTTCATATGCATATCCCCACTGCAGTGGCGCTGGAACGTTTTTTTACAGTGGGGGTGCTGAAAGCCAGTGGTCCCCACCCCAAACTTTACCTCACCCCCCCCTTACTCCAGTCTGTGCCGTCCCACCCCCCCAGACCTGGGGCCAGGAGCAGGGCCATGGCTCGGGAGGGGTAGGGGGAGGAACATGGACAGGGATAAGGGGGCCAAGGCTAGGACCCCATGTGTGGGGCTGGGAAAAGAGCCTTGGGCATGGATCCTGTGGCATCTGGGACTCTACATGTGGGGCCGAGAACAGAGCCCCGTGTGCAGGTCAGGCAGCTGAGAATTGGGACCCCAGGTGCTGGGCAGGACCTTGGGCGTGGGACCCCACACAAACTGGGGGTGCTGCAGCACCCCCCACACCCCTAGTTCCTGCGCCTATGCCCCACTGCTATAATCTGAGGTGCTCTGCCTCTCCCTACTGACCTTCCCCATGCCGGTTTGCTTGGCATTCTGCTCCAGGATTCTTCTGTTGCTTCACTTCCTGGTGCAAAGTTTTGCCTGCGCTGGAGTAGCTCCATAAAAAAAAAAGCTAGTGAAGTTCTATGTTTGTAGTGCCCATGAGTGCAGTTCAAAGGTGCTCGCTTTACCTATAAAAGGATGGGCTGGGTTTTTTCAGCCCTGCAAACTCAGCCAGGGCTCCCAGCTGAGCTGGGTTATTTCCTGCTCGTGGTGATGGGCAAGAGAACAGAGTCTGTGACACTTGTGGGCTAGCACAGGTGTCCTAGATTAGAAACTAACAACCAGTTCTGATGAGGATGCACAAGAAGCAACAGACTCCAGGCTCCTTTCCTGGAAGATGAATGCGCTTGACCTAGCTCACAGGAGGAAAAAGCAGTGAAAATATGATTTGTGTCATTGAGGTCAGCAGATGGGACTCTGACTCGATGCAAGGAGCAGATTAGCTGAGAATGAAGGTGCTATTTCAATGTAGGTGTCAGACTTCCAGGGTCATATTCCAGTTAAAGCGTCAGGCTGAATTCCAATTCTGCATCTCCAGTGTTGCAACGGGGGTGAAATCCGACAAGGTCCATCTTCCCTTCCTCAGAAAACCCTCTGCCCTGCACAGAGGCCAGGCTCTTCCTTCTGTGTATCTCCCTAGGCCGCTGAAGACAGAGACGCTCTTGGCTTAATATCAGACATCAATTTGTTCAAACCTAGAGGATAGTAATCTGATAAGTAACAGCCAAAGTGGATTTGTCAAGAACAAATCAAGGCAAATCAACCTTATTTTCTTCTTTGTCAGGGTAACCGGCCTAATGGATGCAGGAGGAGGAGTAGATGTGATGCATAGAATCATAGGACTGGAAGGGATCTCGAGAGGTCATCTAGTCCAGTCCCCTGCACTTGTGGCAGGACTAAGTATTATCTAGACCATCCCTGACAGGTGTTTGTCCAACCTGCTCTTAAAAATCCCCAATGATGGAGATGCCACAACCTCCCTAGGCAATTTATTCCAGTGCTTAACCACCCTGACAGTTAGGAAGTTTTTCCTAATGTCCAACCTAAATCTCCCTTGCTGCAATTGAATGCCTTAATAAGGCTTGTGACATAGTCCCACGTGACATTTTCATACACAACAAAAAAAAATGTGGTCTCGATGAAATTACTGTAAGGTGGATGCACAACCAGTCGTAAGACCATTCTCAAAGAATACTTCTCGAGTGTTGGCTGTCCAAATCGTTTGCTGGGAGGATGGATCTGGTGGGGTCCTGCAGTGGCCTGTTTTGGGTCTAGCATTTCATTAAGGACTTGGATAACAGAGCGGAGAGGTTATAAAACCTGCAGCGGACACCAGCTGGGAGGGGTTTCAAGCCCTTGGGAGGACAGGATTAGAATTCAAAAATGTGAAAAATTGGAGAACTGGTCTGAAATCAACAAGATGAAATTCCGCACAGACACGTGCAAAGTACTACACTTGGGAAGGAAAAAATCAAACGCACTGTGATGGGCTGGACCCCCTGGGGTGTTGGGCCACCACTGAGTCAGACTTTTCTGCCAGCCTGGGCCCCCTTTTACCTGGTCTTGCTGGGCCAGGCTCCCAGCTTTTTCCAGCCAAGCACACAGGCAGGGCTACACCCAGCTGCACAGAGAGACAGAGATCTGCTCTGGGAAGGCTCAGCTTACAGGGCTTGCCACAGCACCCAGATATCCACCCCCCTTTGGAGTACAAACCCCAAATTATATGAAATTCGCCTCTTCCCTCAATGTGGAGGAGGGTGTACACAACTTCTCGCTCCCCCAGGTAGAAATCACATAAACGGGGTTATATTATAAACCAGAAATGAATGTATTAACTACACCTCTACCCCAATATAACGCTGTCCTCGGGAGCCAAAAAATCTTACCGCGTTATAGGTGAAACCACGTTATATCGAACTTGCTTTGATCCACTGACGTGCGCAGCCCCGCCCGCCCGGAGCACTGCTTTACCGCGTTATACCCAAATTCGTGTTATATCGGGTCACATTATATCGGGGTAGAGGTGTATAACAGGTGTATTTTAAGTAGTTAAGGAGGTAGCAGACAGAACAAGGCAGATTACTAAGAAAATAAAACAGCACGCAAACGAAGCTTAATACACTAAAGAAACTGGTTGCATGTAAGTTCTCACCCTAAATGTGGTTCTAATAATCTTCTTCACAGGCCAGACACCCTCCCAGCCTGGGTCCGGTTCTTTCCCCAAGTTCAGTCTTAGTTGTTTCCAGCCGTCATCTCGGGTGGGGTAGCCGGGGAGAACTGACAGCCGGGATTACCTCACTCCCCACCCTTAAATAGGATTTGTGTAAGGCGGGAGTCCTTTGTTCCTTTGTTTGACACACATCCCCCAGCGTGGAAAAGTACAGAATTCAAGATGGGTTCCACTATCACGTGACATGGTCACCTGCCTCTGTAGGGCCCCTGCAGCCATTCTTCACAGGCTGACCCACACATTCACAGGAAGATTAAGCTCTTTTACACTCCATTGGCTCTTGCTGATGGGCCATCCGCCCTGTACGGCTTTTTTGTTGTTGTACCTGAAGTGTTAGCCAGCGGAGCGGGAGGGGGTCACCCATAGTAGCATAGTTGAAATACAGATACATAGTCAATAGTCCTAACTTCAGATACAGACGTAACACAGACATCCAAGTTGGATAATCGCATTCAGTAAGTCATAACCTTTCCAATGATATCTCACATGAGCCATCTTGCATAAAGTATATCTCAGTTATGTCATTTTCACATCATAAGCACATTTTCCTCAAGACCATGGAGTGCAACATCACACGCACAACTACAAAATGGGGAATAACTGGCTCGGCAGCCCTATGGCAGAAAAAGATTGGGGGTTATAGGGGATCGCAAGCTGAAAAGAAGTCAGCCAGGCTAGGGCGAGTAAGGGAAATGTCATCCTGGATGTCTGAACAGGAGTGTTGTAAGAAAGACACAGGAGGTAATTGTCCTGCTCTGCTCAGCACTCGTGAGGCCTCACCTGGAGTATTGTGTCCAGTTTTGTGCACTGCGCTTTAAGAAAGATGTGATCAAATTGGAGAGAGTCCAGAGGAGAGCCACAACAATGGTAAAAGTTTTAGAAAACCTGATCTGTGAGGAACTGCAGAAAGAATTTTAGTGCAGGAGGAGAAGGCTGGGGCGGGTGGACCTGATTACAGGCTTCAAATGTATTAAGGGCTGTTACAGAGAGGCTGAAGATGAATTGTTCTCCATGTCCTCTGAAGGTCGGACAAGAAGCAATCGGCTTTATCTGCAGCAGGGGAGATTTAGGTTAGATATTAGGACGGGGTAGGCAACCTATGGCACGCGTGCCGAAGACGGCACGCGAGCTGATTTTCAGTGGCACTCACACTGCCCGGGTCCTGGCCACCGGTCCGGGGATCTCTGCTTTTTAATTTAATTTTAAATGAAGCTTCTTAAACATTTTAAAAACCTTCTTTACTTTACATACAATAGTTTAGTTATATATTATAGACTTACAGAAAGAGACCTTCTAAAAACATTAAAATGTATTACTGGCACGTGAAACTTTAAATTAGAGTGAATAAATGAAGACTCAGCACACCACTTCTGAAAAGTTGCCGACCCCTGTATTAGGAGAAACTTTCTAACCATACGGAGAGAGAAGGTCTGGAATAGGTTACTAAGGGAGGTTGTGGAATCCCCATCCTTAGAAGTTTTTAAGGACAGGTTAGACAAACACCCATCAGGGATGGGGTCTAAGGTATACTAAATCCTGCCTCTGCGTGGTGGGGGGTGGACTAGATGACTTCTCAAGGTCCCTTCCAACCCTACATTTTTATGGGTCTAATATGGATGTAGCTCTAAACATCCTGTACTAAAAAGCAGATTTCCTTGTCAGCTGTCTCAGGCACTGAGATAGGCTGTGCCGATTATATGAATAAAAAACATGATTCTCACTCTGTCCCAAGAAACTTTATACTCCGGCAGTGTCTGGGAGAAAGAAAACAGCCAGGAATCACTGGGATTCACCCACAGCACTTTCCCCTTTTGAAAAGTATCTCCTTTTCATGCGTTGGTACAGCATGACCTCCTAACAGCTACTCTGCACTTCCCCTTTGAAAACTTTGCAACCAAAGAGCTGAGGACGATTTGAAAGATGCCCCTCAGCCAGGAGCAGCGTAAGCCCCCTAAAAGTGGGGGGCCACCGGTGCCCGAACCGGGGCCCCGCCCCCGTGCCACCCCGCCCCTTCCCCCAAGGCCCCGCCCCTGTACCACCCCTTCTCCCAGAGCCCTCGCTCTCGCACCGCCCCTTCCCCCGAGGCCCCGTCCCTACACTACCTCTCCCCCAAAACCCCACTCCCACGTTTAAAAGTGATGGGGCCATGGTCCTCTGTCCGCCCCTGCCCTGTTCCTCCACAAAATCATTGTTCTTTGTAACTTACACCGCCTGTTGCTGCCGGTTGTCATGGCCACGCCTGCAAGGGGCAGACAGGGAAGGGGACAGAGTGTCACTAAATAAGCGTAAGGCATTATGATTCATTTTTATTATTCCATAGGAACTGAATTGCAGATTTTAAAGATGCAAATAGTCAAATGTTTCATTAGGACAATATTTGCCTGCAATCTGGGGGGCAGACGATCTCCCCGTGGACAGGCTGTGAAGATTGGCGGGACTGCTACTAAATTTCTGGGAGAAGATCCAGAAAGGGAAGGGAAAGATTTGAAGGAGGATTTTCTTTGTTTGTACAATGAAAGCAAAGGGGGAAAGCCAGACTCAGTAGCTGCAAACAGAGATAATGTCTCACTGCGAGACACTAGGAATCAGGAAGTCTAATTTGTTTTTAGATATTTAGTTATAACCATTAATCAAACCCTTCAATCAAATCAAACCATTAAGCACACTGCAATTATCATCCGAGAGTCTCTCCTGCCGCAGGCTATCCTTAGCGAGGAGAAGTTGGAAGAGCAAACAACATGCTTCTAAAGAAATCATTCTAGGCCTGCTCAGTTATCAGTAGGTGACACAGCACTTTATTATGATCCCCATTTTGCCACTGGGGAAACTGAGGTATGGGGAGAGGAAGTGACTTGTCCCAGGTGACCCATGGCAGATCCAGGATTAGAACTCAGATCTCCTGAGTCCCAGTCCTCTAGCCACTAGGCCACCCTGCTTTGGGGAGGGGGATGGTCCTGCTTGAACTATTCCAGGCCACTTACAATGCTACAGCTTTACAACTTTGGCACGCAGACCAGTCCTTACAACCCTAGGGTTTCTGACAATATTTTGGTACTTCGGCCTGTGGTCCTGGCCAAAACATGCAAATGCAGAAGTGGCCAGAAATGAAAAATAATGACAGAAAAATGGTTTTTTGAACCTCAGAGCATTTAGGTTTTTATTGGGTGAACTGGGGGGTGTTGTTTTTTTAACAGAGGAGAGGAAAGTGATCTCACTTTATTTGAACTGTCGGCCCCACTTCCCCATTAATCTGTTGTGTTTCATTTTATATTCCATGGCCCAGAGTCTCAGCTGATGATGTATATTGGTATCGCTCCATTAAGGAGAATGGAGCTAGGCCAATTTACACCAGTTGAGGATCTGGCCCAGTCTTTTTAAAGGCAGCAGAAAACAGGAAGACAATAAAGCAGGCACAGGTCCAAATCAGGCACTAGTGAAATTACTCCAAGGCAAAATTCGCCATACTCACTTCTCAGCCATAGGGACTAATGGATTGAAACAAAAAACAGGCAAACAAAAACTCATGGCACTAACATGCAGGAGCGGCGCCAGGGTTTTTGCCGCCCTAGGCAGCAGCGCTTCTCTGAGCATTCGGCGGCGAGGGTCCTTCCGCTCCGCGTCTTCGGGGCACTTCGGCGGCGGGTCCCGGAGTGAGTGAAGGACCCGCTGCCAAATTTCTGCCGAAGACCCGGAGCAGAAGGACCTCCCCGCCGCCGAATTTCTGCCAAGGATGGAAAAATGCCGCCCCCCAAATCCTGCTGCCCTAGGCGACCACCTAGGGTCGCCTAGTGGAAGCGCCGGCCCTGCTAACATGACACCTGCAAACCATTACTTTGCTTGTGTGCTACCCCACCCCATGTCTCTCTTGTCTAGTTAGATTGTAGCCTCTTCGGGGCAGGGGCTGCCTCTTAGTATGTATTTGTACAGGACCTAGCGCAATCAGGGCCGCCGAGAGCCCCGGTGAAAAAAATTTTCGGGCCCCCCAGCAAGGGCAGACCGGCTAAACAGGGCCGACGAGGGGGGGGGGGGAAGTCGGGCCCCAGGTCCCCTTCCAGACTGCCGGGCCCCGGTAAAGCGATGAGGGGGGGGGGAAGCCGGGCCCTGGGCCCCCTTCCGGACCGCCGGGCTCCGGTAATTTGTACCGGCTTCCCCCCCGCCCTCTCGTTGGCCCTGAGCGCAATGGGGCCCTGATCTCAGCTGGCTCTGGGGGCTACCTTAATAAACACAGTAATAGCTAAGATTGGACGTCCTTCTGAACTAAGACAGATAACATGGGTTTTATTTGACCTGCTAAATGCTTTCATGCAATGCAATATGCTCACAAGCAGCACCTTTGATAAGTGCCCTGCCTGGGATCTCAACACAATCACTCACCTTCTGAGAACACTGGCTTTCAGGACGAAGAGCTGAAAGGTTTTGAAAGTATGTCTCTGTAATTCCGATCCAAGATGACTTGTGGTGTATGATCGCCCTGGCAAAAGGGAACATTTTTTGGCATATGACAAATTCTTTAAAAATCACAGCAGATTGAATAAGTGAAGGGCGAGGGGGGAAACAAGGTCATCTTGACATCTCTCAGGAAACCCCATGACATGCTGTGAGTGAGCCTGAATAGTTCGTGGGCAGGGGCCTTTTATGCTTACATACTCCCTGGAAACAAAGAGCCAATAATCTAATAAAGGCAAACAATGGTGACTGACAAAACTCCAGCAGATCTGGTTGTGTGCCGGCAGGGCTGAGGTCCTGGTGGGAGGGCTAATAAATCCAAATGCAAAAGGAAAACCATTTCTCAGTGAAATGCAGGTTGCTGTCTGTTATTGTTTCCCACACAATGACCTGCAGAAACAATATTTGAGAGTGACCGGCAGACAGGCCTGCAACTTATTTTGTAAGATATCACCCGCCTGTGTGTACAGCACCTCATTTTAAGCTCTGATCTGACAATAACATGATTACAGTAGCACCCAAATGAGAGAGAGCTGCATGAACGTATCGGGCCAAATTCTATGTTAGTGTAAACTGGTACAGCTCCATTAAAGTCAGTGGGGCCTCTACTGGTTACATCACCTGAGCATTAGAACTTCAGTATAAAAACCATGAAGTGATTTAGGTTTTTTATACATAGGCTTGAAGGGATTAGATTTTTATCAATCAATGTCAATTTCACCATACACACATAAACCGATGGGAAAATATCTCCATTGATCATAATCAAAATTAACAAATAAGCAAAGAAAATGTTGCTTGAGAACCTATTAGAGTTGCAAAATTGCCACCTTTAAGTCTGTTATTGAGTGGCCAGAGAAGTTGAAGTGTTCTCCTGATGGTTTTTGAATGTTATGATTCCTGATGTCAGATTTGTATCCATTAATTCTTGTGCGTAGAGACTGTCCGGTTTGGCCAATGTACATGGCAGAGGGACATTGCTGGCACATGATGGCATATATCACATTGGAGACTCTAGCAATCCTATTTATTCTCTACTCATGAGAATATCAGACAACTGAGACCCTTAAGTAAAACACTAACCCAACTTGACCCCAGCCTTCTAGGGACCCATCTACATATGGAAATTGCACCCGCAGTCTAACCAGGCAAATTTGCTACAGTAAAACTCCCTGCTATTTGTACCAATTGGTGAGTAACAAATGTACTTTGACTCTCTGGACCTGAGTGAAATATTTACCTGGATAGGGCCATATATACCTGCTTGCATAGCTTCCTGCATGCCTAATTGTAGACCTGCCCATGGAACCCTTTGATATACAAATAAACTGGTTTAAAAATAAATAAGCCCTAAATTAGACTCCAGTGCAGGACATAAAGGCACTCAGTGGGCAGACATTGCCACACAAACACCTATCATCAGCTATCTGCTTAGCACTGGCTCTGAATGTTCCTGTTGTGCACAGCAAACGCCTATCACTGCCTTAACTCCCAGTCCAGGAGAGGATCTTAAAGAGATAATGTCCTAAAGAGCCGCTAGTGCTATCCCACATTATGCACTTGTACGTACACAAAAAATTGTGTGCGCAAATCATACATTTACACACACAAAATGTGTCATTAATTTCACATATCTACGGTAGCTATGCAGCTTCACCTAGGCACCTATGCCCCTCATGTTCACCAATGGAAGCGATGTATGTGCAATTAGAGCTGGGTAACATTTTTAGGATAAAACATTTTTTTTAGGATGAAACAAAAAAAAAATGCAGTGTCAGGCCGAATGAAATATTTCATAGATTCGTCTCAAAACTGTTTGAAAAAGGCAAAATGTTTCCTTTCAACCTTGCGATTCAAAATGACTTTTTGTTTTGAGTTTTACTGCAATTTTTTTTAAAGGTAAAAAAAAAAAAGCCTCAAAAATGAAAGGGAACATTTCATTTCAGGTTGAATGAACTGTTTTGTCTGACTCAAAACTACTTTTTTTAAACTTTTCCAGTTTCCTGAAAATGTTGGAAATTTTTCATTTTGGGTTAACCAGAAACAATGTATTTTTCTGATTTTTGCGGTTTGCACAGGTCTATGTGCAATCATCTTTTTGCCCACAAGCGTGTACATATTTTGCAGGAACTACTTAACTGTGATTGAAAATCTGACTTCTTATGCAGTATGTGGGATTTTCCATGGGGAAGCAAAGGGCTGGATCTCACGGTTAAGTTAACTGTCCTAAACATAACAGGACAATCTCTCCTGCTTGTCTGAGAAGCTAGAATGTGAGGCTAGAAACTAAACTCTAGTCTTTTCCCACATGGCAGTGAGTTTATGTCTTTCCTAGATGGTATTAGCCCTCTAATATGGGAATAAAGAGCCTCCACCAATAGGATAATCTGAGCCAGACTGACTGGAAAAGCAAACTATTTAACAAATCTAGAGATATCAATTAGGAGATTCACTGCAAATAACAGACTAAGGACTTCAGGAGTCCTTCCCCTCAAAAGCTAGTTTGCAGATGATTCAGGCAGGATTCATAAAGTTGTATTCATTAATCAACACCTGCATTCCAGGCTGAGAAAATCAAAGGACTTGATACAACAGGCTGCCTCGGGGGAAGGACAATTAGGGATTGTACAATCCATCTCACTACAGCTGGCAGTCACACAGAGTTGCCAAGGAGGGACAGAGAAACATGGCTATTTCCTGGGACTTGTCTTACCGAACAGGCGCCAGGTCGTACATTTTCAAAAGAGACTCATGATGTTGGACGCGTTTTTTGGACGCCCAACTTGAGACACTTTAAAAGGAGTCTGATTTTCTGAACATTGGCCCTCGCAGAATCAAGCCCCTTTGAAATTTCAGATTCCGCCACCCAAAAACTGGGGCACCAAATTCACTAGTCACTTTTGAAAAAATCTTGGCCAGAATCTTTAGAAGCCCAACAATAAAGTCTAATTCAGGCAAAATTTGAAAGACTGTATGCTATAAAAAGCTACCATTTCAGGAGAGCAATTGTCCTGGATACTAAGTGGTCTGCTGCCACTCAGAAATGTCATTTCTAATGATTTATTCCATTAAATATGGCTTTTTACAACACGCTTACATTTTATAACCAAGCAGAAGATCTGACCTATGCTTTCAGGAAGCCTCGAAGTCAAAATATCCAGACACATGGAGAGAGCTGTATCATATACTGTCAGGCTGTTTGCAGGCTGACAAGCAAAGCTGCAGCGTTTCAGTAAAACAGAATGTGAATCCCAGATGCCAAATAAACAGACCACTTTCCCAGATTGCACTTGCTAGACTTGCTGCGCTTGCCAAACAGGTATTTCCATTTCAGCCAGCTATCTGCATCCGCTACTCCCTTCACTAGCTAATTTGTTAAAGTCCCAACATCACTCTGCTCGCTCGCTCTCCAGAGAAGGGGAGTTGGTCTCTCAAGGAGAAACTTTGGAAGCTGTTTGTCTCTAGGTCAAGGCCTGTATTTTCAAAAGTGGCTTGTGATTTTTGGATGCCTCAATTTTTAGGTTCCCAACTCAGGTCACCTTCCCGGGGCCTGATTTTCAGAAAATCCTAAGAAAGCCACCTCCCTTTAAGGTGTCACAATATGGCAGCAAAAAAATCACTAATTATTTTTAAGTATTATTAATTATTTGTATTATATATTAGTGCCTAAAAAGGAATGGGATCATGCTGTGCTATGCAATGTGCAAACGTAGAGTAAAATACAGTATCTGTGCCAAAGAGTTTACAGTCTAAATACATGAAGGATGGATTGCGATCCCCATGTCATAGATTGGAAACTGAGGCACCAAGCTGCATACAAGCTCACACAGGGACAGAGCTGAGAACTGACCCAAGATCTTCTGAGTCCTAGGTCACTGGCTTAACCAACCGTTCTCATTTGCTAATGTGTCTTCTCCAGTCACTTTTGTAAATTTAGGCCCAGATGATTAAACTGGTGCTTAAACAAACAGTACAAAATTTATTTTCCAGACAACGTATATGGTGCTTTTTACAGCTGGGTGAATACTGCAGAAAGATTGTCAGTATTTGCTCAGATTTATTTTCACTTCCTACAAAACTTTGAGCAACTAAGCCAGGGGTGGGCAAACTTTTTGGCCTGAGGGCCATATCTGGGTATGGAAATTGTATGGCAAGCCATGAATACTCACAAAATTGGGGGTTGGGATGCGGGAGGGGCTGAGGGAGGGGATGAGGGCTGTGGGGTGGAGCCAGAAATGAGGGGTTCAGGGTGCAGGAGGGGGTTCCGGGCTGGGGCAGAGGGTTGGAATGTGGGGGTGGGGTGAGGGCTCTGGCTGGGGGTATGGGCTCTGGGGTGGGGTGGGGATGGGGGATGTGGGGTGCAGGGGAGGGCTGTAAGGATGAGGGATTTGAGGTACAGGAGGGGGCTCCAGGCTAGGGCTGAGAGGTTCAGAGTGCGGGAGGGGGATCAGGGCTGAGGCAGGGATTTGGGGTGCAGAAGGCAGTGAGGGGTGCAGGCTCTGGGCAGCACTTGTCTCAGGTGGCTCCCGGAAGCAGCAGCAATTTCCCACCCTCCAGTTCCTATGCGGAGGTGCAACCAGGCGGCTCTGCGCACTGCCCTGTCCACAGGCGCCGCCCCCGCAGCTCCCATTGGCCATGGTTGCTGGCCAATGGGAGCTGCGGAGCCGACGCTTGGGGCGGGGTCAGCGTGCAGAGCCCCAGCCTGGCTGCCCCTATGCCTAGGGGCTGGAGGGGGGACATGCCACTGCTTCCAAGAGCTGCACAGAGCCACGGCAGGCAGGGAGCCTGCCTTAGCCCTACTGTGCCACCGACTGGACTTTTAACGGCCCGCAGAGGCACTGGACAACAGTGCTGACTGAGCGTCCAGGGTCTCTTTTGGACCAGGTGTTCTGGCAACCCTACTCATGTAGAACCCTAATGCCAGATATGTGTCAGCAAGGGAGGCCTCTGTGCTGGCGGTATTCTCAGGGGGTAGTTTCCAGAGCAGCTGTAACTGAGTCATATATGTCTGCAGCACCTAAAGGGTTACGTTCTTAGGGCTAAATTCCTTCTGACCTCATTCTTTTTGCCCTGGTAAAGGACCATTTTAATAAAGCCACCCCCACTAACTCATTTCCCAGAATCACTGGGTGGATGTTCCTTTAACACTTCTTGGTCAAGGTGTAATTCCTTACGGTTTCTTAGCATTCTGAATGAACGATTCAGGCCTGAATCTGTGCCCGACATTCGAAACATATGCAGGAGTTTTTTTCTGGCTCGGAAGTGAGCTGCGTGAAGTCTTACTTGGATTCTTTTTGTGCTTCGCTTTCTCCCCGGCACACAAAGTACAGTAATTCTGTGTGTTTGTTTTGGAAAAGCCCAATGTGCAAACATCTCTCTGCTAGGCCAGTGGCTTTCCGCATCCTGTTTGCAAAGGCAGATTGTGCACAAGACAGCCGAGCTTGGAGTACTGATTGCACTTGGTTATTTTTGTCTTTTGCTTCAAAATTGCCAAGGAAATAAATAGACAAAACCCCTTGAGCATACACTGGGCCAGATCCTCACCCGGCGTAAAGCAGCATAAATACACTGACTGCCCTAACGCTAGAGACAGACGCGGGTGCGAGGAAAAAATGCAAGAGCAGGAAATTGCAATATAGCCAGCAGACAAGCATCTAATAGTTTAGGGAAGAGAGGTTTGAATCTCCTCTCTGTAGAACAAGGCCTTGTCTACATGGACAAATTGAGCAGCATAGCTATTCTGTAATATCTTATTTTAAGTACTTATATGGCCCCATCTCCATCTATCTGAACACCTTATGATCTTTAATACACTGATCACGCTGCACCATCCTTCCTCTCTTTGGAAACCGAGTAATTATTCTGGAATAAAATCACTTCTATTCCAGAACAGAGAGGCCACACAGGGGAGTTATTCCAGAAGAGTGGAATAGTTATCCTAGAATAGTCAGGCTGGTCAATTTCCCCTATGAAGAGAAAGCCTAAAACTTATTCTACTGCATGAGATAAGGGAGGGGCAGTGTCCTCCTTTTTTAAAAAACTTGTACATTTGTGAGCTGGTTGAAAATGGGGGCTGCATTTATAATTTGAGCACAGTGGTGGAAAACTGCATGTCCCCGTCATGCATCCCCTTCTGCAACCAACCTAGCAGATTAAGGCGACGTTTTCCAGGTCCAGTCTTTCGGGGATTATCTTTTCAGTAACTGCCGGCTCAGTGATGCTGAAGCCAACCTTGTGGATTTTGTCACGCTGTCCTTTTGCAGGCAAAGGGAGAGCTGGCACGGGCAGCTGCTCAGGATGTTTCCCAAAGACAAACATTCAATCAGAGATGTCCCCTTCTCTGCTGGATATATAGCCGCTTCCTGGACTGCGCATTATAATGTCGTATTTTCCCCTCTCTTGACAATTACTCCACTTATTTAAAATGAAGATCATTGGAAGAGCCAAAGAGGGGGCAAAACCCATCCTAACGCTTCTTTTTTTAAAAAATATGGCCTACGTTTCCCAGAGCAACTAGTGATTTGGGGTGTCTCAATTTTGAGGTGTCTAGTTTGAAGCACCTTAAAGGGGCCTGATTATCAGGAATGTCAGTGCTCAGCATTTCTCACAAACAGGTCCCTTTAAGATCTTCTAGGTTGTGCAGTCGGAAAGGGAGACACCCAAAATCATGAGTCGCTTTTGAAAACGCAGGTCCTAGCAGATCCAGTGCCAGATTGGCGGCCCTGGGAAAAGAAGCCTCCCATTCACAGCACTGGTGCAGGACAACTGGCCCGCCTCACCAAATGTGCCTCAACCCTGACTAGGAGCACCCATCTCTAGGACTGACGGGTTAGTTTAGTTATAATATATGGAAATATACCTACCTCATAGAGCTGGAAGGGACCTTGAAAGGTCATCAAGTCCAGTCCCCTGCCTTCACTAGCAGGACCAATTTTTTCGCCCCAGATCCCTAAATAGCCCCCTCAAGGATTGAACTCACAACTGTGGGTTTAGCGGGCTAATGCTCAAACCACTGAGCTATCCCTCCTTTCGCTGCCCTTGGTCTTCTCCAGCGCATCTGCCAACCATGGTGGCCATAGCCCGGTTCTTAGTGGCCAAATGTCTTTCTTTCATTTCACACAGGCCACCGCACTGCTATGGACGGTAACGATTTTCAATCACTGGGCCAGATTCCAAGCTAGAGGTGCTCAGAATGCCAAATCTAATAAATTGTGTTATCCCTTTCATTACAGCTGGTCCAAGAAAAACAATCAGGACGGATGAGGTGCCTGGCGAGATCTCTCTGGGGCTGGATTTCCAGAGCAGCGCTCCAGGCTTGTATCAAGGTGTCATTGTCTGCTTTCTAACTGCTCCAGCATCACTATACTGCCAATAGCACAGTCAGTATTCAGTAATTCATTGCAATAAGTCGGCAATTCCATGATGGCATGCTTGCTCATGTTATGGACGAGGGTGAGTCATCTGAACCATTCCCAGTCACCAATGCAGTCAAGCAAGGCTGTGTATTGGCCCCAACCCTCTTCAGTATGGTGTTTTCTGCCATGCTTACAGATGCCTTTAATGACTGTGACACCGGGATTGGCATCAGACACCGAACTGATGGCAAACTTCAATCTGAGGAGACTACAGGCAAAGCTAAAGGTACAGGAAGTGATTGTTCATGATCTTCTGTTTGCTGATGGCTGTTCCCTGAGTGCCACATCCGAGTCTGACATGCAGCGGCATACGAACCATTTCTCTTCAGCTTGTGACAATTTTGGTCTCACAATCAACATCTAGAAGACAGAAGTGATGCACCAGGAAAGACTTGCGTAGAGCCTGCTAGGACAGTGAATGGCCAAATCCTCCAGCCTGTGGAGAAGTTCACCTACCTCGGCAGTACACAGTCACGTGCAGTTCACAGCGACGATGAAACCAATGCCAGAATTGCCAAAGCAAGTGTGGCCTTTGGCAGGCTACGTGCAAATGTGTGGGAGCGCAGAGGCACTAGTCAATAGAAAAAACTGAAGGTCTACCAAGCCACCACGTTGCCAACTCTGATGTATGCATGCGAAACCTGGACAGTGTACAGACGCCATGCTATGAAGCTAAATCACCTTTCCATAGGCTGTCTGAGGAAACTGATGAGGAGAAGATGGCAAGGCAAGATTCCAGAGACTGAGGTTCTCCTATACGCGGGTATTCGAAGCATCCAAACTCTGCTGATGAAATTACAGGTGAGATGGGCAGGCCATGTCACCAGAATGTCGGATGAGCGACTGCCGAAGAAGATCTTTTATGGTGAGCTAAAGGAGAGAAAGCGCTCTCAGGGGAGACCAGAAGAAACGTTTCCCTCAAGTTATCCTTGGGGCGTTTCAACATCAACCCAGAGTTTTGGGAAGATCTCGCTCATGATCGTTCTCCCTGGTGAAGTCTCATCCCTACTGGCAGGGCCGGCTCTAGGCACCAGCAAAACAAGCTGGTGCTTGGGGCGGCACATTTTTAGGGGCGGCATGGCCGGCGCCAGAATGCCGCCCCTAAAAATGTGCCCCGGCCGCCCTAGCTCACCTCCGCTGCTGCTGCCACGGCACGCGAAACAGCTGATTCGCGCGCCCCTACTCACCCTCCCGCCCAGGCTCC
>NW_020664483.1:5280926-5331401 GCF_002925995.2 Terrapene triunguis | reverse complement strand
GGCATAAGCTTTCGTAGGCTAGAACCCACTTCATCAGATGTATGAAGTAAAAGATACAGGAGCAGGTATAAATACATGACAGGATGTGGGTTGCTCTACCAAGTGTTAAGTCAGTCTAACAAGATAAATCAGCAGGATACCAAGGGAGGAGAAATAACTTTTGAAGTGGTAAGAGAGTGGCCCATTTCAGACAGTTGACCAGAAGGTGTGAGTAACAGTAGGGAGAAATTAGTATTGGGGAAATTAAGTTTAGGTTTTGTAATGACCCAACCACTCCCAATCTTTATTCAGGCCTAATCTGATGGTATCTAGTTTGCAAATTAATTCCAATTCTGCAGCTTCACGTTGGAGTCTGTTTTTGAAGTTTTTTTGTTAAAGAATTGCCACTTTGAGGTCTGTTATTGAGTGACCAGAGAGATTAAAGTGTTCTCCTACTGGTTTTTGAATGTTATGATTCCTGATGTCAGATTTGTGTCCATTTATTCTTTTGCATAGAGACTGTCCGGTTTGGCCAATGTACATGGCAGAGGGCATTGCTGGCACATGATGGCATATACACATTGGCAGATGTGCAGGTGAACAAGCCCCTGATGGCGTGGCTGATGTGATTAGGTCCTATGATGGTGTCCCTTGAATAGATATGTGGACAGAGTTAGCACTAGGGTTTGTAGCAGGGTTTGGTTCCTGGGTTGATGTTTTTGTTGTGTGGTATGTAGTTGCTGGTGAGTATTTGCTTCAGGTTGGGGGGCTGTCTGTAAGCAAGGACTGGCCTGCCTCCCAAGGTCTGTGAGAGTGAGGGATCGTCCTTCAGGATAGGTTGTAGATCCTTGATGATGTGCTGGAGAGGCTTTAGTTGGGAGCTCTAGGTGACGGCTAGTGGCGTTCTGTTACTTTCTTTATTGGGTCTGTCTTGTAGTAGGTGACTTCTCGGTACCCTTCTGGCTCTGTCAATCTGTTTCTTCACTTCACACACTTGGTAAAGCAACCCACATCATTTCATGTATTTATACCTGCTCCTGTATCTTTTACTTCATACATCTGATGAAGTGGGTTCTAGCCCAGTGGTTCTCAAACTAGGGCCGCCACTTGTTCAGGGAAAGCCCCTGGCGGGCCGGGCCGGTTTGTTTACCTGCTGTGTCCGCAGGTTCGGCCAATCGCAGCTCCCACTGGCCGCGGTTCACCGCTCCAGGCCAATGGTGGCTGCAGGAAGGCGGCCAGCACATCCCTCGGCCTGCGCCGCTTCCCGCAGCCCCCATTGGCCTGGAGCGGCGAACCGTGGCCAGTCAGAGCTGCGATCGGCCGAACCTGCAGACGCGGCAAGTAAACAAACCGGCCCGGCCCGCCAGAGGCTTTCCCTGAACAAGCAGCGGCCCTAGTTTGAGAACCACTGGTCTAGCTCACGAAAGCTTATGCCCAAATAAATTTGTTAGTCTCTAAGGTGCCACAAGGACTCCTTGTTTTTTTTTGCTGATACAGACTAACACGGCTATGACTGAAAACTGTTAATCAAGTCACCCATAGCAGCATCTCTTGTTCACTCAAATCGGCCTCACATGTTCACAGAAACCAAACCAATCAGTGATGTCGTGGTCATCTTCCAATTCGAAGGACGAACGACAACATTCAGTTATCAAAACACAGGTAGTTGTACTTCCCACCAAGCTGTGAAGGTGACCCAGTACTAAGGCACTGAGCATGGCATGTACCTAGGCAGAGCGCGCCAGCTATATGTCTTGCTGTGGGTCAGATGTACATAGACAGAACGCCGCAAGTTCAGGAAGACACTGCAGTCTTTATCCTAAAAGCAAAAAGGTCAATGCAGTACAACAGCCCTGGGATGAAATGGGCTGGTTTCAAATTGCAGGCGGAATGAGGAAAAAGCCATTTACCCTACGGAGCTAGAAATCAGAATGCAGCCACTTGAGAATGCAAGCCTGTCTTTAACTGTCCAAAAACTAAAAGGACTTTTAGGTAGCCTAGAGGAATGATCTCAGTTTGTGTCTGGATACATGTGAATCAGGGACAACTGGCAAGAAACCTCACCTCTTTTTAAAAAAACCACAAACTACTTTCTTTTCCCCGTATAAGGATTACGTATACGATTTATATGGAACTGGAATATATATATTGTTTATATAAAAGAAACCAAGCCAGTCATAGGAGGCTTGATCGAAAGACCATTTAAATCAATGGCTAGTTGCTCACTGATTTCAATGGGCTCTGAATCAGGCCCTAAAAATGCAAGACAGCCCATCCCTATGTTATTCCCATAAGCAATTCTACAGTAAAATATCCTAGAAATCCAAGGAAGGTAGCCAAGAAGCCAGGGGCGACACCTAGAAAAATGCATTCCAGATTTCTGCATCTGGGCTCAGCCGCTATGTTAGAGCTATGGGGCTTGTCTACAATGGGAAATTGACTGGCATAGTTATAGCAAAGTAACTGTAGACCAGCCCTTCCTGTGACTGGTCTGTCCTACATCTGCTGCAGGGTAGTGCAGATCAATGTTTTTCCAAAAGATTTTTCATTTTAAAAAAAGTCATTTTCCTAAAATGATTTTTAATGAAAAATTGCTGACAGTTTTACATGTTTTTGGTAAAAAATTCCATACCTTTTTTATTTCCCATACACACACAAACAGTTTTTATCAGAACATTATCCAAATGCTTAGAGTAATTTTCTATTTACCAGCAAAACAGAGGTTTGGGCAAATTTCCAAAAAACTTGGTTGTTGGTAAACAAAAGGTTTTGATCATGTTTTCTGATAAAACTTTGGGGGTGGGGTGGGAGGGGAGTACTGTTTTTTTGTTAAGATCACAAAAAAATCAAGAAATTGAAAAACAGTTCCATCTGGAACCCTTCAAAATGAAAACAAGTTCGAACTCTTGACATTGTTCTCAAAACTACTTCTGAATTTTCATTTATTAATTAATTATTATTATTAGCTCTGTGTGAGAGCCAGTCCTAGAAGCTCGGGATGGGGCTACCTTTGGAAGACAATTATATACCAACAAGTAGGAACAATGAGACAAACTCAGAATGAAACACCGGTTAGATGGCGTGGGGCACAGTGCTGTCTAGAAAAGACCAGATTGTGCTTTGGGATCTGGGCTTGTGCTATCAATGTTTGCAACTGGAGCAGGGAAATAAGGGCCAGATTACGACAACCTCTACTTATGTGGTGCAGCACTTTACCTTACAAGTAGCCCTTGTCATGGAGTGCAGGGAGTTAACAGGTGAGCCTGTACTCTGGTCATTCTGACACCAATTAGTTCCTGGGGAGAAGGCTGATTGGGGTAACTGAAGTGCTTTATCTTATGGTGGAGGCTGGGTGAGCTAAATTAGCCCATCAGCTCAAGACTGATTACTCCTGGGGAAATTCTGCGCCACTGCACAATGCAGAATTTTGCAGAAATTAATGTGCGTGCAGAATTTCCTTTCCCCACAGAAATGGGCTGCAGTGCTGCTGGCTGCCTCTAGGGGCCGCTGGACCCAGCAGAGCCCAGCTCGCAAATAGAAGACAAGGCCGGAGGGAGGGGAAAGGAACTGGAGGGTTCCTGGCAGCTGCAGTTCCCAGCATGTCCTGAGGGAAGGAGACTGCGGCAGGCTGGGTTCTGGGGGTGAGGGGGACAGATATCTGGGCCGGGGGGCCCCACGGTTGGGCTCTGGGGAGGAGGGGGTTTGGGTGTATTGGCTGGAGGGAGGTCCTGCAGGTGGGCTCTGAGGGGAAGAGGGGTTGTGGGTGTCCAACCCCTCCGGGTTGGGGAAGGGGCAGAGAAACAGGAACTGGGTTGTCATAGGGGTTTCTTTAACTCTCTACTCCTGGGGGGATTTTTGTGTGTGTCTGTATTGTTACAGACATACTTGCTAACCGGTATTTTGAAATAAATTAACAAAATAATTGAAACTAGCGTGGTTATGTAGTGTTATTTTGACCAATAAAGTGTGCAGAATTTTAAAATATTGTGTGCAGAATTTTTTATTTTTTTGGCGCAGAATTCCCCCAAGAGTAACTAATAAGAAGGGCACAGGAAGGAAGCAAAGGAGAGAGGACTGGGACTCCTCATCAATGGACAAAACTGACCAGTGAGTCAGACCATCTTAAGAACCTAGCTGGAGATGGATCGGATGGGCTCGATATCCAACGAGGCTGTGTCCCCTTGGGATTCGCCTTGAAGACGATAAATAAATTCTTAACACTTACGGAATTCTCCCTTCTGGGGATGGTGCATGGCAGTGAAGAATCCGGCTTTCCAGGTCGACCCACTCCGAGACTTCTTGCCCACTGTGGGAAAGGTCTATCACTCCCTAGAGCAGTGTGCTGCAGCGAACCAGCCCTGGGAGCTATTACAAAGGTGACATGGGAACATCCCCTTGCTGTTCTTGCCCATGAACTCAGTCGTGATGTCTTACAAAAGAAAACCACCGCAGAGGTTAGGCCAATACCCACACTTTCACCATGGTCTGTGTGTCATAGGCGCATGAGCCATCTTCTGATTACACACGTTACTCAGCACGGAAACCACCACACTTCAGATGGGAGCCAAAGGCCAACGGTGTCCGTCATTCCATTCTGAAGGGTTTCTGAATGGTAGATGTGGTTTGAGGTGTACATTAAGGGATTAACCATTTCTATCAGGATATTGGCATACTTCCCTCCGTTAGCCCTAGCTTTGTGAAGCTTTCGGCTGGGCTACTGCATCTCAGTGAGGTATCCCAGTTACAATATGGAGTTAAGAGGCAATGGGCTTAGTGGATACAGCTTTGGCTTCAGAAGACCTGGGTTCTACATCTGGCTCTGCCATTGGCCTGGTGGGTGACCTTGGACAAGCGGCTTCACCTCTTTAAACCTCAGGTTTCCTGTCTGTTAAATGGGGCTAAAGAGATCTACTGATGAAAAGTGCTATGAAGAGCTAGGAATTATTATCTGATACCATCAGTGCTTCTCTTCCTTTCTCCCTCAGCAGGTCCACAAGCCTTTTCCAACACAATAAGTAACTAATTCACTTTTTACAACAGAGAAGCCAATGGGACAGAGCCTCAGCGGGTGAAAACTGGTGCAGTTTTGCTGCACTCAGTGGAGCTATGCCAGTTTACACCAGCTGAGCTCCTCAGCCCAGTCAATGGTCATATCTTCACCACCCTGTTTTCGACTGTGTGCTGGCCTTTCAGATCACTCCCTTCCATTCTGCCTTGCAGCACCAAATCTCATTCCAAGGCCAAAATGGAAAGAGAGAGAAACAGATTCTGTGTTAATTTACACTAGTGCAAATCCTGAATGACCTCAGTGGTCTTGCTCTGGATGTACACTGGTGTCAGGCTCTGTCCCAGTGTGAGTGGATTCTACATGTAAGTTGCATTATTGTAAAGCCTTTCGAGTGCGCCGCTTCCCCGGTGCACCTTTGGGTGGCACATGTTAATGTGAAACATAACAGCTAGCGTATCCATTTTGAACACCATTCTCTACACAGGTGTAACTATTAACATTCCACCCAAGAGACATACTCCACTCCAGACCTTCCCTCTCTCCAAGGCTCTGTTGACCTCATGCTCTCACAATTTCCGATTAAAAATAATAATAATAAAAAGTTCTAAAGTAGGACTCAGGAAACATCTTCCGCTCCCTTGTGACGAGCCAAAGAGAGCTAGAAGTAAAAGACCACTGCTGGCTGCAGCCCAGCGCTCTGTTTTATTTGCATTTCGAACACATGGAAAAGGTGTTTGGATCCTTACGCACAGTCAGCAGGAGATTACAGCGGCACTTGAAAAGCCTTGCTCCGAGCAGGCCGAGAGAGTTGCGTTCGTAAAAGAGAATCACAAAGAGTTTCCTGTACTTGTGGCCTGCTGGCCCATCTCCTCCCATGGCTAATGGGACATGACTAGAATCTTGCTGCCGGCTGCGCTGACAATTTTTCCTAAAATACTTAATTAACTTTAGGAAAAAACAAATAAACATGCACCTATACATGTCCAAATCAGTGTCATTTATTTATGTAGGGTTTTTTTCAGACTCAGTAATAAGACTTGCTAGCTGGTAAGTCTTCGGCTGCGAAAAGTGATATTTACAAACATAAAAATATCACTTTTCACAGCAGACTTACTCAGCCCCGGCAAGCCCTGGGACAAATTAAGCCCTGAATGGGGAGGTGGGCAGGGAGGCAGAGGGGCCCAGGGACAATGGCGGGGGTGATGAGCCTGAGGCCGGAGCCTGGAACCAGAGCCTGCCACCGCGTGGACGGAACCCGAAGCCCTATGTCGGAAGCCTGCCTCTCCTACCCCTGGGAAAGTGGGGAATTCACCAGCTGCCTTCACCTCCAGAGTTTGTGACTCTGGAGGGAGACAGGGCCCAACCGCTGCTGGCGGCCCTGGGAGAGGGACCACTGCTTTGCACCACCCCCTTTGGGGAGTAAACCCAAAATAATACTGTCTTGCACTGTATAGAAAAGTCTGCACAGCGCAAGTTCCTAAAAATTCGCCCTCTCCCTCAATGTGGAGAGAGATATGCACAGCTTCTTGCCCACCCCCCCGATATGAATTGCACAAACTGGGTTGTTATAAAGAAGAAATAAGTTTATTAACTATAAAAGGTAAATTTTAAGTGATTATAAGGGATAGCAAACAGAACAAAGCAGATTACTAAGCAAATAAAACAAAATACGCATACTAAGCTTAAGATCATAGAGAGACTGGTTTCAAGAAGTAATTTCTCACCCTAAATGTTGATTTTGGGCAGGTTGCAGAAATTCTTGAAGGTTAGCTACCCTGCTTGCGGCTTAAATCTTCAGGTATCTTATTCACAGACTAGATCCCTTTTCCAGCCTGGGTTCAGTACTCCTCCCGCTTTCTCTTTGTCCTTAGATGTTTCCAGCAGTCATCCTGGGTTGGGATTCAGTGAAGAGTGAACCCAGATCAACTTACTCCCCAGCCTTAAATAAGATTTACATAAGATGGGAATCTTTTGTTTCCCAGTCTTAACCTCCCCCTCCTTTTAGTTAGGGTTACCATATTCAAACATTTAAAAAAGAGGACACTCCACGGGGCCCCGGCCCCGCCCCCGGCCCTGCCCCAACTCCGCCCCTTCCCCGCCCCTGGCCCCGCCCCAACCCCACCCCTTCTCCGCCCCCATTCCAACCCCTTCCCCAAAGTCCCTGCCCCAACTCTGCCCCCTCCTCTGAGCACCCCACATTCCCCCTCCTCCCTCCCGCTCTGATCTTGGTTGGGGGTTGCTAAGTGCTTCCCTGCTCCCCACTCGCCCCGCAGCCCCTATGCCCATGCCTGCCCTGCTCCGCCTCACCCTGCAGCCTCTGCGCCCCCCCGCTCCTGCAGCCTCTGCTCCCCCCGCCTGCCCTGCCCCCTCTGCACACGCCCCCCCTGCAGCCTCTGCACACACACCCCCTGCAGCCTCTGCTCCCCCCGCCTGCCCTGCCCCTGCAGCCTCTGCACCCCACCCTGCAGCCTCTGCTCCCCCCGCCTGCCCTGCCGCCTCTACACACACACCCCCGCCTGCCCCCCTCCCCCGCTCACCCGGCAGACGGAGAACTGTGAGCTCCACGTGGATTCCAACACTGCCGGCTGCTCTGTGGGGGAGGGAGCGGGGGAAGGGGAGGGACTCTGGCTGCTAGAGGCCCTAGTGGCTGCGAGCGGCTTTCAATCAGGCCAGGCGTCCAATCAGCCGCGCCGCACTCCGCAGGAGGGGAAATCCCGGACATTTCTACTTAATTAGAAATCCCCCCCGGACGGCCATTTAAGGCTGAAAAACCCGGACATGTCCGGGGAAACCCGGACGGATGGTAACCCTATTTTAGTGGAAAATTACTAGAAGTCCAAGATGGTGTTTAATACCAGGTGACATGACCACCTGACCTAGCCGTGTCAAAGCAACATCCCAGGATGTTCTTCTCAGGAAGGAGAGAGATTAGTATCTTCACGGTCTTATTGTTTCTTCCTAATGGCCCATCAAGGCTGATGGCCTGTTGTCTGGTGGGTGTTTCCCAAGTGCACACCCAGTTGTAATTGTTACATAGTCAATACTCCTAACTTTAGATACAGAAATGATACATGCATACAAATTGGATAATCACATTCAGTAAATCATAACCTTTCCAATGATACCTCACATGACCCATCTTGCATAAAATATATCTCAGTTATGCCATATCCACATCATAAGCATATTTCCATAAAGAATATGGGGTGTAACGTTACACAACCAACTCAAAACTATGTCTCGGGATCACGTGCCCAGGCAGGGAAATAAGAACCTCTCCCACCCCTTTAGCTGCAAGACTTCCCTGTGCCTTGAGGCTGGCTATGCAGGAGTAAGTGGGGATATGTGCCCCCCTCACCAGAGCAGGTGGGCAGGGATCAGGTGGAGAAAGGGCAGAAGCTTAGCTTTACCCTGTAATGCTGGCAGACCAGGTGCCAGCTCATGCCAAGGCCCCTAGGCCTTACTGAACACTGACAAATGCACAGCTGGAAACCACAGCCAGTTAGGGGTTTGTGCCCTGGTTCATAACAGTCTGCCCTGAGGCTGGCACTCATGGTCGTAAGCCACTCCAGACAATTTGCTGGTGGCATAGGCCAGTAGCAAATTGCTACACACACCCCCACATAAGGAGGGGTGCAAAGGAGGAACTGTGACACAGAGAGGTGTCCGTGATCACAGGGCTACTTCTAACGCCACAATCTAGCCCTAAAGCAGCAGAACTTCCAGAGGGTAGCTACAACAGGTGGGGAACATTCAGGGATACATGTGCTATCCTGTTGATGTCCCCCTCAATGCAGCTGGAAGTCTTGTGCATTTTCATCCCTCGTCCCCTCCCCACCAATCAACTTTATTCAAGTGTCTGCACTTCTGCTCTAGCGATGGATGTGTAGGGTCATGCACGCTGTGTCATCACATCGTCAGTGCCATGTCATCTGAAGAGGTTCCACTGTCCCAGGCTTAACCCAGGGGATATGGGATTGGCACGTCCCAGGCCATGGGATGGCTTGAACTAGAGTCGCCGGTTGTTTCAGTTGCTCCGCAGTCCCCATTTTTGGTATAGCAGTGAAGTAGATGTGTTTCATCCTGAGCCCTGGTTGAACTCTGAAACAACAACAAGTTCCCCAACTCCTTTGCATGCGACATTGAAAATCCACTGGCCTCATCTACACCAGACATACAGTGCAGCGCCATTGATGGAAGCACTAGTGTAAGCACTAGTGTAGACCGAGCACTGAAATGTAGGCACACAGGAACTGCCAGACTGTATCAGACCGAGGGTCCATCTAGCCCAATATCCTCTCTTCAGTGGTGGTCAGCACCACGTACTTCTGAGGAAAGTCCTTGTATTAGGCAGATGTGGGATAATCACAATTTTCCCCATTGTGTTGCCGAACCTAGCTCTGAACAGCGTAAAGCTACCCGTGTCCTGTCTATACTTGTGTCCCCACCATTGATAGCATGTTTGTAGAAGATAGTGTCTGGTTTCCTGGCTCCTTTACATGCTCAGATTCTATCCCCTCATAAGAGCCTTTTCCCCAGATCATTGGTTATCTCTACGCGCTAGCCAGTTCCTAGTTTACGTTACCATTTCACCGATGCCTGAAAAGAATAGCCCATCCCGATCTTTTCGCATTCACTTTGCACAGACAAGGTTCCTTCCTGAGTGTCCACTCGTGTCTATTTACTTGTCCACCTTTTAAATAGTCTTCCTTCCCGGGAATTAGGTCTGTTGAATTATCAAATGTGTAACTCGCTTTAGCAATACATAGAACAGTCGATACACCAACGGATTTTGCTCTCAGTACAGTGTGTATACATATTACACAGATGGCAGGAAGCATACTATGATGAAGAAATTCCTCATTAGGCTCCATCTCAAATACTATGCTATAAAGGCTTCCTATGCAATCACATAACACAAGGCTGTAATTTTATGCATCAGGGGATTGTGATGGCGTCATAAACCACAAAAGCAGATTCTGAAGATAATGGCATGATGACCTCAGAATGGGGTCTGCTGATATTAATATGTCCCCCTATTTTTAATGGGACCAAGACAAATTCCAAGACTGGGCCTTGCCCAGACTTTCTGGGGTGCTCAAAATCTTGATCCAAATTTTGTGGCTTGGAGCCATCTCTAAATAATAGGCTAGGGAGGTATGAATTCATCGGGCATGGTTGCCTGTGGAAATATGGGGTTTTGCACATAAAAATGTTGCGGGCAGTTAGATACCACAGCACTGGGCGCCTTGGAAATACCAGAGACAGGGAGAGAGAAGAAGTAGCTGGAACAGCAGGGATTGAGAGCACCTAGCTACTCTCCAGCTAGTCGCAGGTCTCCGATCCACCACAGAACTGAATGCCAGCCTCCTCAGCAGGCCAGCCCAGCGCACCCCCTGCCCCCCAACAGTGGGCAGAAGGCCCTTGTAGCACCTCCAGCAGGGGGAGCCTCTAACAGCTCCCCGGGAAGGCAGGGTGACGCTTAGCTCACAGCCTCAAAGGCTTCCCATAGCCCCACGCTGTCAGCTGCGCAGCCTTTCGTTCTGTTAATGGGGAAGCAATGCAAGTCCTGGGAAGAGGGCTTAGTGGGTATGGAGAGGGAAAGGCGGCATTAGCCAGTGGAAAGTCAAAGGGAGGGTGAGGAAGGGGGAAGTGATAAGAAGGATAATATAAGAAATTTACTAAGAAAAAAAAATGAATTAAATTATAGAGTTTCCATAGGGACAGGAACCAATAATATAGAATGGCCAGATTCGTTACACTGATAATACAGATTAAAACTCACCCCTCTCTATTATACACACACGTAATGATTCACTGGTTGAGTTATCAGCTGGCTTCAAAGTACAAACGACAGGCTGTCTTAGCTGATGCTATATTGGGTACTGTGCCTTTAAGGGCTGAGCTTCCTAGACAGAGAGCCTGGGTGGTGCAGAAGCTATGTTATACGCACAGTCTGGTCACAGAATAAAACAGAGCTGTCACAAGCGCTTAGAGGCCCAGATCCTCAACGCTATTTCAGCTCCTAACTTCCACTGAACTCAGGAGCCTAAGTACCTTAGAGCAGTGGCACTCAACCTTTCCAGACACTCCTTTCAGGAGTCTGATTTCTCTTGCATACCTGCAAGTTGCGCCTCACTTAAAAACTACTTGCTTACAAAACCAGACATAAAAATACAAAGGTGTGTCAGCCACTATTACTGAAAAATTGCTGACTCTCTCATTTTTACCATATAGTTATAAAATAAATCAATTGGAATATTAATATTGTACTTACATTTCAGTGTATAGAATATAGAGCAGTATAAACAAGTCATTGTCTGTATGAAATTTCTGTTTGTATGAACTTCGCTAGTGCTTTTTCTGTAGCCTGTTGTAAAACTAGGCAAATATCTAGATGAGTTGATGGACCCCCTGGCAGACCGCTGCATATCCCCAGGGGTATGTGTACCCAGGGCCGGATTAAGGCAGAAGATAACTAAGAAACAGCTTAGGGCCAAAAAAGAAAAAACTGACTCCATTTCAAATGTTATCAAAATCGGTTGATAAATAAAGGCGATATGGGGAAAAGAAGATTCTTTCTAAATACAGACATTTTCGTTCAAATATGACAGAAATATACACATCTGGCTACACAAATACCTTTGCCCTATCCTAACCCTTCACTAACTGTTAATTATTGACAGGTGGGAGGCCAGGACTGAGAAAAAAAAAAACCTATAATTGCACTTGTAAAATTAGTATTTCTACGAGTAAGTCTGCTATTAGTCTCTTAAGGCAGCGTTTTGTTGGTCAGCTGCTACTGGTAAAATTCTATCTGTGCCTTCATAACATTTAAATAAATAATCTTACTGCCGATAAAATCGGGAAAAATGTGAGGTCGGAGACAGCAGTGTCATGAAGCAATCTTGCCAAGCTCGTACTCGTATGGGACTCGTCCTAGGAGTGACATCATGTATAGCGTCCCCCTTGGCTGGTAATAGCCAGGAGGCTGCCATCTTTTATTTACGGTCCAGCACACTCAGTCGTATAGTGCCTTCGCTCTTGTTTTTTCTTCATTTTCTTAAGTGTTCGTGTGTTCTTTCTTCTTTTGAGCTGTACATACGTACAATTGTGTGTTTTAGTGTGCACACTGCTTTCTGCTTCGTGCGCTATCCATGCTTCACATGATTGAGTTTGCAGGTGATCGTCTTATGGACTTGGGTCGAGTGGATCTTGAGGAGGATAAATTTGTGTTGGCTTCCCTCCATCAGTTTCAGGAACCTTCACTGTAAATATCAGAGAGTGCTGACGAAAGGATAAAGAAAGGGTTTTGAGAGAAGTGAAGGAAGATATATATATATATCAAAATATTCAGAGTACTTGGTTCGCAAGTTATTTCAACTATGTGCATATGTTTTATAGGCTATTAAAGCCTAGAATATTCATTATATTTGCTTGAATATAGATTAGTTTTTCCTCACTTTCTCAATGCCTGTCTAGAGATTACCAGTCTTTTTTCTGGTTTCAGAGTAGCAGCCGTGTTAGTCTGTATCTGCAAAAAGAACAGGAGTACTTGTGGCACCTTAGAGACTAACAGATTTATTTCTGGTAAATTCTTTCTTTCTCTTTCACTCATCTAGCTTGTTGTCACTCTGTGTGTCTGAGGTGTTTACTCGAGATTAATTAGTGGCCCTAGGGGAGACAGAGGAAAAAGAAGCAAACACGAAGAGAGATGTCTGCCTAGAAAATGCTGCAAGAAAAACTATCTACCCTGAGCATTCTGTGCATCAAAAGTGACAAACTCCGTAGTTTATCATTTGAGGACACCAAAGACTTTGCTCTCCAAAAGTCATGAAAGAAAATGTTTTAAATTTCAGTGTTAAAATGAATGTGATGTGCAAACAGACGTATTGCAGGTTGTACTGCTTCCATAAAGTAAGCTGGTCTGTGTAACTGTAACTGCTTTTGTGTTGCTGTAAGATATAAAGTTTTCATATCTACTAATTAAGAAATCATAGCCAAAAATATGTTAATTTGAAACTATTTTATAATGCAAACAGACATGTTTTAGTTAGATTATTATTCTATTTTTACAACTTCGCCTTTGTATATATGCAAATATAAACAGGAAAGCTTTATATATTCAATGTCCTTTCTGTGAAAATAATAAAGGAATTTTTTTTTATGGTATGGGGCCTCATACACTTGACATAGCTTAGGGCCTCAGCATGTTAAAATCCGGCCCTGTGTGTACCCCTGGTTGAGAACCACTGCCTTAGAGAACTTGCTCCAGAGTCATGACTGAACACCACAGCTGGCAGCTAGCCACCGTGGGCCACCCCCAGAGCGGGACACTTTGCCAGGACAGGTAGATGAAGAACTGAGCTTTGTCCCCTCCTCACTATAATTGTTTTTATATTGTCTAAGGCCTGGTCTACACCAAAAAACTTACCTCAACCTAACTATGTCACTCAGGGGTGTGAAAAATTTCACACCCTCTGCAATGTAGTTAGATCGACCTACCCACCACTGTAGATAATAAATAAATTAATGGAGATATCCTATCTCCTAGAACCGGAAGGGACCTTGAAAGGTCATTGAGTCCAGCCCCCTGCCTTCACTAGCAGGACCAAGTACTGATTTTGCCCCAGATCCCTAGGTGGTCCCCTCAAGGATTGAACTCACAACCCTGGGTTTAGCAGGCCAATGCTCAAACCACTGAGCTATCCCCCCATCAGCCTAGCTGCTGTCTCTAGGAGAGGTAGATTTACCTCAGTGACTGAAAAACCCCTTCCGTTGCAGTAGAAATGTCTTTGCTACAGCAGAATATCTGCAGTATCACTTGCAGTGTAGCCAGACCCTCTGACTGGAAACTCTTTGAGTCCAGGGCCTGTCGTATTGCCCATCCCCAAAGCTCCAAGCATGTTGTACCCTAGAAGCAATCAGCGAAGATGACTGTACTAATTCCCTTCCTTGTTCTCCGTAAATGAGC
Source organism: Terrapene triunguis (assembly GCF_002925995.2). NCBI lineage: Eukaryota > Metazoa > Chordata > Testudines > Emydidae > Terrapene > Terrapene triunguis. The sequence goes on along the minus strand of NW_020664483.1, from coordinate 5,317,440 downwards.
TCCAGAGTTTGACTATGTCTCCTGGTGAACATTTTGAGCCTTTCAGTTTTGCTCTGACCTTGCATTGAAACAGCTGGGAGCAGTGCAAGGGAATCCACCCAGTTGGGTTGCCAAGTTTCCTGGTTTTTGACTAGGAAGTCCAGTCGAAAAAGGGACCTGACAGCATCCAGTCGGTTACTACTGACCGGACACCAAACATCCGGTTACCTGAGTAACTGAGTCCACAATCGGCTTCCGTTCCGCCACCAAGAGGGTGGGAAGAGCAGCTGCTGCTGGAGCTGGAGGAGCGCTCAGGCTCTGGCAGAGAGAGGTGCCGGTGGCCGGGGAGAGGGATCCCGAAGTGCGTGGCATTTGAGGAGCACGGCCGGTGGCTGAGCTCACTGCCCGGGCCCCCTTCTCAGCCTCCTTTGTTCCCTGCCCCTAGGGTGCTGCCCCTCCATCCTGCCCCAGTCACCCCCTCACCCCAGAGTGCAGCTCTCCCTCCCCAGTCACCCCACCCCACCCGCAGAGTGTCTTGTCTGACGCCCCTTCCTGCGGTTACCCGGCCCATCGTTCCACTCACTTACGCTGCGGCCTCTCATGCGCCAGCAGCTGCAGCACTTTCCTCTTCCTGCCTTAGGCCTCCAGCTAAGTCACATGAAAGTTTTCCCCTCTTCCGGGGTATCGCAAGTCCCTTGAGACAAACTGTCCCAGGTGCCCCTTCCCCTCTGCCTGGTCTGTGCCACTTCCCCAGTGGCTTGTAGGGAACCCAGGCCTGCCCTCTTCACCAGTCTCCAGTCCAGAGAGCCTCAACCCAGCACCTCTGAGCTATTACTCTCCTAGTCCTCACTGCTCCTTCCCTGGACTGCTTCCTATGCTATCCTTCTAGCTGCCTGCTCTTCCCCTTGTATCAAGCAGTGCAACTGCAGGTTTCCTCCCCCAGCCCGCCAACTTCCTCTCTTTTCAGGTCCGGGCCTGCTCCTCTTCCCAGCTGGACTTCATCTCCAATCAGGCCCTAGCACGCCCTAGGTTTCCTTCAGGTGCAGCCTATAGATTAATTGGCCTTTACCCCTTCAGGCCTTGTGTGTGGGGTGGACACCCCCCACCCACCCATTTGAATATGTTTTAACAAACTGCTTAACTTTTATTAATCAAACCACCCAAAAAAATCTTCAGAGTGTCAGAGATAAAAACGTCAAGGACTGATCGAGTTAAAAAATATATTCTAACCTACTACTAGAAACCCTGCTGCTCTGTTTCCAGATGAATTAGATGGAGATGCCACTTACAGTATTGGCTGTGAGAATATATTGTCTGTTCCCAGGAACTTGTACACATTTGGAAAACAGCAACTCGTATTAGCACCTAGAGGAGGCAATGAAGATCAGGGCCCAGTTGTGCTGAGAGATTCACAGGACATGTAGTAAGAGAGACAGTGAAGGGCTTAGGCCCAGAACTTCAAAGGTATTTAAGAGCCTAACTCCTAAATCCCATTTTGGTCCCATTTTGGTTGTTGGGGTTAGTGTGTGAGTGCTGGTGGGGGCCTGTGATACACAGGCAGTCAGACTCCATGATCTGGTGGTCCCTTCTGGCCTTAAACTCCATGACTCTAAATAGACAAGAGAAACAAAGGGCAAGAGGGGAAATGGAGATGAAGTGACGCAGCTCGGTGGCAAAGTCAGGAAGAAAAGCCAGGTCTCATGAGCCCCACTTCGGTGCCCGCACCACTAGACCACACTGTCCTGCTCACTCAGACGCCAGCTGTGCCTAGGAGCACACACTGTGAGATCCCCTATGGCTCTGCAGCTGGGATTGGGCCTAGCAAGGTCCCTATGGAGTGCTACGACTCTGCACCATCCCAACATGGGTTTCAACAGAGTATAAAATCTCATCTAAAAAGGACACAGTGGTATCCTAGTATGCTGCATTTCTGGTCTTCCTGACCATTGCACTCATAGGCTGTGTTAACTTTCATGGCTTTGGTTCTTTGTCTGAAGACACGTTACTTTCGCTGGCAGAAACACTCAAGTGTATTCCATGGGTGATTGCAAAATGTGGCGCAAAGAGCCAGGAATAGTTCATGGCCTTCCTCTGGGCTGTCCTGTTAAATGCACCTGCTTGGCTTCGTGGCCACAGCTGGAAGAAATATCCATCCTCACTGCTGCAGTGAGATGTCTGCTGCCCTCCCCAGCAGTCATATAGATCCATGACTCATGCACAGTTCAAAATCCAAAAGGCACCCGCTGTCGCTTGAGATTCAAAGACCTCTGCAAACGGAGGGCCAGAACCCAAGCTTCTACTAACGTTGGGATCCTGGCAGGATCTGGAGGTCTAACCCATGGGTCGGGGTACTTTTCCTCGTAGCACTTGTGCATCCTGTATGGTGAATGGATTCAGTTCTTTCCACAGTTACTAATGGTTCAAGGAGCTCTGGTGTGCGCATTCGTTGCACGCTTAGAAGGAATCTCTGCAGCAGTATCAGACAGAATTCCCTTCTGGGTTACTGCCCTGCACTTCTAGGAAAATAAATACACTCAGCTCTGGGCCGCTCTTCAGCAAAACACCAAGAAACACTCAGGTTTCTATTTAGCCTGCCTGACTCATGCCAACAAACTGTCCCAAGTGGTGGACTGCAGTGGCCCAGAAGCAAGAAAACACACAACAGATGTTATTTCAACAGCCGCGGGCAGGAAGCAGAACTCCTGCTCAGAGTATTTCCCAAAATCTGTGCAGCTTGCACTCTTCATAGTGATCATGCATTGAGCTGTTGGAATTAAATCTGCTGAACACCTGTTCTTCTGTTAGGGTCAGCCATATAGGGAGAGATTTAGCCAATCGCTTCCTCCCCCCCCCCCCAGACAGGATCTCTCCCCATCCTGTCCCCAATTTATTGTCTTTTACTTTTCTTGCAAACGATCATCAGTGAAAGGGAGGGACCAAGAGCAGTGGCTAGAGACAGCCAGATTGCAGCCAGATTTCCCCCCCACTGGCCTGCCAGGGCACCTCAGGCTAAGGGTATGTCTGCACAACATGTGGGAGATGTAGACATACATGCACTAGCACGTGCTGTGGTGACACCACAACCCGAGGGGGTTGGACAGAATTGTACTGAGGCAGCAAGTCTGAGCTGCCACAGACACACCAATCTAGGCTGCCAGTTTGAGCAGATCTAGCTGAGTTGGGAATCATGCCTCCCAGCTGCTGTGTAGGCATCCCATAAACCAAAAGCAATCCCTGCTATTCCAGCCCCAAGCATCTCCTGAGTTAACACCGCAATGGTACAGTTTAAAGGTTTTATCACTGGGATACAGGAGCTATCTGGAAACCAACCAACCAACCCACCCATTTGGGAGAAGTAACGTTTGAAGCTGGCTCCCCAGAGCTAAATTAAAGCCACATGCAGTCAATCGAGCCACTGCTCCATCCTTGTCCGATGGCCTTAAAGCTGAAGCCATCACCCCGGCATGGCCTGAACAGGCCGGAGTGTGAATGGTCCTTTACAAGCCAGCACTTGGGTGAAGCTGCATCTACAGTGTTACGAAGGTGAAACCCACCCAAAAACCCAATGACATTATTGGAAAGATTGCAAAGTGATCGTTCGGACCCTGACTCCAGGACATAGGCCATGTGTAAGAACGAGGCCTGGTCAAACATTTGTCATCAAAACTGTTTTGATAATAAATCGAGTTTTTGACTAAATAAAATTGTTCATAAAAAATGCCTGGAAAAATTTTTTGTTAAAAAAATGAATGCCCAAAAATCAAAATATTTTACCCCAAACCCAGACCATTTCCATTTGGAAATGCTGCTGTGGTGCCTGATGGGATTTGTAGTTTAATTATCTCATGTCCCTGCTACTCTGCAAGGGCCAGTCTCTCCAGGCAGATGCACTATGGCCAGAGACTCTGATGCTGCCTTCCTCTCCAAGAAGGGAAATCATCATGCATCAAGGGAGATGTAGTCCAACCAGGCCTAGGCAGAAGAATGAGAGCAGGAAGCACATGAACTACAACTCCCAGGAGGCAACATTTCCAACTTGAAATAGTTTGGTTGTAGAGCAAAGTTTTTCAGCTTTTGGATTTAATTTTTTGGGAATTTGAAGTTTAGCCAAAAAAAATTGAAAATTTGGACAAAAATGTTTTTTAAGCAAAATTTTCATTAGAAACCCCTCCCCAAACATTTCTAGCATGAACATCCCTGAATAGAGTGTTATTTGTGGGGATTGAACCCAGGACCACGAGATCTAACAGCAGGAGCCATTACTGTTTGCGTTAAAGGGTGAACATTGCTACAGGTGAGGCAAGAACAAATTCAGAAACCTGTCTAGGTGGTCTAAGCATTAGCATGAGTGTTAGCATGAGTTACTCATGTGCCAAGTTCAATGATAAACTATGACTCTTCAGTCATATTATCTACACACTCTATAATGAGCATCCAGTCAATGATCAACATTCAGTCTTATTCTCTTCACTGATATGGCAAGTTTTTCCACAGCTAGGTAAGTACATTTCCTGTGAGCCCAGGACAGATATTATGCTAATAAAATGGAGGGAAGAAATAATGTATTAAGTGGAATTCCAAGATGATTGATTAACTTTTCGATTGTAAGCTATTTGGAGCACAGCCTGTGATTTGCTACATGTTCGTACAGAACCCACCACAATGGGGTAGGATCTGGTTGCGGTCTCTAGATACTACTGCAAAATAAAATAAAATTAGTTGAGTTTGTATACAGTTCTCAAACATATGAAAAATTAGTGATTGCCAAATAAATCTAAGTATCCTTCAGAATTAGATCCAAATGTCCAGTCTCATACAACAGAATAGTCAAAAAAGCAAACAGAATATTGGGAATCATTAAGAAAGGGATTGATAATAAGACAGAAAATACCATATTACCGCTGTAGAAATTCATGGTACGCCCACATCTTGAATACTGTGTGCAGATGTGGTCGCCCCATCTCAAAAAAAGATATATTGAAATTGGAAAAGGCTCAGAAAAGGGCAACAAAAATGATTAGGGGTATGGAACAGCTGCCGTCTGAGGAGAGATTAATAAGACTGGGACTTTTCAGCTTGGAAAAGAGATGACTAAGGGGGGATATGATAGAAGTCTATAAAATCATGACTGGTGTGGAGAAAGTAAATAAGGAAGTGTTATTTACGCCTTCTCATAACACAAGAGCTAGGGGACACCAAATAAAATTAATAAGCAGCAGGTTTAAAACAAACAAAAGGAAGTATTTTTTCACACAATGCACAGTCAATCTGTGGAACTCCTTGCCAGAGGATGTTGTGAAGGCCAAGACCATAACAGGGTTCAAAAAAGAACTAGATAAGTTCATGGAGGATAGATCCATCAATGGCTATTAGCCAGAATGGGCAGGGATGGGGTCCCTAGCCTCTGTTTGCCAGAAGCTGGGAATGGGTGACAGGGGATGAATCACTTGACGATTACCTGTTCTGTTCATTCCCTCTGGGGCACTTGGCATTGGCCACTGTCAGAAGACAGGATACTGGGATAGATGGACCTTTGACCTGACCCAGTATGGCCGTTCTTATGTTCAAGTTTTCCAAATTGGCATCTGGCTTCTATATAACACAGATTACGGCATGTATGTTTGGGTTTATTATCATAAACAAGTATAATAAAACCCAGTGGCTTACTAGCCATCTACCTACATCCATCTCCCCTACAAAACACCTGCATATCTCCTGATGAAATCTCTACCCATTTGCAAGTAAAGACCTCCATGTATCTATGCAGGTTATGTTTGTTTCCTTGATATTGGGTGGAAAGACATAGATAGTTTCACTGTTTGTATCTGCGGTAGCATGATATGACACCACCATAGCATTTAAGCATCTCATTTGCACCAATCAGGATTGCTCCAGGGTTTTTGCCGCCCCAAGCGGCGGAAAAAAAAAAAAAAAAAAGCTGCGATCGCAATTGCGATCGGTGGCACTCCGGCGGCAGCTCCACCGCGCCGCTTTCTTCTTTGGCGGGAATTCAGCGGCAGGTGCTTCCCTCCGAGAGGGACCTGCCGCCGAATTGCCGCCGAACAGCCCGACATGCCGCCCCTTCCCCTTGGCCGCCCCAAGCATCTGCTTGCTGGGCTGGTGCCTGGAGCCGGCCTTGGCACCAATGACAGAAAATATCATAATGCCACTATATAAATCCATGGTAAGCCCATACCTTGAATACTGCGTGCTGTTCTGGTCGTCCCATCTCAAAAAAGCTACTAGAATTGGAAAAGGGAAGGGCAACAAAAATGATTAGGGGTGTGGTACAGCTTCTGTATGAGGAGAGATTAAAAAGACTGGGATTGTTCAGTTTAGGAAAGAGACGACTAAGAGGGATATGAGAGAGGTCTATAAAATCATGACTGTTGCGGGGAAAGTGAATAGGGAAGTGTTATTTACTCTTTCACAAAACACAAGAACCAGGGATCACCTGATGAATGTAAACAGGCAGCATGTTTAAAACAAATATAAGGAAGTACTTCTTAATACAATGTACAGTCAACCTGTGGAACTCATTTCCAGGGGATGTTGTGAAGGCCAAATGTATAACTGGGTTCAAAAAAGAATTAGATATGTTCTTGGAGGATAGTTCCATCAATGACTTTAGCCAAGAAGATCAGGGATGCAGCTCCATGCTCTGGGTGTCCCTAAGCCTCTGGCTGCCAGATGCTGGGCCTGGACGACAGGGGATGGATCACTCGATAATTTGCTCTGTTCTGCTCATGCCCTCTGAAGCATCTGATACCAGCTGCTGTCGGAAGACAGGTTACGGGGCTCGATGGTCCATTGGTCTGACCCAGTATGGCCGTTCTTATGTTCTTTGTGAATTTATCCTTCCAGCACCCCCATGAGAAAGATCATTATCCCAATTTCACACATGAGGAACCGAGGGTCCAGAGAGAGTGAGGGACTTAACAAGGTCACACAGGCAGTTCGTGGCAGAATCAGTAATAAGCCCAACTCTTCCTAGTCTTAGTATCTGTATGAATCACAAGCCCATCCACCTATCTTTGTGCACACAGGAAATGGGATATGAAAGGAGGAACTCTGGCTGTGAAATAAGCCACAGAGCTCTTCTGCTGTGGTTGTTTCTGTTCTGTGCTGTGTAACCTCCAGTGACACCTGCTGAAGAGGAGCTCAAGAGGGATGGAACAGGCTGGTTGCAACCCTGAGAAAGCCAGTAACACTACTGGGTATTTATTTATTAATTATTATTACTATTTATCTGTGTTGTGGCAGCACCTAGGAGTCCAGTCAAAGGCCAAGACCCAATGGTGCTAGGAGCTATATAAACACAGGGGGGGAAAGGGCCGTCCTCTTTTATCTGGCAGAGAGAGAACCCAAGGTAAAGAATTTATGTGCTGCATATAGATTCTGACAGCAGGTCAAAACCAGGAGGCTGGAAGTGAAAATAAAGGACTGCAGTGGTCTCTGGGTGTGACTATATGAGGCAAATGAGACTCTGATTCATAAGCGATGCAGATGCATCATCGCTACCAGTGGGCTCAGGTGTTTTTACCATCACGCCATGGAAACCTGTCCACATTTGCACGTACATCATTGGAAACCACACCTCAGCTGCACCAGTGCTAAAGAAATGGAGACTAATTTTACAGGCATAGTTGAGATTGCTCAGCAGCGAAGGTGGAGAGGATCGCCACTCCTGGTCGCTACATAGAAGACAAGATGGGTGGAGAGATCAGTGTGTGGATTCGCTCTCTCAGGTGGCTTTACAGCCAGCCAGGGTAACACAAGCTTTTTAATCCAGCTGACAAAGACACAAGGAGATCCAATGGCTGGAAGCTGAAACTAGACAAATTCAGACTAGGAATCAGGTGCTCATTTTGAACAGAGAGTGTAATTAACCATTGGAACAACTTACCCGGGAAGGTGGTGGACACCCCATTATGTGTAGCCTTTAAATCAAGACACGCTGACTTTCTAAAAGTGCTGCTCTGGCTCAAAGAGAAGCTATGGGGTCTGATGGAAGTGGACCCAATATATAATAATGTTCTGAATACTGTGGAGCTGTGATGCAATAATCTAAGAATACTGAGATGTAGCAATTTTATGAACACTGTGTGTGACCTGGTGACGTTACTGCATATCGGGTTATACGACTTTCCTGTGTGAATGTATTCCTCTCTCTTACTGGGAGCTGTGGGAAGAGCAAACAGGAAGGCAAATCAATGGCTCCCCAGATCACCAACCTCCACGCAAACCGCTTGGGGTGGCAATTACCAGCCAATGGCCTGCCAAACCCAAATGACACCACGGTTTTGCCAGGCTGGGAACTCAAGACAGTAACCAGTTAGGAGAAGAAGGGGGTCACTTAGCAGCAGCTGTCCAGAGGGTCAGGCTGACCCAGAGAGAGAGAGAAGCCGTGGAGGGAGTCTAAGGAAGTCGGGCCTTCCCAGGTCCAGGCCATGGTAAGCCTTAGGGAAGAGCTACAGTCTGTTTGCTTGTTTTAAGATCCGTCTTCTTTTAAATAAATAATACTTTGGTTTTAGGAAGCTGTGTGGTCACTGACTACCGCTGTCCTTGCTCCCTCAGGGAACAGCCCAAGTTAAACCGGCTGACGCAATCACGTTTGATCGCACGGGACTGCAGCCCAACGCCAATCTGAGAGTGGAAGAATTGCCAAGTCCCCCCAGAGCCAGGGAATGGCTAGAGACCTGAGTTCCGGGAGGCGGTAATGACTGTCCTTGACTTTTGGTGTCTCTTTGGAGTCTGCCAGCAGGTTTGGCGGTGTGGTCAGAGGGGCGGCAGAGTCCCCCAGAAGAACGTGCACTCTGGAAACACAGCTTCCTGAGTCACAGTCAGAACCAAATGGATTACAATGACCTGACTGCAGGGGGAGCAAACGTCACCTGTTGTGCCTGAGCACTCCTGCACGCTCCGCCAGTGTGGCAGGATTACAGGGTAGATGACCTGGCTTTCAGAGGACCAGCATGGCATTGACCCTCGTCCTGGGGGCTGCGGTGTGTAGTGGGGCGAGCAGCAAGCATACCTCCAGAGGGCGTGCCCCTGCAGGGCCTGGGGAAGGCTCACACCCAGCATAACCAGCCAAACTCCGCTCCCATAGGAGCCCCAAGAGGAAAGGGTTACTCATCCCTGACAAAAGCAGCTCACCACAACGCCAGTTCGTGCGCTCCAGTGGGACCCCCAGGCTCCCTGGTGTGGCACCACTCGGCTGGGGAGTATTTGCTGCTGGTTGTCAAAGATCACACCGGCCGGAGCAAAAGGCTTTGGGAGGGGTGAAGGAGGAGCTGTGATATTCCAGAGGGACCCCTCGGGGGCCAGAGCTAAGGCTGTGCTGTTTCCGAAGCAGTGCGTCAACCTACGTGTTTCCCGGGTGTTGTAAACACGCGCTTTGCTTTTTCCTTGTCACACTGACAGTCCCTTCGAGGATCCGTGAATAGATCTTTGCTGAGTGCTTGCTGGTTTTCTAATGTGTCAGTCTCTGGCCCCACATTCCAGACGGGCACGGGATGGGGTGGGGACAGGGATCCCTGCTGTACAGCAGCCACCTAATCACCATCTTAACAACACTTTTTGTAAGGGAATGATTTCACTAGCGCGCTGGTCACTCTAGAGTCTTCCAGGCTAGACAAGAGCTGAATTAAAAGCCACTCCACACACACCCCACTCCTCTTTCCCCATCTTTCCAACCCCCTTTAAGCATCCTAAAGAAGAAGAAAAAAGAGCACAAACTCAATGTTTCTTCACCTTTGCAAATCACCTTTCACATGTACATTCTCACTGTGAAACAAACCTCTCAGCACTTATCTCTGTGTGCTTGTAAATCACATAACCTGCTGCACTAAATCGCCCCCAAAGCTCATTGTTCACCATTGAGAATCAAAAAAATAATACTGAAAGCAAGCAGTATTTCAGGTCAAGCAGGGGGAAGAATCAGCTTAGAGTGAGCTCTGGGGAGCACAGTGAAGCAGAAAGAAATTCACTGTCTTACAGCTTGTGAGTGAAATTTTCCAAGGCCCAATCCTCAAAGATATTTAGGCATAGTGGGAGTTAAGTGCCTAAATCCCTTAAATGACAGGTGTTTAAGTGACTTAGGAACCTAACACCCCACTGACAGTCAATAGGACATCAGTTCCTAAGTCACTTAGGTGCTTTTGAAAATTCTACCCTGTGTCACCACTCGCACTTGTGCAACAGGTAGGTGTACAACTCTCTCACTATGATCTGGTGTGTTTCACACCCCCTTAGCACGGGTTTATATGAGTGCACAAGGTGCACAGCAGGGAGAATCAGGCCTCCAGAATGAACATTTTCTGAGGGATCATAAAATATCTTTACCACAATCACCCGATCCCTCTTAGACCAAACGCCCATTGAAGCATGTGGCCATCAGTGGGACGAACTGAAGTTAGTGGAAGTTTTTTCCTGGGCATGGACAATTGCAAGAACCTAAGATGGTTCTATCGCACCTCCACACACCAGGGATAGAGAAGAGCGAATGAATGTAGGTTTTTCTCCCGCTCTCAGGTCAAGAAGGAGCATTTGCACCATCTGAAAAGTTAGGATTGTGCCATACAAAAGGTGCTTCCTAAATAGAGGCAAGCGCTTCAGCAGGTATAAATCAGAGCAGCTCCACTGACTCCGAGAGCTACATTGATTTCCACCAGCTGAGGACCTGGCCCATCAAGTCTGCTTTTCTCGGTGTGTGTGGGGGTGGGTAAGTCTCAGAATGCACCAGCTTTGCTCAGTAAAACTTTTCAGCGAAATATCTGTGCAGAACATTGGTGCACTTTTGTGTCCACGATGCACTGAAGAGTTCCACTAGGGTCCTCCACGAAGGGCTGTTTGAAAAAATAACTCCTTCGGGAGTGACCCGCAGGGAACTCTTTTATTCCGCCTCTCTTCAGCAACGTGCTGCTCCTGAAATCACTGCCCCACCGGGAACGTCTGACGGTCGTGGCTACAAACAAATATTTGATCAATCAATGCACGGTGACCTTGAACGCTAACCCCCCCTGTTCGTTTGGAATGGCCCCTCTCGTTTGTGCATGTAGGTACGGGCTGCAGCGTGCCACCCACGCTGTATTTCATTACCTTCCCTCTCATGCCCAGTGTGCGTGCACTGACTGTCTTCCTAATGTTCTGATGTTCCCTCATGGGGTTTTTAATGCTCAGTGAGTGGGAATCGGGTCCATAAATTAGCTGGAAAGACATAAATTACTTTGAGTGCAGCTATTATCCTCTGTCTACAGGCAGAAGATCAATGCTTCTCCCGGGCCACCTCTGGGCACACTCATTCTAACCCCCCCACAGTCTCTTGGGAGCTGTCAAATGCTCCTTTTCCCCATACTTTTTAAGGACACTGAGGGGTAAATTCATCCTTGTACCAGCCCTGAGGCTGAAGCAGGGACTGATGGGAGGTGGTTTGTACCAGTCCAGTTCGAGAGTTGTGGAAAGTCAATGGAGCTAGGCCAATTCACACCAGTTGCAGACCGGCCCCCACCGGTCCTTTTTCTCCCTCTATGTATCATCACAGTCTCTCCGATCTACTCGATGAGCCAATGATGTTATAACAAAGCAGTGGTCAGTATCTGTCACTGGACTGAACCCTGGGGCCGTCCAATCCTTCGTGGCCACAGCAAGGATGGAAGTTAGATCCTTCTGCTCTAAGAAGAGAGGCTTCCGTTACTTAATAAATAATAATAATAATATATGGAGGTATAACCATCTCATAGAACTGGAAGGGACCTTGAAAGATCATCAAGTCCAGTCCCCTGCCTTCACTAGCAGAACCAAGTACTGCCCCTGATAGATTTTTGCCCCAGATCCCTAAATGGCCCCTTAAGGATTGAGCTCATAACCCTGGGTTTAGCAGGGCAATGGTCAAACCACTGAGCTATCCCTCCCCCTACTTGAGCTAATGGAGAGTTCCCCTCAAATGCTTTGCAGTATAGGAGCTTTGACACACACTTGAGCTGTTCCCATGCCCTCCAGTAGAGGAAAGCAGTACATATACACCTGGGATGTCGGACTTGTTCTGAGGAGAGAGCCACTTTTAACTATGGCCTCTGGGCCAGGATATAAATGTAAGCCTATATACCCTATTGACCTCAATCCTCAGTGGGATGCCTATTGATATCAATAGGAGATTTGCCCAAAGATCCACACAGAACACGGCCGTTAGTTACTCGCTGCACTTTTAGTTACTCCCATTAACTATGCAGTACCTTCTTGTCACAGTCAGCATAAATGGGAAAACATCCCTTTCCTGCTCTCCATTTCTCTTCCTTCCCCATCCTCCTTTCTCTGCTCCTCTCCCTCTTCTTCCTCGTTATCTCTTCTTTTCCTCCTTCTGCATTTCCTTCCAAGCAGCAAACCCCACCTCCCCCGTTTCCACTCCCCATGGGATTCCTTCCTGCCTCCATCCCATCTACTAGAATGATCAGCATTTAAATACTTAAAACGCTGAGATTAAAGTGTCATCACCGGCTTCAGAACTTTCACCCCAATGAGATTAATGGCGGTGGGGGAGTTCACACCTCTGCGAGTTTGTTTCACGCTGTCTGCAAACTCCAGCACTGTCTGGATCTGGTTCCCCCTCTCCCTTTCCGGCAGGTCACTGGATTATTGTGAAAGGATCCAGCTGCTGGATCCCGGGTGTTTTAAACCTCTGGAGTCTGAACAGAGCCCAAGTACTGTCCCTGTCTCGGGGTCCCTAGGCACAATCTCAGGGAACAGACGCTCTGTCTGGCACCCCATCCTGACAGCTTAGACCACACGGTCCCCTGCACAGCCCCATGAATCAGTGCTGACCCCTCAGATTCTACTGTAGCGTAAACGCACCCTCTCCCAGAACTCCATCCAAGCTGTGAGCTTTCTGGTTTCCCTCTTCAGGGGGACGCGTGCGGCCTGGTAGATGTAATTGCACAAAACGCACGGACCCTTTGCACAGCATTCTAACATATTATTGCTCTTGACTTAATGCCCTGAGAAATACACAGAGAGTACAGATCAGACAGAAAACAACCAACCTCCTAACAGCTACGCCCCTAGCTCACCCTTCCCTCGGAAGCCCACTGCGCTGCATCAGTTACAAACTGGTGACAGCTGAAAGGTTTTCTTTGCAGCCGCAAGGGCAAGAAACTTTATTGTAATGAACGACGAGATACTGCAGATTCAGAGTGTACCACACTGGCCACAAAAATTCATCTAGTGAGCTGGATCCACCCTATGGGCAGGATGATTTACACACCACATATACACACTAGGCAGTTCATTATATAGTATGAATGGCTGAAAAACAAACAAAGTCTTTTTTTTTTTTTTTTTTGCAAGGCACCAGTTTATGCGATTATTTGGGGGCATTTTCCTAACGTAGCTGATAGCCCTTTAAAGGTGACCTGCAAAAGATTTAATTGGACTTTTTTTTTTTTTTGGTAGAAAACCAAAAGGGGGGGTTGTTTGTTTTTTAAAACATTTTCTTTCTATTTGTTGTGTTTGTTTAACCTTAGAACTATCATGAGAGTGCCGTCTGGGCTTCCCTACTTGCCCTGGAGGCCTGCTGGATGTCTCAGTCCTCCTCGATACTCCAAGTAGCACCTGATGAACTCAAGGGGTGCAGAGGGATAGCCCAGTGGTTTGAGCATTGGCCTATTAGCCTGAGGGATGTGAGTTCAATCCTTGAGGGGTCCACTTGGGGATCTGGGGCAAAATCAGTACTTGGTCCTGCTAGTGAAGGCAGGGGGCTAGACTTGCATGACCTTTCAAGATCCCTTCCAGTTCTAGAAGATGGGACATCTCCATTAATTATATTTATTATTATCTTAAACTGATTTAGTGTGTGAACTGGATTTGAACCTGATTTGTATCAATTTAGCTTAACTTGGTAAGGAACCAACTGAAGCTACGTTGATATAAATCCCATTTAAACTGAATTCAGAGCATCCACACGGTGTTTAATTAAATCAGTGTTTAAACTGATTTAAAGTTAAATGAGTGCAACACGGAATACAGACAGGGCCTCTGAGGTATTTATCATGAGCTTTCACTGTAAGGAAAGGAGAAGAGGTGAGGAATCTTTAACAAAGCCATCCTTTATCCAAAATGTTAATAGTTTAAAATAGCTGTTCACAAAGACAAACCATTTAAACAGCCTGACTGAACTTCTCTTCCTCTCTCAATAGCTCAGTTTTTGCTCCCTGGATGCTTGTAATGGCAACATTCCCATAGTTCCTTTGCCATGACAGGCCCTATTTATCGTAGGGCCTGAGATAAGATATCATAGTACCTGAGCTCCTGGCAATCTTTAATGTGTTTATCCTCACCACTCCCCTGTGAGGTAGGGAGGTGATTTTATTCCCATTGTACAGATGGGGAACGGAGGCCTTGGCTACACTGGCGGTGTACAGCGCTGCAACTTGCTGCGCTGTAAAACGCCAGTGTAATCAGACCCTGCAGCGCTGCACGCTCGCTCGCAGCACTGCATGCTATTCCCCTCGGAGAGGTGGAGTACATACAGTGCTGCGAGAGCTCTCTGTATCTCGGACAGCGGCAGCGCTGTGAAGTCCCGAGTGTAGCCAAGGCCTCAGAGAGAGAGAGAGGCTAAGGGACTAGCCCAAGGTCAAATCTTGGCAAAGCAGGGAATTCTGGGTCCCCCCTGTATCAAACCAGCACCCTAACCACTAGGCCATCGTTCCTCTCTCACCTATATTTGTTTGGTTTTCTTCTAAAATTTCCTGTTGCCATCACCACTGGCTCAGCTCCAACTGGAGGGACCACTAGTGGAGGCAAGGCCCAGCTGCCACCAGTGTAGCGTATTTTGCTCAGGGCGATGGAATAAGCTACGCCACCAGTATAAGGCGCATCCATACTAGGAGCGCTTTGCTGGGATAGTATATACTGGTACGGCTAGACCAGCAAAGCACTCCCAGCAGCAAGAAGTCCAACACCCGCACAACTCCACGCCCCTAAACACCACTCACACATCTACCTAACCACTTACTGGAGCAGGGCCCTGCAAGGCCAGCTGGGCTCACTTCTGCTGGGTGCCATGGAGTCTGTCCCAACTCCAGCCCAGAGTTTGCTCTGCTCCACTGCTGGTCCAGTCTGCTACCAGCCCAGCATCTGCAGATTTCTTCCTCAGGCTGCTGGGGGCCAAGGTACCCCCCAATCCCTGAACAGACACCCTGCATCACAGAATCAGCCTTCTCCCACAAGAGAGAACAATCCATCCCCTTTCTGTGCCAGGGCTTTACAACCCCAGCAAAACCCAGTTCTAGTAGAGTTAGGGTGACCCCTCACTCAGGGCCTGTTTGGCACAATGTCTATTCCCCATTTTTGAGGCCTGGCCAGATACTGTAGCTGTTCATTATTACCCTTCTACTTCGAACATAAACAAAATCCAATCAAAATCAAACCGCTTAGGTGGAATTGTGGGTAAACAATCATGCACCCTAATCTAACAGAACTGCCTTTCCCCTCCTCACCAGCAGAGGGATCCAGGGAGCTCCATCCCTTCTGGCCATGGGACTCAATCTAAACTAGTGGAACTGAACCAGTTCATGACAGTATCTGAGAGCCTCACAATCCTTAATGTGCGTGACCACATCTTCCTCCCCCGCCCCGTGCAGCGGGGATGTATCATCATCATCCCCATTTTAGAGATGGAACTAAGGGGCAGAGTGACTAAGTAACTCACCCAAGGAGTCTATAGCAGAGGCCAGAACTGAGCCTACATCTCCTGAGTGGAGGCAGGGGTGGGGGAGAGCAAAGCCTTGGCCCCAAGACCATGCTTCTGCTAGAGGTAACATAGACTAAGCTCTAGAACCTTCCAGGGAAGACAAGACTTGACTTTCTAATGTTGGAAATAAGCCGTAAAGAACCTGTTGTTTGGCAGAGGGTGGGACCTATTCAGAGCTACTTTATGCATCATAAAGAAACAAAAATGGGCCTACGCCCTGTTTTATTTGCAAGTTATCTAATAGCACTAATATGCTTATCTAGTGCTTTTCCTCAGGAGTTCTCAAGGGCTGTTACAAAGGAGGTCAGTCTCAGAAACCTTGTTCTACCCATGGGGAAACTGAGGCACAGAGCAGGGAACTGACTTACGCAAGGTCACCCAGCAGCAGAGTTGGGACTAGGTCTCTGGAGTCCCAGGCTAGGCCATTATCCACAAGGCCACACTGCCTCCCCACATAGGTGGTGATGGAGGAGAGTGGTGAGACTGACTGCTGTACTAGCCAGGGTCGCTGTAACTTGTGCTTGAAACTTCTTGGTGTGCTCCCGGGTCAGCCCAAGTGTTTCTTTGAGCTGCAGTGAGAAAGCCCAGCTACCGACACACTGCCAGGAGGGCCAATGAGGATGTGAGATAAGGATGTGGGATGCCTGCCCCACCCCTGCTTCTGAGCTTTGGCTTGACATAAGTGGCAATATACAAAAGCTGCAATTAATCACTGGCAAGAAAGGTGAGAGAGAGACAATTTGGTTTCATTAACTATTTCCTCTCTCTGCACAAAACACTGCAGGCTCTTAGTTTTACCCTGCAGGGCTATTCTGCAGTTGCTATGACTTACTGTCCCTGGAGGGGAAATCCCCATGGTTTGCATGGAAACCTCCAGTTTGCTTTGCTTTCAGGCCTGGCTACCCAAGAGCAGTTGGACAGGGCTGGAAGCACAGTTGATTTTCAGCCCTGTATGAGGTTAGGGGTGCGGGGAACCCACCTGTAACCATTATGCTAAAAATACAGCCTGTGACTTCCAGGAATGAAAAGGCCAGTTAACAATAGCATTCATTTGCCAGTCACTCTGACTTAATGCCCACATGTGACTGCCTGGGTGTTATTTTTCACCTTGAATAGACACCTTACATCACTGATTTTCACCCTTAACTCATGGCTTATAACCAGTAACGAAGGGGACATTTTAAAAATAGCCATCATGCTAATTTCCTTCTGTTCTGCATTCCTGATTTCTCCTGTTCCTTTCTCCCTGTGAGCTATGGGATTTCCTGGTTGGGTGTGTATAATAAATATCCTGCCAAAAATCCTCTTCAAATTCCCAGGGACACTCCGTGTTAATGTTGACAGGCACAAAAATCTGACCTACGTCCTTCTGTTTCTCCGTGGAGTCCACGTCATTCACTCTGGTTTGGTTTTCAAATCAAATACCACGTCGTCTGCACCACGAATAGACAGGATACGTCCACACTGCAGCTGGGGGCAAGCTTCCCAGCCTGGGCAGACAGACATGCACAAGCTCCGCTCGAACTAGCACGTGAAAAATAGCAGCATGAAGATTATGGCACAGGTGGCAGCTTGGGCTAGCCACCAGCGCTCAGACCCAGGGGCTGGGCAAGCTTGCACTCGGGCAACTAGCCATACTGTCCCCTGCTGTAGTGTGCAGCAATTGGGTAGTAGCCATTTAAACAGTTGGTGAGCCCTCTGAGGGTGCTCCCTATGTTCTATGTTTTAGAAACCAGCCAGAGCAGGAGTGTGTATCTCTTCAGTGTATTTAGCCCATGAGGTTTCCTCATGCCTATTATTATTCTGTAAATGGTTTTAGCTCAGAGGACAGGACCCTCCACAAGCCTGGCTTTGCATAATTTAGTTTGCATTCGTCTGCATGGGAGCATGTTGCTTGACTCCTTGGGAAGGGTACGTGGTTCTGCAGGAATCACTGGGCTCCAAGCGGCAATGACTGGGTGAGCGACGGCCGGCGTGATGCGGATTAGAGGATCATAATTGTCCCTTCTGGTCTTAAAATCTGTGACTCTGCTAAATCTATGGAGTTCGCCTCACCCCACCCCAGCGTTTGGCCAGCATTTAAGGCCCCAGGGTCTTATGATCTCCCCCGGTGGTTCAAGAGAAATGTAGGATAGGCATGGGCCTGATTCTCTCATGCTGGCTCAGGGAAGTAGAAACAGCCCGTCTCTCTGCCAGTACGGCCTAGCCCTAAAGGGGGGTTCATCCTACGAGGAAGTGCGGCCAGCGCTTCCGCTGCCTGCTTCCCTTGGGGTTTCCGAGTTCTACTAGCTGTGCCAAAGGCTCCCTGCTGGTAGATGCTACAGAAAGGATGCACTAGGTTAATGTGTCCCCCGGTCATCCTGGTCACACACCCCTCTGTGGCCGGCACGGACCACCTATTTGTTAGACTAATGGTTGCTGTCAACAAGAGGCTGGCCAGGGGGGTTGCAGTGAGATCTCTGAGTGAGTTTGGACCAAATAGCTCCAAACTCAGAGACATCAGCCTTCAGTAAAGAGGCTGTCTCCATGATGCTTACCCCTGGTTTTTATCGTTTATGCACACAAGCCAATGGCTGATTGAAAAGCTTTTATTCCTGGAAATCTTCCATGGGAGTTTTGCCTCAGTCAACACTAAGGAAGGACTTCAGGGTGGGCCCTGTATATTTTTACTGGCAGACGTGTAAGTGCTGTCTGGGTAGAGCAGAGCAGTGGTCCAGCTAATACGTGGGCCATCTTGTCCCTGGCAGTGCAGCTGTTGCAGAAGAAGGTGGAAGTTGCTCACGCTGCCCCCAATGGCCCAACACTGCTGTATCCCATGTGGAGAGGAGTTCATCATGTGAGTATCCAGGGCTTTGGGAAGCAGGAGGTACGGTTAGACTTCGCCAGCACCGGACTGTTGACTCAATACTCTGCCCATAAGCAGCCAAATTCTGCCCTCCATTGCACCAGTGCCGAGCCATTAAAATCAATGGGGCTCCAGGGGTGTATCTGAGCACAAGCCACGGCCCAAGGTGCCCATCTCAACCCTGCCTGGGGGCCACGTCTGACGTGCACAGATGATCGACCAGCCGTTTACGCACAGCAATAGACTTTTCAGCAAAAGTGTCAGTTTTGTGGGCCCTGTCCACTTGCATGCTTAAAAACATGACTGCAAATGATCTGTGAGAAGGGAGTGAATGGGCCAGACCCTTAGCTGGGACCTTAGCCCCATTGAAATCAGCAGATCTATGCCAATTTATACTGGCTGAGGATCTGATGTCTTGAGTGAGCAGTTGCAATTCTTAGCCTGAAGCTGCCTGGAGCTGTGAACTCCTTGGCATGCAAATTCAGTCATTGTTTGTGGCCATCTGCATGATGTGTCCTCCATGGCAAGCATGCAAAAGCCAGACGCACGGTGATTCTTGCCCGACTCCCCCAGCTGTGCACATTCTAGATGAGCCGGTTTGACTCTGTTTCACTATTAGCTGTACAAAACCCACAGCTGTGTGTACCCTTCCTTCCTGTGTTCTCTGTCGGTTGACTCCTCCTTTCCTCTCCTGTTAGATGGAGGGGCATGGCACCTGGCGCTGTTGCATTGGTTTCAGGATGGGTGGCAACTCTCCACTGCAGTGAGTGAGACTTACGTGGGTGCTTTCCAAGACAACACCCCGTGGGGGATCCCAGTCCCAGGGGCTCCAGTTTGCCATGTGCCCATTGACTATGGGGTGAATTTTTGTGGCAGAGGTGGGTCTGCACTGTAATAAAGTATGAAGATTATACGTGACCTGGTTATAGTGACATTGACTGTATGAATATGTTGGTTTAGTTTAATAGCAGGCAGTAAGGAAAAAGACGCAGGAAAAGAAAGAACAGCTCGAGATAAAACACCCCTCAGCAGACCCTTATGGGCTGTTAAGAGACAATTCCTGCGCTATTAGATGTGACGATTCTCCCCCTGACTCCAGCCAAGTTGCAGAACTGGATTTTGACAAGCAGGGCCTGGGAATGGACAAGAACAAAGGATCTCTGGCTGGCTAAAGAGAGACTCTCTCTTCCAGGGGAGGTTGTTCTTAGGGAGCTGTTCAGACTGACGCAGGCACCTCTGAGGTGGCTGGAAAAGCTAGGTGTGGTTGGGCTGCCAGCAGGGAATGGCAAGCCTGTAAGTAGGCTCGACATGCATGTAGAGTGTTTGTTGTTTTAAAATCCATTTGTTCTAAATACTTTGCTCCTACTGTGCTAGTCCCTATATTCACCATGTGCCACAGACTCCAAAAGGGAAGGACCGCAGGTGCCGAAGCCACACAGGCCTGCTGAGTAGGCGTTGTCAATACACAGGATGCTGTAGCCCAGAGCCTGGTCCAGGAGTGGAATAATCATGGGATTCCACCTCAGGAAAGGGAAAGTCGCAAGGCCTGAGACCTGACGGGGGTGCCCTCAGAGAGACCACAGCTGAAACACTTGTTAATGATGCTCCTTTTTAACCCTCTCTGCTATTTAAGAGGCTTTGTCTGCACCGGTTAACTGGAGGGGTGTCATTAAACCAATTGCAACCAATTAAACCTGTGCGAGTTTGCATGGAAACACCACTATGTTACTTTAAAAGTGGCTTATGTTGATTAAACTTAAGTCGATCCCTTTCTAACTGAAGCTAAATAGAAATAAGTCAGTTTAACTTAACTTGATTCTCTCCTGAGTCCTAGCCATTTTTTACACCCAAAACAAGAGTTTTACACTAGTTTAATTAAGTCTGTTTAACAACTGATTTAAGTTAAACTGGTGCAAATAGAAAAGTTGACAAAATTCATTTTGGGTGGAACAAAATGTTTTGTTTGATTTTGATCATTTGTCAACATCTTTGGGGGGGGGTAATTAAATTAAAGGAAATTTTGAAATGAAAATGCATTTCAAACTTAAAAATTGAAACATTTCAGTTTTCTAAGAATTTGTACTTTATTTTATTTTTTAGAGTTGGGGCAGAGGGGCGGTTTCTCTTTTTTTCACCAAAACAAATTTGGCAGAACCGACACAAATTCACACAAAAAAGTTTCAGCCAAACTGTTTCTCTCAGCTCTGATCGGGACCCCAGTGCACAAGTGCTGTACACAAACAGAGAATAAAATAATAGTCTCTGCCCCCCAAAAACTTACAATCTGAAACAGCTGGCTAACCACAGAAAGAATCTTTCAGTGACATCAGCCCTAATCTGCCAGTGGCTCTTAAAAAATGTATAATCCTAAACCTCAGAAGTTATGTCTGAGGGCCTGCAGTGGAAAAAGGAAACTTAGCCAGAAAAATATTTCACTTAACACACACCAGACAGAAGGTGCATCGCTATAGGATGCCACATAAAAGATACATTTCCTGCTATTTAGCCAGTTGCTCAGTCTGGTTCTCATTATCCCTAAAACCGACACGTGGCTTCATTTCCTGTTTTCAAGTATGTTACATTTATGATGTGTTTGTCAAGTCCCCAGCCCAGCTTCCTGTTTTCATTTCTCTTCTCCTCCAGCCTTGACCTCCTTGGCACCATCCCTCTCTGCCACTCTCCTAGCCCACCCTCCACCCTTGGACTTGCTTTGTGTTCTGCCAGGTCCCAGTAATCACCGTTCTATGGACGTGGCGCTGTTATATGGATGGGAATGGAAATCTGGGCGACCGAGGGATGATGTGATGGCGCAGATATTTTAACAGCAGCTTGTTACATCCTAAGGGAGCCCCGCTTTTTATAAAAGCCGTTTTAGCCCTTTACCATGTCACATCAAATTATTTTTATTCCTAAAATTTCCTTTGTATAGAATACTGTCCTCGGTTACATTGGTTTTGGCTCCTAAATTCCCATTTTTAAGCCTGGAAATAATGGGCTAGACTTGGGAGGGGGGCTGGCGAATGTGTGTGTATAGGGTGACCAGATAGCAACTTTGAAAAAATGGGACAAGGGGTGGGAGTAATAGGTGCCTATATAAGAAAAAGTCCCCAAAAACAGGACTGTCCCTTTAAAACGGGACATCTGGTCACCCTATGTGTGTATGTATCAGCATCAGTGAAAGCATAAATTCTGTGAGCATCTGAGCATTTAAAGCAGAAATGATTGTTTTTCATAGCCATGAAAATGTACCAGCTAGTTGAACCCCATGAGCTGGTGGTTCTGTCTAGCATCCTGGCTGGGTAACAGATGTTCTGTTTCATATCATTATCTGAGCCGTGTCATTGGAAAGTCTAGTAATTAGCAATGTTGGGTTTTGGATTTAGCACAAGCCCAGACCTTCACCGTCAGTCACAAGGACTCTCTGTTATTCCCAGTGACAAATCAGCTAGACGTTACACTCTGATGAGATTTATCCTGGAACTTTATGGAGCTATGGCTTCCTTCCAGTCCCATGACCCAGGGTTATGGCACTCCCATTCCCGTCCAGAAACAAATCAATCTGTGAGACATTGACTAAGCACTTCAGTGGGACTGATCTCCACTCTGTTACACCAGTTCAATGCCAGTGTGACTGTGCTGAAGTCAACAGACCGGATCCTTAGCTGGTGCTAACTGGCTCAGCGCCACCGCAGCTCAGTGGCATAACCCCAATTTACATCAGCTGAGGATCTGGCCCATCTGAGCTACTGTAGCTGGAGTAGCAGAGTGGAGAATCAGGCTCTATAGATCTCGCTTTCAAATATTTACTTGCTGTGAATATCTCAGGGTGTTTCACCACAGGAAAACACTACAAACACACACTATAAAATCACCCTCCTCAAGTCTCTTTGAGGCCCCCTGTTGAAATTCTCCCTCCTTTGTCAGCCTTGCAGTTCCACCAAACTGCCCCCTGCTCCACCCGTTTTCATCTTTCTAAAGAGCTCCTTTGGCATCAAGGCTAGCAAGCAAGCCACATTTGAGACCCCATGAGTTTGGTTCAGCAGGCAATCGATAGAGTAGCGTTCCCACCTTTCAGGCTGTCGTGCTGTCAGATCAGCATGTAGGGCCAGATTTTCAAGAGAGCTCAGCACAACGGATCATAAGTGTCACAACAGGACCTGTTGGGTGCTCAGCACTTTTGCAACTCCAGCCCTGATTTACTTATCTGAAGCCCTGGCCCTGGTTGTGGGTGCCAAGCCTTTGGAAATCTGGCCTGCATTGTGCCACAAATGCCATTGCCTCATGCCAGCTCTTTGGCAGGCCGGAGACCCATTTTCAAAAGCGGCATCCAAGTCTTATTGAAAGACAATGAGATTTGGGCACTTTAGAAAGCAGGAACTGTTGACTTCAATGGAGCTATGTCAGCTTGTTCCAGGTAAGGATCCAGTCATGTTTCTTTACTGCAGCCAGGAGAATTCCCTCACAATCGTCAATGTATTTATCTTCACAACATCCCTGTGAGGGAGAGAAATACGGTTATCCCCATTGTACAGATGCAGAACTGAGGTACACAGAGGCTAAGTGACTTGCTCAAGGTCACACAAGTAGCCTGTGACAGAGGAGGGGAAAGAACCTAGATCTCCCAAGTCTCAAACTAGCCCCTTGGCCCCTCCTCCCCATTCTTCCTCCCCTACTGAAAGTTTGAAATAGGGTTTGGGTTTCCTTGTCAGCTGTTGCAGAGGGGCTGAGATCAGGTCCTCATATAGCTGGTTCTGTATGCAGGATCTATTCCTTTCTACTGTAGGATTCTCAGCTGCTCAACTATTGTGAAGAAATTCTGCATGGAAACCATCAGTGGAGAGAAGACTAATTGTTAAGTGCAGACAGATTTGGTTTGGGTATAAGCCATTCTACAGTGGCTTTCAAGGACCAAAAGGGAGAAGGAACTTGCAAACATTCCATGTGGGTGGCAGTGCTGAGGAGCTCTTAACCTGCAGTGATAATTTGTACCAGATTTTCCTTTCAGTGCCAAGTCATAACTCACACACACAGGTACTATTATTAGAAGTAATTGTTTTACTGGCAGCAGCTCTGCATTCATGGTTCCAAAAGTGAAATCTAATGAGCCAGATCTTCACCTGGTGTAAATTGGGGTAGCACCATTAACGTTAGCTGAGATCTGCCCCAGCCGAGAACCTGGCCAAATAAGGTTTCTTTTAAAATCATATGCCATGATCATTCAGGCGGCAAAAGATGGTTCTTCATCTCCACTCATGCCTCTCACACATCCCTCATTTCAAGGAATGTCACTCATTTTAGTCTACATTCCATACAAATTTGGTGTCTTTTATTGTTTAAAATGGCTTACATCAGACATAAAGAATCATGAATTTGAGGACAGAGGAAGAGCTGTTGACACCAAAGGAAGGAAATCACAACTGTTGATGTTTCCTGAATGAATAATTGGGGGGGTCCCTTGTTTTGGGTCTTGGGCACGTTTCATCCCATTTGGCTCTTGGTGTGGAGTCATGATGCCTTCATTATAGCTCCAATTGACCAGTCTCTTTTTGAATTCTGCCACACAGAATGTTCCAGAAAGTTCCAAGTGAACTAGTGTTGATCAGCGTTTTCAATGGTAATGGGTTTTTTTCTGACAGAAAATGGCTTTCTGACTACATTGAAATGTTTCAGGAAAAAAATTCCACTGTTGTAAAAAAAATGCTTGTATTTCAGTTTTTCAATGAAAATCTGGAAAAAAAATTGAAGAAAAAAATTTTTTTCCTCAAAATGTTCATGGTGAAAAATATAATGTAATTGTCTATTAAATTAAATATAATTATAATAAATATAATACAATTTCCTATTAAGACCAGTGGAACTGTTGTGTTCAGTTTTATTATCATTATTTATTTGTATTGCGGTAGCACATAGGATTCTACACATGGACCAGGACCTCCACTGTGCCAGGCGCTGTACAAACCCAGAACAAAAAGACAGCCTAGTCGATCTTAGCTGCCTACCCACTCAGGAAGAGTCTGATTCACCACTGTGGTGCTCCAGTTTTATACCTGCGTACCACCAGCACTGAAGATACACACCTGGACTATAACTAGGGTGGCATGGTGAATTAGAGCAGGTCACAACAACATTGAAAATTCAAAACTGTTGTTGAAAATTTGTCACCAAAAATTTCTGAAAATTTTCAACATTCAGAGAGAGGACAGATCTGGGGAGCAGGAGCAGCCCATGGCATCGTTCAACTGTGCTCTTGCTATTTCCTTCTGGCTTATCGTGAACCTAAAGTCACTGCTGAGCCTTCTTCGCACTTTAGAAATGTTTGCCATACATCTGAAAAGCATGTGGCGTCCCCTCCTTTTTCATTTAGTTAATCCCACAATTTGACAGGCCATTGTTCCATGTTTTGGTCTTTTCCGGAAGTGAAGCGATCTGCTTGCTGCTCTCTTTTATTTTGCCTTGAAGATGAACTGACTGTAAGCGGGTTACTGGCCTTCAAGCAAAAAACACAGATGCTGCAGCCGTGCAGCGAGAAGGGATGTTTTTAACATGGATGTTTCAATAAACATTGCCTAGGGGAGGTTAGAATCCAGACCCTGAGGAGAAAAAGAAGTCAGTCAATTACAGACTGGGTGTAATAACTCCCTAGCTGGAAACCATCCAAGCAACGTTATGTCATATGGACGACATAGCAGGTCTTCAAGGCAGCCAGGTAGTGTGAACTAGCCGATTCTTGCAGAGGCTTAGGAAGGGGGCGGTGGGAGGGTGTGTGTGTGAGAGAGAGAGAGAGAGAGAGATCTGTGTTTTACACAAGTTTCACTGACATTTGCATTAAATTGTACAGTCCTTTCTGAAATTTTCATTTTGGTATCACTTTCCAGCCAGCAAACTCCCCTCCCACATTCACCACGTTGTTCTTATTGCCAAGAAGTTTGGAAGCTCGCTAATAAAATCAGCCTCTTATCATCAGTGTGGCAGGGTACTGACCCCAGAGCCAAGAGACCCAAGTCTGATTCCCAGCTGGCCTGGTGGGTGTCCTTGGGTGAGCCAGTGCCTGCCCTGTGCTTCCCTGTCCCCAGCTGTGATATGCGGATGATGCTACTTATCTCCTTTTGTAAAGTGCTTTGAGGCCTGAGTTGTCCAGGGAAAGGATCAAACCACTGACAACCACTAGTGCAGAACAAGTACACGGGCTCAAGCTAAGGAACCAGGACAGAGCCAGTCCAACTGAGAATACGGGCATTAGGGGCCAGTGCATATACTATGGAAAGCAATACGAAAGGAGGAAGGATATGGACAGTGGTGCAAAAGGCCTGGGAAACGGAACTACTTAATGTCCCAGTGCTGCAGCTGCCCCAAGAAGAATAAAGCAGCAGTACACAGAGCGACTGAGGGCATGGAGACTTCCAGTGAAGAATATCTGCAGTGGGCTTCTAGCGCTCCAAAGACTCTCAATATGGACGCGCTGCAGAAGGCGGACAGCCATTCAACTGCGTTATTTTCAATTATGCTGTTAGACCAATGACCAATTGGATTCCAGCTGGATTGTGGCGCCAGCTGCAATGTACATGCCAGCTACATTGATAAGCAGCAATAATAGACTGGCAAAGAGCGACCAAGTGCTGGGGATGTACAATAAAACCATTCTGAGATCACTGGGGAAATACAGGCTGTTGATAAGAAATCCACGAAGCACGAGAAATTGGAGTGCGTAGCAGTGACGCCCAAGAGAACTTCTGGGGAGCAGGGAAGTACAAGCCATGGATTTGCTCACAGTACACCCCCAGAATATCCTCAGTATGTCTGAGGAAGGAGAAGAGTCACCGTGGGCCCGGACTAGCATTCTAACAGTACATAGGGACATATTTCAAGAAGATGGACATCTAGCGGGCATGCAGAAGTTAGAAATAGACCCCCACTTGTAGCCTTGTGAGACTACCCTGGTGGAGCTGCTGAAGAAGGAACTGACAAGGCTGTGAAGAGGTGGCATCATTACACCCATTGAATCTAGCACAGAGTGGATCCGCAGCTCAGTAGAGGTGAGAAAAACTTCAGGTAAACTGATCCAAAACCACTGAACGGAGCATTGAACAGAAGTCCCTCCCCCGGCCAAGAATTGAGGACATGCTACCTGATCTATCCAGGGCAAAAGTGTTCACTGTTGGTGATATCAAGCCATCCAGCCCCCTGACAGTCTCTGCTGCACCTTTTGGCAGGTACTGCTGGGTACGAATGCCTATGGGCATCAGCCCGGACCCAGAGGTGTTCCCGTGTAAACCGATGCAGGCATCGGAGGGATTTCCAGGCATCGCGATTGTAGCTGATGACATTCTGATCGTAGGAGAAGGAGATGTCAAGCAACCAGCAACCCAGGACCATGATTCTAAGCTGCGGCGAGTCCTAAACGGGTGCCTGACAAGCTGAAGCTGAGGAGAACTGGGGTCCCCTCCATTGGACAACTGTCAATGTCTTAGGAACTCCGGTGCGACCCCGTGAAACTGAGATCCATTAAGGAAATGCACCGACCAAAGGACGTCTAGGGAGGGCCAGCTACCTTCCCAGTGGAAGGCTGTGAGCCCTTGAGACAGTTAACACACAATGGGGCAGCGTGGGAATGGTCAGAGACCCAAGACAAGGAAAGCAAATCATGAAGACACCAGTCCTAAAGCAGTACAGCCCGGCAGGGCAGCTAGAGACGCAATGTGATGCCTCAGAAGGGGCCTAGCCGCAAAGCCAGTGCGCCCCAGCATTTGCTAGCAGAGCCCTGACGGACACAGGAATGGGATGTGTTCAGACAGGGAAGGAGCTCCTGGCTGCGCTGTTTGGAACAGACCGATTCCATCAGTTCTTCTGCGGCACAGGGCGGGTGTGCAGGCTGAGCACAGGCCATTAGAAAACATCCTGAAGAAGCCACTGCTGAGTGCACCAAGTTCTCATAGAGACGGCAGCACTATGAGGTACAAGGTAGTGCCCAGGAAATCACTGGTGATGGCAGATACATTGAGCAGGGCAGATCTTCCAGAGTCCAACACAGATGACTCTGTGGGACAGGAGAGAGTCTATTAACACGCTACAGAAGCTGTTTGCCAGAAGCTGGGAATGGGCGACAGGCTTCTGTGAAATCACTTGATGATTTCTCTTCTGTTCATTCCCTCTGGGGCACCTGGCACTGGCCACACACAGCAATGGCAGAAGGCAGCAGCCCACGCCGCACTGGGACACAAGTCATAGGAGTCTGTACCTACAGACTCAGGGCAGCGGTGGAGACAAAACCCAAATGCAACTGCAGACTAGCGGCAGACAGCCCGCACACCCAGACAGATGGGCCAAGGCTGGGACCAGGAGGACTTGGAACGAGCCTCAGCCATCCGCTGGCCAGAGGTGGGACAGTCAGATGAAACGAGGGACATGAGCCACCCAGAGCACCCCCAGGACGCCACCCACCAGAATAAAGGAAGTAACAGGGTTAGGGTTGCCACCGTTCTAATGACCCTGCCTCTTCCCAGGCCCTGCCTCTTCCCCCAAGGCCCTGCCTCTGCTCCACCTCTTCCCTCCATCGCTCACTCCTCTTTCCCCCTGCCAATCGCTCGCTGGATTGTCTCAAGGGGCCTGCCCCACGGTAACTGGACTTTTTATTCGGGTGCCATTTAGGGTTGCATGACCCTCTTTTCAACTGGACTTTCCAGTCAAAAACTGGGCACCTGGAAACCCTAAATGGCACCCAGACACAGAAGCCAAAACCCGGACTGTCCGGGTAAAACCCAGATGGGTGACAACCCTAAACAGGGTGAAAACAAGGCCCCCCCCACCACCCATAACTCAAACAAGAAGCGGGAGACTGGTTCAAAGATCAGCACCCAACAGGCCACAATGGGCTGGCAATAAAGGTTTTGGGCTAAAGCCACAAAGGGACTTGGGTGCCTAACTCCCAAACCAGCACTCAGCTGCCGCCTAGGCTCCTACGTTTCCACCAATAGGCACGCACAACGCTCTTTCTGTCCCGATGCCACCGCAGAACGGACAAGCTGGTCCACTCACTAGTTCACACCTAACCCCCCGCGACACTCTCAAACTAGGCCTACCCCTGCCTAGCGCCTAGGACGTGGGACCTGGTAGGCCTAGCACAGCTGGGCCTCGATCTACAGGCACTGCTGGAGCACAAATAATGAAAAGAGTGTAAATCAAAGCGATTTTTAAGACTGGCTTGAATGCTAGCAGAAGAGTTCTGAAGCAGCTCTTCCATTCTAATAATAATCGTTATTTTAGTAGTATCTTAGGGCTGTTGTGGGGCTTACTCAATGATTACCTGTCCCATGCTTTGAAGGTGTGGCGGAGTATTATTTATTCATTCCCTTGTGTTTAAAACGCACCCGTCCAAAGTGCTATTTCATGCCCGCGTGTGTACGTTTGCGTTCATTATGGTTTTGTGCTGTTCTGTGCATAGGGCCTGATGCAAGCCCACTGAAATCGATGAAACTACACCCACTTAAGCCTGGCTGGAAAACCAGTCCCAGTTTTGTTCCTCGGCAGGACGCAGGTGAGTCTTGCTGAAATTTCTTCTGAAAAACCAGAGCAAGCGAGAGGCCCTGGAATAACTTACAGCCCAGTAGTTACAATACTCAGAGAGGACGTGGGAGACCTGGGTTTACGGGCCTGCTCCACCTGAGGGGAAAGAGAGACTCAAACCTAGATTGCCCACATCCCACCTGAGCGCCCGAACCTCTGGACTAGTGGCTAGTCTAGGGCCAGCTGCGCTCAGTCTCTCTTATTGGAGCTATTCCACTTTGTTACAACTGATCGGTGCCTCCAAGCCTGGCTTGACGGACTCAGGCTTGTGCAGGGGCCCTAAAAACAGCCGTGTAGACAGGTCACAGCGCTTTTAAGTCATGGCTCGGCCTCTCTAGACCACCTCCTCCCTAGGCCTCAAGGCCTGAGCTCCAGTCCGAGCTGCAATGTCGACACAACTATTGTTATTTCTGCGGGGAAAAATCAGTTTAACGAATCGGCATTTTCTGACTAAAAAACGTTTCCTCAAAGAACTCCCGACTGGCTCGCTTGCCAGCGCTCTCCCGGGGCTCGGGGCCTCCTCTGCTGGTCTGTACGTTCACCTTAGATAACTTGCTCCGTCGCCCTGCCTCCCTGCGGCGCGTAGCAAGGATCTGGAGCGCCGCTGTCCTCCGCCAGCCCAGATGCCTCCTGTGTTTATACAGCTCCCCCACAGCAAAATGGAAAAACTGATGTGCGGCATGTTCGTCAAGCTCAGCCCTGCCCCCCTTCCACCAGAGGAGAACGTCACCACAAAGAGGGCCTGTGTGGGAGCCCCCGCTCGCCCTGTTCTGAGAGGAGCCATAAAGCTCCTTTAAGCCGCTCAGCACAAAGAATAGTCTGTTACCTCACAGGCTGGTGGGCTCGCCATCTCTCTCTCCACCAGGCACTGACGTGAGTCATCTCAGAGACTCACAATGCTGCCAGGTCACAACTCACAAGAGGGCCAGGGCTGGCGGGAGGGTGCGAGATTAGGAAATGTGTGTCCGTTTGGTAACTAAGGAGCATCTGTAAGGAGAAGAAAGCTGCTGTCTGTAGGTATCACCATATAACTTTACAAAGCCGTCTCTCCACTGAGAAAATTCCGTCCGCCTGGCTCTGGTACAAATGCCTTCTGCCACCTCTTGTAAGTCGAATCAAAATATTTTTCTCGTGGAAACTGGCTTCTTTGACAAAATGGGAAGTTTTGCAAGAAATGTCCAGTTTTGTCAACACTGTGGGCGGGAGGGGTTAATCCAGAACTTTTCTTCTTTTGCAGTGTAAAATCTTCCAAGAAAAATTTTAGCAAAACCCAAAAAGGAGTTCCTTTTCGTCCAATTTTTTTCACAGAAACAAATAAAACCATTTCCCCACCAGCTTCAACCATGAGTCCCGCAATATTTGGTGTTGGTCCTAAAGCCCCAGCTCTGGGAGGCAGGTGATTGCATGAGAACCTTGGCTTACATTTAAAAATTTAAAAAGAGCTTCTAGCCTGTATGGTTGTGAAGAAAATCTTGAAAAGCAGAGGGCAAATAAAAAAAAACCCAAATTCAATTAGTTTTTTAAATCCCATGATTTTTAAGCCAATCTTACGATTTTTAAGAGGGACCTGACTCATGCTATTTTGAACACTTTAATGTTGGCAACACTCAGACTTTGGCTACATCTACACTACAGCGGCACAGCTATGGCCCTGCAGCTGTACCCCTGTAGCACGATAGAGTAGACACTTCTTACATCAGTGGGAGATGTTTTCCCATCCATGTAGCTAATCCACCCCTCCAGGAAGAATTCTTCTGCGTCTACAGTGAGGGTTAGGTGGACCTAACTCTGACGCACAGGGTGTGAAATTTTTCACAGCCATGAGCAGTGTAGCTAGGTGGATCTAATCTTTAGGTGGAGAGCAGGCCTGTGACAAGTCAAGATTTTTCAAAGGATCATAAGAGCATAGGTGCCGACTCCAGGGCTGCTCCAGGGCTGGAGCGCCCATGGAAAAAAATTGCTGTTTGGTGGCTGGGGGAGGCGCTTGCGGGAGGGCGGAGAGCAGCAAGTGGCGGGAGGACAGGGCCTTGGGGGAGGGGGCAGAGTGGGGGGCAGGGCCTTGGGGTGGAGCAGGGGTGGAGCACCCCCAGGGAAAAATAAAATAAGGGTGTGAGCCACCTAACTCCCTTTGAATTTCAACTCTCTTTAACACTTCTTTCAAAATCCCACCCTAAATCTATCTGCTTCCATTTCCCCATCTGTAAAATGAGGCACAGGGCTTATGCGCAACCCTACAATAACAAATCAACGTGTCTGAGCGGTGGAGGGGCTAGAGACACACATTGCTGTGTCAAACTTGCAAGAGCTTTTTAAAAAGCAGCGGGGAGGGGACGGGGGGGTGAAATGATTAAACCTGATGAAATCAGTTTGCACCAGGGGGCTGCTATCCAAAGTCCATTGGAGTCAACAGAAAAACTCCCAGTGACTTCAGCCATCCTTTTAAACTGGGAAAGCACGCAGCAGCCAGCATGCTATTGAAGGGGGAAGACAAAATGCAGACGAGCAAAAGGGATCAGAGAACGCAGCCAAAGGGGAAAAATAAATAGATGTAAAAAGCAAGTCTCCCCAAGCTAATGAAGGACAGGGGACCCTGACAGTGTTGCTGGCACAAAGGTGCCCGAGGCAAAGCAACAGGGGTTCGTTGCCCGGCGTGCTTCGCGCCAATAAACACACCAGGTGGAGAAGCAAACAAAGTTTATTTGAGATCTCAAAGCGGTGCTAGGAGACAGGCACGTCTCAAATCGAGCACACTAACAGAAACAGTTTTTTTTCCTTTATACCTTTACAGTCAAGCCTCACCCCCCCCTTCCCCCGCTACCCCTCCCTTCCCTCCCCCCATTCCTCTCTCTCTACCCCTCCCATCCCTGGTAACAATTACTAAGCAAATAGCAATTACATTTAAGCAGTTAGTTTATGTTGGCAGCTATAAGTTCAGCTCGTTAGTAACTTCTTGAACTACTATCTTGTCCCGTTCCTTTGATTTCCTTCGGCCAGAGGTATGCAGGCCTCGTTATACTGCAAAAAGGGGGGTTTACCACTGATATCAAGCTGCTTACACATTTTACTTGCACCTGGCTTTTGAGGTCGATTAGAGTTTAAACATGGAAGGAGTTTGGTTCAGGCCTAGTGCAGGAAGGCTTCATTGACACTTGTGATTTTCCACCCTCCTGAGTCACCTGGCGTGATGGTGATGCCTGGTGACGTCAACAACTCCCTCCTTTGAGAATACTCAACAAGCTTTTGGCTGAGTTTTCTCATATTCTGTGGACAAGATATGATTGAGGGCTATGAAGCTGGGGTTTTCAATGAGAGGGTATGCTGGGACTTCGGAGCATACCCAGCAGTTAGAGAGGTTGAACTTTTGGGCAAAGCAAACCTTCAAGGACTCATATGTGTTTGTTTCCAAGTTAGTAGGGATTTCTTTCCATCCCGCATGTGGTCGGGGGGAAACAGGAGGTAACGAGAGGAGTGTCCCTATGGCAAAGAGTACCACTGTGGCAGACCCTGGACCTGAACTCATGCTGGGCAGGTGACCCTAGGGCCTGACAATTACAATTCCCCAAATACCCACAAAATAACAATTACCAATAACAGGCAGACTAAAAGCAAAAGGGACCAGGCCACCAGGTTAGGCCGGCCCTGTGAAAACAAACACAACCAACGCTCAGAGTTCTCGCGGGGAGTACGCTGTGACTGTCCAAAGAGATCACAGGGCATTCCCAGCAGGCCTTATTGTCTTTTGAATAACAGCTTAAGTCCCAGGTCGTCGCTGGCAGTCTTCTCTGCAGGCTGGACGGTCCACCGTTCAGGAGCAGGCACTGCTTTCAGGCGAGAGTGATGAATCCAGTTCTTGTGTCCTTCGACCTTTGCTGCTGTATGGGAGACCAGCAGGACGGTGTGGGGTCCCTTCCACTTCTCTTGGAGAGGCTCGTCCTTCCAGGTCCGAACGAGTACGGAGTCACCTGGCTGCAAGGAGTGGATCGGGGCATCCAGCGGGAGAGGCTGCAAATCTTTGGTGTACCTGTGGAGAGAACAAAGAACAGCAGACAGAGAGCACATGTACTGAGATAAGAAACCACAGCCTACCTCCCACTCCCCTGCCAGAACCGGTGTACCGTTCATAGGCCATGCCCTTCCAAACATAATCTCGAAGGGACTGAGCCCTAACCTGCCCTTAGAGAGAGCGCGAATGCGGAGCAAAACAAGGGGTAGAGCATCAGGCCACTTAAGGGAAGCCTCTTGGCAGACCTTTGAGAGGTGCCGCTTAAGTGTCTGATTTGTGCGTTCCACTACCCCACTGGCCTGCGGTCGCCATGGAGTGTGGAGCTTCCAGGGGATTTGCAGGGCATCCGATATCTTCTGAACAACTTGGGATGTAAAGTGTGTTCCGTTGTCAGATTCCATCCACTGGGGGAGTCCAAAGCGAGGAATGATTTCCTTGACAAACTTAAGAGCCACCGTTTTGGCAGTGTTGTTACGACATGGGAAGGCTTCAGGCCATCCGCTGAATCGGTCCACTAAGACGAGAAGGTATCTGAATCCTTGGGTCCGGGGGAACTCAGTAAAATCTATTTGCCAAACTAGTCCTGGGCCTGGGGTAGGTTCCAGAGTGGCTGGTGGCACTGACACTCCAGGTCGAGGGTTGTTCTTTTGGCAGACTAAACATTCAGCCTGCACCTGGGAGGCCAGAGGCCTAAGTCCAGAGGTTAGAAAGTATTTATTCATAAGCTGGGAAAGAGCTTCTCTACCTGCGTGGGTAGACTGATGTAGTTTCTGTAGTACTGGCCGTATTAGATTCCTTGGTAGGAGGATTTTTCCTTCTGTGGAGTGGAGCCATCCCTCCTTTTCCCAGAGCCTAAGTGTGTTGGCTAGGTTCCTTTCTTCGTGAGAGTACTGAGGGGTCGGGAGCTCCCCCACTGATGGGATGAGGGCATGCATATGGGCGTCTTCAGCTTCCTGTGGTTCCAGGGTAGCAGCTCGCTTGGCCTCTCTGTCCGCCCTGGCATTACCCTTAGCCACATCTTGATCTTCTCTTTGATGAGCCTTGCAGTGTATTACTGCTACTTCTGAGGGGAGCTGTACCGCTTCTAAAAGCCGGAGAATTTGAGGCCCATGTTTAACCGGAGAACCTTGGGCTGTCAACATTCCTCTTTCCTTCCACAGACCGGCATGGGAGTGTAGTATTCCAAAGGCATATCTGGAATCAGTAAAAATGTTAACCTTTTTTCCTTTTGACAGTTCAAGTGCACGGGTTAAGGCTACCAATTCAGCCAGCTGAGCTGATGTCCCAGCAGGTAAACCCTCTGCTTCCACAGTCTTATGGAGAGATACAATAGCATAGCCTGCCCTCCTTTCCCTGTGGCACCCACCACAGTGAGGGAATCTGCCACAGGCAGCTGCAGGGGTTGGTTTACAGCGGTTCGTGCAGCTTCAGAGTCTATTAAAAAGTCTATGTCTGAATCTCCCACCTGCATTTTTACTCGGGGTTCCGGGGGCAGGATAGTCCGTCTCCCCTGACACCCCTATTCTTGATCCTCCGCTGCCATCATAGGGGTACCTTCCCTCTCGGGGCACTCATGTTTCCAATGTCCCTCCTTTCGGCATCTGGCACACTGGTTGCGACCCAGACGCCTTTCCTGTGAGCCAGGGCGCCCACGTCCACGTCCTCTCATTCCCCGGCCCCTTCCACCTTCCTGGAATTTTCCCTTGCCACCGGCCTGTACTGCTGCAACCATCATTTTCGCTTGCCTCTTTTCCTTTTCTTCCTCCCTAAGGCTGTAAGCCCTGTTTGCAGTTTCCAGAATCTGTGCTATGGTCATGCCCATCAAATCCTCCTTTTTCTGCAGTTTCCTTTTAATATCAGGGGCTGCACGGCTGGTAAAGATACCCTTTATGATTGCCTCAGTTTCCGGTTCATCAGGGTTTGCATTAGTAGTTTGCCTGATGGTATCCCGGATACGCTGCAGAAAAGCAACCGGACTCTCTTTTGGGTCCTGTGCTAGCTCATAAGGCTTAGCCCAATTGTTATGTCGGACAGCTGAGTGTCGGAGACCATGTAATAGGAGCTCCTTGTATACAGTGAGACGCGTTTGGCCCGCAGGGTCATTAGGGTTCCACCCGGGATCTGCTAGGGGGACCTGGACTGCAACAGTAGGGACGTGATGTGGATTCAGTTCATGTCTCTTCTGTGCCTCCTCCCTTGCTTTAGACACAACCTGATTACGCTCCACCTCAGACAACAGGGTCCGCATAAGGACATTACAGTCATCCCAGTCAGGTTTACAGCTAGCCAGACACCCTTCAAAGGCTGAGATAAACTTGCTTGGGTTCGTAGAGAATTCCCCTGCCTGTGCCTTAAAAGCTGCCAGGTCCACGGGGTTAAAAGGCACATGGGTGTAAACCTGCATAGTAGTGGCTCGGCGATTGTCTGATCCAGGGCGGGCTATCCGAGTCTCAGTAAGTAATGGATAGAATCCCACCGAGGGGGCAATCTCTGGGACCTGAGAGACCCTGTCTTTATATGGTGGGGGTGTTGGAGCCGAAGGGGACACCGACTCTGCCATCACAACAGGAGGAGGGTTCTGGGGACTAACTGTAGTTACTACCGAACCTGACGGAGTCAAATTACACCTTTGCAAAAGATCTGACCTATCTCTTAACAACATAAACAACTGTACATACATATGTTCATTCCATTTACCCGTACGCTGACAAAACAAAAGCAATTGAAGGACCGTATTATAATTAAGTGATCCCTCCGGTGGCCACCTTTCCTGGTCCTCTAGCTGATATTGAGGCCAGTCTACTGTACAGAATCTTTTCAGTTTACTTTTAATCAACGGATCCGATCCAAACACTTTCCAGTTCACCAGAATGCATTCCAAGGGTGTACACCTTGCCCTGCCTGCCGTACTCTGTCCTTGCCCCATATTAGGGAGACTCTGGGCGTCCCCAAGTCAAAACAGGTAGACACTGGGCGTCCCCAGGTCAAGACAGATAAAGTCCCCACTGGACTGTTCCTACCTTATCCAAGGGTCCGGTTCTGCACCGTCGCCCTATCCACAGGACCGGTTCCCCACCGTCGCCCGCGGCCACAGCTGCTTCTCCACTACTCGAGCGCGTTGCACCGTTGTGCCCTCCGGGGTCGACCAAACCACGTCTCCGCTGAGGCCCCCGATGAAGTCACCGGTGAGCTCTGGGCTTCGGTCGTCGCCGTAGTCCGTCGGCCTCCAGAAGGGATCCGGGCAAGGCTAAATTTCAGCCTCGAGCCCCACGTTGGGCGCCAAAAACTGTTGCTGGCACAAAGGTGCCCGAGGCAAAGCAACAGGGGTTCGTTGTCCGGCGTGCTTCGCGCCAATAAACACACCAGGTGGAGAAGCAAACAA
>NW_020664483.1:5243244-5275926 GCF_002925995.2 Terrapene triunguis | reverse complement strand
CCAGAGAACTTCCCTGAATTCATTCCTGTTCGAAGTAGAGCATAGCTATGCATGAAATAAAGTGGTGAAAATGTCCATGAGAAATGCCGTGGGGAAACCATTGTGAATTCTGCACAGCTCTAGCCAGAAGGGACTGCAGAGACAGTATGCGCAGTGGGCTAAGTTCTGCTTGCAGTCAATCGGGGATCCCTCCAAACCTCATCCCCTAGGCCCACCCAACCTCCAGCAGCAGTTAGCCTGGTCTCTGGAGAGGTCAGCATACCATGCATTGCTCAACAAGATTGGCTGCTGAAACTGTGGTGTAAGAGAACTCCAAAGGGAGTCCCATCCTCTCTTCACCCAGTATGATGGTGGAACTGATGTGAGGCCATGGAAGTAAAGAGTTAAAGGGATGGAATAGACGAGCTCCAGGGATCTAGCTGGTTGGTTGCGATTAGACAGACAGATGCTTCTGCCTTTTTCATATGCTCACCCAGTGGGACTAGGCACATGGTTAAGGTAAAATACATTCTTACGTGCTTTCCTAGGTCAGGGCCTCCATTGCCCCTGGAACCAATAACAGCTGTACACACACACCCAAGGCCAAACTTCGCCCGGCTGTAGATAAACGATTGTTGTTAAACTGAAGTTCAAGTTCTAGAAAGAACATTACACTCGGTGTTCTAAGCCCTCTTTTGACAGGCAGACTATGTGGAAATCACGTACCTCCTGTGACGTTTACCCCTGTTGCTTCCCCTGTTGCGTGGGAACTCAGGAACGGGGGGATATTTTGTCCCACATATTTCATGTTCTTATCAATCTCTTTCAAAGCCATGACAAGAGTATGTAATAGTTTGGGGAAATAGACTGCTGTTTCCCCCTTACTACCCCCCTGCCCACACTGTTTATGGCCAGTTAACACTGTCCGGTCAGGAAGGCAGTCACTTATTCCATTCAGAAATGGATGGAAATGGGGAACTTCAAGGCAAAAAAGCCACTGAGCACCTCCCGGGGACTTAGAAACCCTTGATCAACAACTGATTTCCCCTGAGTTCCCAGGCATGTTAGGATTCGCTGTTGTAAAGGCTGAGTCACGCTTCTACTACTCCCTGGTGGCAGTTTTCAGCTGACTTACTTGGTAATTTATTTTTTTAAGACTGGGGGGGAGGAGGGGGAACCTTACAGGGAGTGCCATGTAGCCCAAAAGAAAGAGCCAGGGAAGGGAAGGCATCCTGACCTCTTCTGCGACACAGTGAGATAATTTTTTAATGTCCACCTGATGCTCTACATGTTGCCTTACTCACATGTCATTGCTTGTTTTTTCCTTACGGAAGATTCACAATTATTTGCTAGGGACTGGTGACCCATGGTAGGATCAAAAATAGAATCATCCCAAAGCACCATTTAAGCTAAATGGAAGAGCTTTGTTCCAAAGCCTGAACAGACATTCCAGCCTGGAGCACCATTTATGCGATAATGAGGAATTTATAGAGCTCCCTACCCATCTCTCTTAATTAATTATAGTCTGAACTCTTTACCAGGCTGGTAAATCCCCACAACTGTTGACCCTCTTGCACCCCCTAGTGGGTTGCTAAAGAGTGACTACTGAAAGGGAGACAGGATTAGAGGTGGATGAAATTTTTTATCCAAAACTTTTTTTGTGTGTGTGATGAAAAATGCAGATTTGGGTCACTGACACAATCCACAAATTTGGGTTGGTTTTAGTGGAGTGTCTCAGTCAAACCAGAGTTTCAGAAATATTGAAATGGTTCATTTCAGAAAGACATTTTGTTTTGAAATTTGGATAGACCCAAAATGATTTTTTTTTTGTCTATTTTTCTGACCTGCACCTGAACCGAATATTTGGTTATTCACGCAGCCCTATTAATGACAATAAAGTATTCATTGCAGGGACCACTTCTTATTCTATGGGTATGGACCATGCCCAGCACAATGCAGCCCCAAACTGCTCAAGTTTCCAGGGACTATAGTGATACCAATACTAGTTAGAAATGGGCAAAAATAGAGGGTAAGATATCAAAAGTTTCCTGGACTTTTCTGGAGACTTCCCGCCCATTAACGGTAATGGAAATTGGGTCTCCAAATCCCTCTGGCTGCTTTGAAAACATCAGCTGGAATCTTTGATCTGAAACCCCACCTCCAAAAAGTTGACTTGTTCCCAGATCTGACTCGAACTTTTATTGTTTTTATTTTGTTTTGCAAAAGCCCAGTCTAGCTGAGATGGTTTTTGCAAAGCAGAGACCACTCGAGTTCCCCCATGATGGAGAAGCTCCTAGACTCAAGCCTTTTATCTGTACCAGTTGGCCTGAGGTTGCTCAGATAAGTTGGGACCTAGATCCAAGCAATCCAGAGTCGGTTTCCCAGGTGACTCACATAGCGTGTGGTTCCTGATGTTCTCAGACAGGACACGAGTTTATTTTTCCTTTGTGGTATGCAGTGCTGGACAAACCCTCATGAGCCATGGCAGAGCCCTGCTTCAGCTCACCTGGCTGTGATATTGCATGTTTTTCACAAAGTCTGAGAGCTTAAGGCCAGAAGGGACCATCTAGTCTGACCTCCTGTGTATCACAGGCAGATAATTTCATCCAGTTACTCCAATAACTTCGCATTTGACTAAAGTGTATCCTCCGGAAAGACAGCCAGATCCAGCCATGAGCAAAGAAGCATAGTCCCTTTGTCTCTATCTTGCAGTTCTCCGTCTTCACTCCTCAGGCTTCTCATCCCAGGCCCAGGCCTGCATCAGGATTCAGTCTGTAAGAGTCATGGCCTGTTTCCTGGCCCAGGGCACTACTTTCGCTCAGTCACATCCTGAGCCTTGTGTTGGTTAAGCAGGAGATCCTGATTCGCCACTGCCTGAGCCGTGCCAGGAGCTTGGTTTGACAACAGGGGAAACGGTTCATCGGACTGGCCCAAAGGCAGGGCAGAGTGCTTGTCTAGCCTGAGAGGTTCCCAACATCACCTCTTCGCCTTTTGTTATTTTATTTTAAACACAAATCAACTGGTTTTGCAGCCAAACTAGCGTGAACGTTAGTAACAGAATGAGCTATTTTATGCCAAACCCTGCTTCAGTTTCAGATGGACAGCAGGGTCAGAGATTCCACCCCCACTGGGCAGCACTCTGCCCGCCACACAACAACATTGTGTACTACTGAAAACGCGGCATTGACCATCCCCTGCGACCGCGAGGCAGCGTGGTGTAATGGAGAGAGCCTTCGAGGAGCCCAAGGAGAGCTGGCTTCTAGTCTTGGCTCTCACAGGGGCCTGCAGCCAAGTCTCTGTGGCTGTTTCCTCTCCCAGTTTGCCTACTTAGACGTTAAGCTCGTTAGGGCACGAACCGGCTCTTGGGGATGTCCAGCGCCTAGTGCTGTGTTGGCCCCTTACAATGCTACTGTCATACTAATCCGAGCAAGGGGACTCTTCAGAATGGAGCCCTTTCTGCAACCCCTCCTAGACCCATCAACGGGGCTCATAAATGTGGGGTGAAATTCATCTTTGGGAAGAGGCCCAGTGTAACCCACACCCCTCCTGGGTGTGATGTTCTGTCCCATCTAGTGACACCGGGACCACTTAGAGAGAGAGAGAAAAGGAGTCTGCTCTACAGCCTTAGCTAACAGCCAGTTGGCTTTTAGCTCATGCAGTAGACATAGGCGCCGACTTCCCCTGTTTTCCAGGGGTGCTCAACCTCCGCTGTGCCCGTGGCACCGCCCCTACTCCACCCCTACCATGAGGCCCCGCCCTTGCCCCACCCCCATTTCAACCTCTTCCCCAAAGTCCCCAGCCCTGCCCTGCCTCTTCCCACCCCTATTCCAACTCCTTCCCCAAATTCCCGCTCCGGCCCCGCCTCTTCCCCGCCTCCTCCCCTGAGCACACCATGTTCCGGCTCTTCTCTCCTCCCTCCACCCCCGGAATGTGCAAACAGCTGTTTGGCAGCGGCCGGGCAGAAAACGCTGGAAGGGGGGGGGGGGGGGGGGGACGCAACGGGCTAAGGGGGGGGGGGAGGAGGAGATGGGGTGGGGGGCAGGGGAGCTTGGCTGCCAGGGGATGCAGAGCACCCACTAATTTTTTCCTGTGGGTGCTCCAGCCCCGGCGCACCCACGGAGTCGGCGCCTATGGCGGTAGAGGCTCCAGCAGTCCCAGGTTTGATCCTGCCCACCGGTGACCGGGGTCTGTCAGTGTTACACCAGCATGAAACCTTTACAGTCTTCAAGCTAGGGCATGCAGATGGGGGCATTTCGCCCCTAGTGAACTAAATCAATGTGCTAGCTATATATATATCTTTCTTTGGTATGGCTGGGATTCAGAACTACATTCAAGAATTAGGGGACAGCAAGCTCAAGAGCAACATGATCCCAATTGTCCTCATACTGAGGCCATGAGAAATGTATCCACTACCCAACTTATGGAGAGAAATCAAGCCCAGTTTGTGATACACCTTTATTTTATACATACATACATACACACACACACACACTCTACATGAGAGAGCTATCTGGACATATTATGAATGTTGCATTGTATAGACTATGGTATAACCACAAACACAATTAGCTATATTACATTACAGGTTGGGACTTTTAGCACCACCTATTAAGGTTCCCTGACACTTTCCATTTTAAGGCCTGTTTTCCGTTGCTTATAAGTTTTCCAAACTTTAACCATTTGAGCTGAAATTCACCCTGGTGTAATTCCATGGATTTCATTGATAGCTCCCCAGTTCAGACCTGCAATGCATCGGTGGCGTTCCTCCATTGTTTTCCCTTAGCATGAGCAATCTCTCTGTGTGCGGTCCTAGGAATCATCCACACACCGATTTTATACATACAGCCCTACTTGGGCTCCATAATCGTACCACGGCCAACCCAGCACTGGCCCCACTGCTACATCTACATCCTCCACAGCCAAAGACCTGTGGCCAAGATTTGGCTCAATAGGCATGGCCCGCCATATGCTGCAGTAGACAAGATGTGCCACTCAAAACCATCTAAATGCACATTATTTATATATAGGGCCAGATCTTCATTTGGTGTAACGTGGCACCCAGTCCCTGCAGCTGTGCTGATTTACACGATTCAAGGATCTGGCCCAGGGTCTTTTCAACCCTCACCAATTACATTTGAAATTCAAGATTACATTAAAAAATGCTCCACCTTGGCTTTTCCCCGAGGTGAAAGTGTTGAGCACAGCGGGTGTTTTTAGATAAATCCAAGAGCCGTCAGGATTTCGCACCAGATTCCCAGTAAATCATCGAAGTCACGGAGGCAATGCCAGTTTACAACAGCTGAGAATCTAGCCCATCACATCATTTCAAGACTAAGCTATAGGCGACCCTGCGGGTCCTTTTCAAAACAGCCCAAGACAGAAAAACAATTCACAAGAAACCTTTTTGAACCCCTGAAATGTTACTTTTCCCAGGCACTTCTGGGGCACTTGCTACTCTTAACAGCTCTTCTTTCACAAGGAACATGAAGCTCTGGGGAAGCAGCGGTGGGGCCACCTTTGAAATACTGGGGACTGCGCTGGTGCCCTGCCCCTAAAGTGAGCTAGTCGCCCATGGACCTTTAAATCCCTACAAGTGATGCGGCCTGTAGACTTCACAAGTTACAGGCATGGCAGAGCCATCAAGCATCAGTAACAGCTTCTGACAGCATCACACAAAGCCACCGTAAATACGTCAAGATCGATTAGGAGTTAGGTAGGTACCAAAAAAAGTAAAAAGTTTAGCATGTTACATGGATGTGGTCAGCCTCCTGGGGCTTCTGGAGCCTTATGTAAAAACCAAATCAAGATTATGACACTCGGGCGTCTTTACAGGAGCCTGCAGCACACGTCCTTCCTCCTCTTCAGCCAGCCCAGACTGAGCTAGGCTGCCTCCTTTTATCTGTCCCTTCCACCTGGAGCATACACAGCAGGGGCGAGGGGCCCACAGTGATTGGTTGGGCCCTGTTGGTCCAGTGCAGGG
This sequence comes from Terrapene triunguis, assembly GCF_002925995.2. NCBI lineage: Eukaryota > Metazoa > Chordata > Testudines > Emydidae > Terrapene > Terrapene triunguis. The sequence goes on along the minus strand of NW_020664483.1, from coordinate 5,269,967 downwards.
TTGGTACACCCCATCACACCGCCCCCCGAGAAAGTTCTGTCTCCCGCACAGATGAGCTTGATTGTTATTGTTGACAGTTTCATTGTGCCAGAATAGCACCGTTGTGGAGCACAGTCTTCATCCTGGAGCTCTGGTCAATCCTGTAGGTAACCTGGGCCCAGGTCACAGAGCATTTTGAAGGTAAGTGCCAAGACCTTGAATATGATTCAATAGTCTATGGGAAGCCAGCGTAGCGAGCAGAGGACAGGTGTGATGTGCCCACAGTAGTCTGAGTTGCTGAGGAGACGCAATAGTGTCTGTACAAGTTGCAGTTTCCTGGGTGCTGAAGACTTCATGCCCATGTATATTGCATTGCTGTCATCCAGCTGAGAGGTGACGAGGGCATGAATAACTGAGCTCAGGTCTTCGTCCACCAGGGTGGGATGGAGTCTCCTAGCCAAGCAGAGATGGTAGAAAGGGCTACACATGGATTCTGCTACGTGAAAGCTCAGCATCAGCGAAGAATCCAAGAGTACTCCTAGACTACAGACTGAACTGGCCAATGACGGGTGTGCATCTTCAACCAACGGAGACCGTACCACAGCTGCAAACTCTCCAAGGTGCTTTCTCCTGACCACCAGCATCCCCTCTGTTCTGCTCAGGTTCAAGTACAGACAGCTGTTCTTCATTCATGGGCTGATCTCATCCCAGCACTGGGCCATCTTGGTGGTAGCGCTGTGGCGGTATGTGGTACTGGATAGGTAGAGCTGTATATCATCTGCTTAAAAGAATATAAAGTGCCCTAAAAGTCCATGGAAACGCATTGTTTTAGGGGCGCAAGTGGACACAGACACATTTCACAAGTACCGTTCTTTGCTGTGGCACAACTCTGCTACCCAGAGGCACAACGTTCTCACAGACCATCACTGATCCTTTCTCTCCCATCATGCTCCTCTACCAATGTACCAATAAGAATCTGCGCTGGTTTGTGGGAGCTTTTTATGGAGAGGGGAGTGGGGGTGGAAGAGAGGCCGAGAATAATTACAAACACACACACGTTTGTTCTGTGTGTGGTTCAGGACAGGAGGGGCTGGAGAGGAGGTGCAAGGAGTGGAGGAGAAGGTGCCGATGACAACAATGCTGGAGATATTGAGCATAGTCCAAGCTTTGGGGATACTTTACATTGACTGAGACAAAGAGCTTGTGATGTTCGGCGATACACAAAGAGGTGGGGAAGAGATGCAGGACCACACACGCAGATGCACCAACCAATAGGTGGACGCTGCCCTGCACCTGGGTGCCTTCCCTTGCTGCACCAAGACACAGATATTCAGCGGAATGAGGATCATACCTTATATTAGCCAAGTTCCCCAGTGGACTAAGGATAGACCTTCTTGAGAAACATGGTTATAGGAATAGGTCTTTAACAAGTAATCTAGGGGCCTGATCTAAAGCCCATTGAAGTCAACGGAAAGACTCCCATTGACTTGGATGGATTTGGGCCTCAGGCTCTATCACATTCACCTGTGTACTTCCTAAATAGCCGGGAGCCCCTGTAAACCAGGCTGAGTGCCTGAGATTATTACCAGGCATGTAAACCATGCCAAAAAGACAAACCGGCCTCTTGAGTTTAATAATCTGCGATGACTAATGGGCTGACGGTATCTGGTTCTCTCTCTAACACGGCCTTGTCTTGCTCTCCTGCTAATGACCCAGGTGTCTCCATTTACTGAAATCGCATCTGGCTTTCCTACAGAAGGCGAATTCCTCTAAATGTCACATTTGATTTCTCATGAGGTGCCCTTTTAAAGCCGGGCTTTTAATTGAATTACTCCAGAGCATATGAGTAATGCCTCATACGTTATTGCACGGGGCCTATTGTGTCCTTATTTGGACAGAGGGAAAATAGCTGAGCACATTTTTCCTTCTTTAAATCACAAAAGCTCACGGTCCTTAGATCCAGATTCCTTAACCCTTTGAAGACCAAAACATCCTGGTCATTTTCTCCTTTGGGCTTCTAAAGTCGCTTCATGCTGTGGAGTTTCAGTCATTGCTTTCTACACTTTGGAATGGAGCGAACAGGTATTTGGTACCCATGAAAGGCAAGGAGGTAGGCTACCCCCTCCCCATTTTTCCTTGTTCTTCTTTTCAAGGCAGCTACTGAGTCCCTGCTCCTGCGGTGAACAGGCAGACAGCTCTCTGCCCCCATGCAGAGCCCTGGTTTTCCCTGAGCTCACTGCAGGCTCGGGGCCTTAAATAGAAAATAAAAGGACTATGTATGTTTGCCAGACCACTAAAAAAACCCAATGATCCCTCTGCAATTCACAGCTTTGTGAGGGAAGAGGGACGGCTTCAGTTTTCCAGTTATTTATATACCACCACAGTAAGGAGACGGTGACTCAGATCCCAGCCGGAGCCCGTCTCTCGCCCTGTGGAATGAGTATTGCTGGTCAGCATTTTTTCAACACTTTTTTTGTTTCGGGGGGGGAGGGGGAAGAGGGTTGGGTGTCCAAAAATGGCTTTTTATAAATGAAAATGTTCACAGAAAAGTTGACTTTTGCTAGATCAATCTTTTTTCTTTCATCAAAAAAGTGTATTGAAATGTTTTTTCTTTTACTAAAAAAAAATAATAATAATAATTTCAGTCAAAGAACCATTTCAGTAAAGCTTGGGGGGAGGGGGGAGAAGGGATGAAAAACATTGAAAACTGAGTGTTCCAAAGCCTGCCAAACTGAAACAACTTCACCGTGTTTTAAATTTTCTCATTTAAAAATTAAGGCTGGCGGAAAATATTCCACCGAAAATTGGGGTTTCAACAAAACGGGAATTTTCACAGAAAGTATCTGCTTTCCATAGGGGGAAAAAAAACAACAACAGTTTCCCTCCGCTGCATTTTTGTCAAAATTTTGCACAGGAAAAGAGCTCCTTCAGGGTCCTTTGAAATTCCCAGCCTCAGGGCTGCAATGTCCTCCGATGGATATTGAGGGTGAGCGCTGAGGGGAGTAGGCCTTTACATGAGAAACTTTCCTAGCACATTAGTCAACCCCACACGCCCACTGGGAGCTCACTTTCAAGACCGCAGAGCATGACCTAATGCTCGGATTCCAGCATTTCCTCAGCACAACCACCATGAGCATGTCTCAGCACTCAGCATCTGCCTGACAGTGCTCCAGTAGAGATGAGTATGAACAGCCAAGCTAAGAGTGAAGACAGAGACAGGAAACCAATGGGCCAGATCTACATCGAATTTACCCCACCTGAGGATCTGGCCCAGGTTGAAAGTTTCCACGAGGTGTGTTAGAAGTCAGAGAAGCAAGGCACAAGGGAGAGAAGACAAATAGGTGAAGCGGTATTGTACTAGAAAGGGAAAAAAAGAAGATTGGGCAGCCACCATAAAAGAAAGCTCTAAGCAAGGAAATTTATACCAGCCTGCCATAAACAAAAAGAGCGATGTATTCTGGTGAGTCAGACGTAGCCCCATGCGTTAGGTGACATGTATTTCCTGACCCGATAGAACCCCATCTTCCTGACGGTGGCGGTAGAAGCTCTGGAGGAAGAGTTTGCCCTCAGGCCTCACACCCCGCTTTGGGGTTCCATGTTCCTCAGCAAAAGATGGAGAGAATGGCATTGGGAGTTGAGGCCTTTCACCTCTAGGATCCCGGGATGAACCCAGCCCGGGTCATAGCAACTGAAAGCCATGCCTATGACTCCTGAAAGCCCCAAGTGAGCTTCATAGATGGTCCACAAAAGCCATCCTCAAAGCTGGCACCAAGGCCCTGATTTGGACCAGGACCTAACTAAGCACTTTGGGGAAGTCACAGCAAGTAAGGAACGCACATGGAGACTCAGCCACCTTTTAATATCCAGGCTGCCTTTCTTCCTCAAAACCCAGGCATGGGATAGAAAAGCTTCCGCTCAGGCCAAACTTGGCCTGTGGATAAATCGGGAACTTCATCTGAAGTCCTGCCAAACTGGCATATTCCACACGCTCTGGGTTCGTTAATGGGAAAGAACAGTGCTGCTCTGCTGAAGTGAGACAGGTGAAGAAAAGGGCGTTCACGTTCTCAAGGCAAGAGACGAGTGGAAGACTATGGTCAAGCACAGGCAATGTGTTTGATTGTATAGTCATGATATCATTGTTAGCACCATTCAAAATAATACCCAGCTCTTATCTAGCACTTTTCATCAGGAGAGCTCAAATCGCTTTACCAAGGAGCTCAGTCTCATTATCCCCATTGTACAGATGGGGAAACTGAGGCACGGGAGGAGACGTGACTTCTCCAAGGACACCCAGCAGATCAGGGACAAAATTGGGGCTCTCTGGAGTCCCAGTAGAGCGTGCTTCCCACTAGGCCATCACTGCAATGCAATGGAGCTTGCAAAAACTATCATACTTGTCACCTAGGTCAGTAATGGCTCAAGGTAGCTACAGCAGCTGACAGCTAATTGGGGACCTAAGTGAAAGGGATTGTTCATCTCATGCAGGTTATAGCGAACAAGAGTCCGCATTGCAATCACTTGGCAGCCCTAATATAGCAGCAGGGAAAACAAAAGGCTATAGCGAGTGACTTACATCTAAGCACAAGAGTCATTCTCCCAGCAAAGAGAAAGGAAACTTGCACTGCTATTACCCCTACTCTACCGATTCTGGAGCGAGATAGTAGTGCACTCACTTCCAGGACTGTCAATCCCTCCCCCTTTCAACAGCAGGAAAGTCATTTCTAAAAGTGCGATGGATGTTTGCAGAAAAATTTCCTGGCTGTGTTTCATAAGGAAGCTAGAATATATGATATGCACATCATACATTTCAGGGGACAGAGAGACACTTATCAGTAAAAATAACAGCTGCCTTCTGACATGTCAAAGGATACTATTGATTTATGTATTTTCTTCCTTTGCTCCTGGCATGCGTTCAGTAAGGGCTTTCACTGTTAATAGATCAAACAAAGAGTTCCCTCCCAGCACGGTATGAGCATTACGTGGCTTAAACCAAGGACAAACATCTCTTCGGTAACACATGTTCTTCACACAATGCACAGTCAACCTGTGGAACTCCTTGCCACAGGATGTTGTGAAGGCCAAGACCATAACAGGGTTCAAAAAAGAACTAGATAAATCCATGGAGTATAGGTCGTTAATGGCTATTAGCCAGGATGGGCAGGAATGGTGTCCCTAGCCTCTGTTTGCCAGAGGAATGGGCGACAGAGGATGGATCACTTGAGGATTCCCTGTTCTGTTCATTCCCTCTGGGGCACCTGGCACTGGCCATTGTCGGACGACAGGATACTGGGCTAGATGGACTTTTGGTCTGACCCACTATGGCCGTTCTTATGTTCTTAGCACAGATGAAAAGTGTAATGACATCAGATAGAGTCCACTCTCCTTTGAGGTCACTTTGGCCAGCCTGAATTGTGCTTGTGATTTGGGTTTCTTCTTCATCAGAAACCCTTGATTGAAAGAGGCCTGTTATTACAGTTGGGAGCTGGCAGACCCTTTGGAAAAGCAGCATATTTAGAAAACTCCCCTCTGATTTCTGCTCTACAACCCACACTTGTGCCTGAAAATCAGCTGGGGTTCCCTGAAGAGCCAGCTTAACTCTTTGACAGCAGCTTTCAGCTGGCATCCAAGGGCTAAGCTCCGTGAAAGTATTCCTGGAAAACTCCAGTAAAATTCCAATAAAAACTCTAGTGTGTAGCCTAGTACGTAGAGCACTGGGCTTGACCTCAGGAGACCAGGGCTCCAGTCATACTTCTGCTGGGTGGCCTTGGGCAAGTCACTTCCCCGCTCTGTGCCTCAGTTTCCCCATCTGTAAAATGAGGATAATTATCTCGCCCTCCTTTGTAAAGGGCTTTGAGATGTACTGGTTCAGAGTGCTATATAAGTGCTAGCTAATATTGTTTTGCATCAGAGAGTGAAATATCAACAGTAGTAGAATATTAGCCCTGACTTTTCCATATTCCTTCATTGTCTTGGAACCAAAGCTTCAGCTGCTGTAAATGGAACTCTGCTGGTTGGCATGGCAGGGAAGGGCAGAGACATGCCTCCATCTACCTCCCACCCCCTTCCTCCCCACTTTGGGCAATAAGTTTGAAATCAGCTTAGGGAAATACTTTTTAAAAAAAACAATGCACATACAGGCTGTGGAACTCATTGACACAGCCTCCGGGGGGAGGGATAGCTCAGTGGTTTGAGCATTGGCCTGCTAAACCCAGGGTTGTGAGTTCAATCCTTGAGGGGGCCACTTAGGGATCTGGGGCAAAATCAGTATTTGGTCCTGCTAGTGAAGGCAGGGGGCTGGACTCGATGACCTTTCAAGGTCCCTTCCAGTTCTAGGAGATAGAATATCTCCATTAATTTATAATTTAATTTATGATACTGAGGTAAGGATTTAAAAAAAAAAAAGATATTGAACATGCATGCACAGAGAATAAAAATTGCTGTCCACGTCTCCGGAGCACGCTGACTTCTGAGCATTTACTACACATTACACATGGAGCAGAGGATGTTTTTTTATGGAGTGGGTGCTAATCAATATATAAGCATTGTGCTCTATAAGTCATCATCATAATGGTGTTAGGAAGATGCCCTCCTGCAGCGCAGTACACAAGGCAGAAATGCCACCGTCGTTCCCGTTGCTATCCATTCCTGCGGCCCAGTGGAGGAGAGTAAAGGCATTTGGAAACCTTGTGTACACAGCAGACGTGAGTGGGCAGCTTGGAAAATGAATTGCTGTGACATCTGTTACCTTCCCCGTGTGTAAATACCAGCCTGCCAATAGCGTAGGGAGGATACAAATATTTACAGACAAGGCGAGGGACAGCGGCATTGCCAACACTGTTAGTCACCAGCATTTCCACTGGCTGCACAAACAAACCCGCCAGCACTGCCGATTACTTTACTTTCACCCGGATCCCAACCGTCCCTGCAATTAAAGGCAAAGTAGGACGGCATGGTCATAAAAAAGCTGGAGTCTTTTCACCATCCCTCTAACAGCGCAGCAGCCCCACCACCCCAGGAGGTCACTGGAGCGCACCAGAGCTGTGGTAACATGCCAGTTGTGCCATGGACTCAGAGGGAAGTGTTGGGGGCACATCAGCTGCAGCACCAGGTAGCTCCCTTCTAACACCCACCCACGCCCCTAAAGGACAGGATTATTCACCAGAGCTGCCTGCAAGGAAAGGGTGCAAGTGTAAATCATTGGGGAGCGTGGGCTACGGGTTCCTCTCTGTGCCGGTCTTCAGAGCAGAGGAGGCTGTTACAGCCTCCAGCTAGAGCTCATGCCCGTAGCTCTGGTAGCCCTCAATTCATCCCCAACAGGGCAGCCATCACACAAATCCACCAGGTCCAATTGGTTGAACGGAGCAGCTCGTAACGTGGCCTGTAGGGGGCAGCCTAGTAGCGGTGCATTGGTAGCCTCATGTCCAGTAACCGAGGTGCCCTTTCTAGTCCATCCTTTTCCTGGAGAGCAACTAAGCCTGTAGGTGCCACGGGCCAGGGTTGATTCATGCCTCTGGTGGTTTTGTTGGGCCCCACACACTGTCCTGCCACCCCACCGTAATGGTTCCCGTCTCTGCGGGCCGCTCCCCCTGGGGGTGGCATGTGACAAGCCCCCCCCTCGAGTCCCCATTTGCACATGCCGTACCCTTTTACCAGCATGGTGACCTCTCCCCTTTGGGCCTAATGCACAGTCCAATCGTTGCACTCCCAAGGCACCTCAATGCCTTGGGGTGCTTTGGGACTGAATCCTCAGCATTACTAGACGCTCAAATAGCCATGGTGGCAAACACACCCACTTCTGTCTGTGAGCGGCTGGAAGACTGTACCCCAGCCTATCAGACACAGACCTGGCCAGGGGGGTATCCTTGCACTTGTGACCTCCAGGCTTCTTTATTGCTACTCACCACCTCTAGGAATTAAACCGCCCTCGCTGAAAATGCTCCAGCTGATACCAAGTGCAATAGCCATCAGCTGAACAATGCAGGCTGCCCTGAACACATCACTGCCTCCCCAACAATACAGAGTGCAGCTCATGGTGTCTGTCCAGATCGTCAAACCCTCCACAGGTTTGGCCCCAGCCCCTTCAGCGATCGTTTCTCTGCCTGGGACCACGATCGCCACACTTCCCTGGGGCTGGATCCAGACGATAGAACCTCAGCAGGAGACACGAATGACCATGGAGCTCACCATGTTCAGCGCTCAATGCCCAAAGCTAATTTCTCCAACTAAGCCACCCTCAGGGATTTCTTCACACAGAGAGACCCGGACACAGAACACGCTAGCCACTCACACAGATGTGAACCAACCCCCAAAACCTAGAACTAGCCCAGCTATTTCCCCTACAGAGGGGGAGGGAATAAATAGAGAGAACGATGGTTAATGTTCATTTCGAGTTTAAAACGGATACTCAAACCAGTCCTTAGTTTTGATCTCTAGGGGCCCATGCCCCCGAGCTAGGTTTGAGTTTGGGGTTCACATGAACCCAAATTGTCAGCCTGAAACCTAAACCCATCACATTTCATGGGGTTTGTCATCCCACCCTGCAGCAGAACATTGAACTTCACAAGGAATCAAGGTAGTGGCGTTGATCTGAAAGCCCAGTTCCCTTCCACAAAGCTGGAACGCAGGCCACGGTTGAAACAAAAGCGTTAACCAAATAAATGCTATGCGCATTCAAGGTTTCACTGTGAACATGTCACACAGGTCTAGCACATCTGAGACCTCATCCAAAACCTGCTGAAGCCGATGAGATAGAGGTGAGCTGGGGTGGGGAGCTGCCGCACTGCTCCCCAGGCGGGGGGGGGTGGGGAGCTACCGCGGGGGGGGCGCCTCAGGGCGGAGGGGGGGTAGGGAGCTGCCACAGGGCTCGGGGAGGGCGCAAGGTGGAAGTTTTGCCTAGGGCGCGAAACATCCTTGCACACACTGGTTAGAACGCCGGCCTCTCTCTACTGCCATTCCCACCATTGACACAGCTGGTGGAGCTGAAGCAGGGCTACCAACAGTGGGAAAGTTTAGAGGAAAACACCCTAGTGTAGACGCAGCTTATAGGTTATTTGGTTGAACTGATTTGCTCATACTGGAGGAAAGAGAAACTCAGTACAAAGCTAGAGGACCTATATCTTGGTTATAATTCCATCCACGGTTCTCACAGTGCTGGGAATTTTCCAGGCACTGAAGGAGCAGGCAGACCCTCTCTTAGGGCACAAACAGTTGATGGACACACAGAGATTAGAGGAACAACCAATAGGGGTTTGTTCTATAAATCAACCTGAGTCATGGTAGGCAGCACAGCAGAAATGGGCCGTTAAGAGGGAGTTAAATGTGGACAGGATAGGGGCAGTGGGGATGGGGTCAGGGAAGTGGGGCCAGGCATAGGGGGCTGGCAGAAAGCACACTGATTGTGTGGGTAGCTAGGATTGCGATTGTGCCCCAATGAGGTTGAACCACGGCCTGGCTTTGATTGTGTGGATAGGACCACACTCCGTTAAGGGAGCCATGGCACTGCATTGAAGAAGCTTACCCAGGCAATGAAAACTAACCCGAGTGGAAGCTCTTCGGGGCAGGGACTGACTTTTTGTTCTGTGTCTGTACAGCACAAAGCACAGTGGGGGCCTGGTCCATGGCTGGCGCAACTAGGGGCTGCCTCAATACAAACAACACCCCGTTAGAACAGCGGGGGGCAGAACCATAGGATAACTACATGTCCCGACTCACCTGTCACTCATGTGTGAAGGAATCACACCCTGGGCAGCTAACCACCGGGTCAGCCTCGTGCAGGGATATTGATGGCAGACTTCCTATCCTACACTACAGTTGCCCATAGAACACTCTTTCCTTTAAGCAAACTGAATTGGGTTTGACATCTTCTGGTTGGGGCAGATGTCCCGCAGCACACCCAGCGAGGGAATAAGTTACTTTCAAGGAGGACAGCAGGAGTGCCGCCGTGCAGATCAAAGACCAAGGAGAACACTGCCTTCTTCCCCACCCAGAGCGACTGTGGGCACAGGGAGCAGTAAACTAGCTGGAAAGGAACGGATACGGTCACAGATGTATGGTATTAATACATGCCACGTGCTAATATACTAATTCCCATATGGAGATCCTTGCTGCAGATAATACGAGCCCGGCCTTCGCCGTGAGTTCCAGCCAGCTGTTTGATTTCCTTTGTCTCCTGCTCTTCAACATGCAACAAGGGAATTCAGAGACAGAGCAAATATGTGCAAAACTGGCAGGGGGAAAAAATTAGTCTTTAGGAAAACATGCCAGGCAAACACGCCTTTCTCACTCCAAAGGCGGGTGTGATTTACCAGAGGATAGTTTCCAGCGTTTTCCTACTCAGTGCAGACGAAGGATTTCCTGTCCTCCATAGCAACAATCTTGCATGGACTGACTCACCCACCTGTGCCAAGAATCCTTGCAGCAGTAGGAAAAGTTTTAAAGTGGCGCCGCTTCGTAGCTCACACGCTTTAGTCACTTCCAGCTCTTTTACCCCAAATGTCAGTCTAGCTTTTAATATGCACCCCTTTGCCATGCGCAAGGAAAACCAGCTGGGGGTTGGGGAACCAAGATCATCATTCAGTGTCCCTGGGGAGTTGCGCTGACTACCAAGGAGCTAGTCGGATGTAGAGCAGCTGAGGATCCGGCCCCTTAAGACGAAGGAGCCTCTCAACAAGAGGAGAGGCCTCTTTGGCAGTAGCGGTTTCTTTGCTCACCATATTTTATTTTCAGTGTAACCAGAAGCGAGTCTGGCTTTCAGAGTTTATGCGGATTTGGACCTTGATTGTTTGCCAGCCGACACTGCAAGTCAAACACTCTCTATATCAGGGATCGGCAGCCTTTCAGAAGTGCTGTGCCAAGTCTTCATTTATTCACTCTAATTTAAGGTTTCGCGTGCCACTGATACATTTGAACATTTTTAGAAGGTCTCTTTCTAGGTCTATAATATATAACTAAACTATTGTTGTATGGAAAGTAAATAAGGTTTTTAAAATGTTTAAGAAGCTTCATTTAAAATTAAATTAAAATGCAGAGTCCCCCGGACCGATGGCCAGGACCCGGGCAGTGTGAGTGCCACTGAAAATCAGCTCGTGCGCCGCCTTCGGCACGCGTGCCATAGGTTGCCTACTCCTCATCTATATTATTAAAATATATCACCCGGGGGGTACGTCAGTATAGCTCCATTGGTGTCCGTGGGACTACACTCATTTACATCAGTGAAAATCTGGTCCTAACTTGTGAATTCATCAGCCTGCAAGTAAGACTCAGATCAGACCCCTTGGCCACAGGCTGCTCCATACTAGCATCCACCTGGTGCTTTACACTTAAAGGATCTGCAATGTGTTCTCAAAAGGGAGGATTAAGCGTGCCCGGCCGAAGTAACCTGCTCATTGAATGAGCTCCTCCAAGAGCTCCCTGCATGAATTGCTTCTGGGCCCTGATTCAGGAAGATTCTGAGGCATGTGCTTCAGCTCTGTTAAAGGACTTTCCAGAGCAGGAATGGATGAAAGCATGTGCCCAAGTCCTTTCCACCACCAGAACTGTCCATGGGTAGCAGCTTAGGAGAATATCTTTCAGCAGCTCCCTAGCAAGGTACAATCTGAGCTGAGCCATGAGTGTATACACAGGGTTTCCAGACTCGGGGGGGTGGGGGGGAAGATATGCAACGGCTAAGCGTTTTGAAGACAGCAGATGGGGTGAGAAAGTCTTGAGCCTGCTTTAAACAGACTCGTTCACAAATTCAAAGGAAAGTTGAGCTGTGTTAATCCTCTAGCAGCAGGATCCCTGCAATAGGACAACAGTTCAGACCCACGCCGCAGGCTAGTTTTAAATGTATGTGAAATGCTTTTCTGCCACTCCTTTCACACACGCTGACCCCAACTCACAAGAGCATTTACTCAACAGAACGGGCTGGGAAGGTTTGCAAACAGAAGCGAGACAGACTTTACAGACTGTCTGAGGAAACAAAACACAATGCTGAGACTGTGTGACTAACAGCGCCAAGCAAGAGCCCAGCTTTTGTACTGTGAGAAGTCAGCTGTTCCCCAGAGGAAGGGGGGCCAGGCCTCCATTTCAGTGGCTGAGGCAAGAAGAGATGAGAGGAGGCTGGTTAAAGCACGGCACTGGGACTCAGATGATCTGGGTTCCATTCTCAGCTCTGCCACAGATGGCCTGTGGGACCTTGGACAAGTCACTTAACCTCTCTGCGTCTCAGTTCCCCATCTGTAAAGCTGTCGTAGCCAGGATTGTCACTTACGTAACTTCCTTTGAGGATTTGGGCCTACCTAACTCCCATTGGCTTCACCTTAATACCTTTGAGGATCTGGGCCTGTGTATGCCCTAAACCCAGCACAATGGGGTCCGGATCTCAGTTGGGGGTGCTTGGTGCCGATTTAATACAAATGATAATAAATACCAGAAACAAGTAAACACCTCCACTAAGTCAGGGTCTTGCAGTGTAGAAGGGGTGTAGCCTATAGGATGGTTTATGCTCAAGTTAGGATTAGGGCCTAAATCAGCTTGAGTGTAGAGGAGTATGGGAAATTGAAGTTGCTTGTGTGAGAAAGTTAGAGATAAGTTGGAAACACGGTGTTATGAGCAAGTAAGAGTTAGCAAGGACATGAGCCAGGCTGACCTTTATGATTTGCTAAGAACTGGTTTGAGCACGGTTTTGAAATGAGTGTTTTGGAGAATTGTGAAAGCATTTTAATAAGACAACCAATATTGATCAAACGGGAAGGACATTGAAATAATGTGTATTGTAAATAGCCAATAAGGAAGTGGTGAAAATATAATTGTGGTAAGGGGCAGTTTAATGTTAATTAGTGTTATAATGGATTATAAAAAGAGTGTAGCCTTGCTAAATAGGGGGAGAGCTCCACTTACCATCTAAAGGTTACCCTTAACTTCCAGGATTATAAACCTGTCCCCCACTGATACACCATTCTATCCTGGAGTGTAAGTATAATTAATTGTCTTGTGTAAGCGGCATTTGCATGCCTGTCTGCTTAGCTGATGATTTTCCATTTTTTAAAAAGTTTAGTTTTAGCATTAAAGTGTCACCTAGTGGTCCTCTACTAGGCAAATTTTCTGTAACCGACCTAGAGGCTCGAACCTGAAACCTAAGTTGGATTTTATGGCACCCTTGTCTTGAACAACTCAATATTAATTGGGGACATTTCAACATAAAAGTTACAGTGGCAGATAGGATTGGGATGCAAACTAGCTCCACCTTCAGGAAAGGCAGTGAACTGCATGAGATCTAAAGCTCTACACACAAGCAATTACCTTCAAGATCCTGGTTGTGGTGCAGTCAGCTTTATTTTCTACCGGTTTCCTGGTGTCCGGGATCGCTCTGAATGAATGAACTGCAGATCAGTGCTCCTTGGCCATGGTCGCGTCTCAACCATTTCTTCAGAGAAGCACAAGTTGAAAAAGGACTTTTTTCAGTACCGCTATCCCACATGGAGCAGCAAAACTCCTCCGCTACAGCTGGCTGTCATCACAGAATGTTGGGTCATGCCCTGATCCCTCTGACCACAAAAGGGGGCTCTGCAAAGTTCATTGCTCATGTGATTTCTGCAGAATCTCTGTTCCTCTTGCTAGGATTGATTTCGCTAAGATGATTGCACGTGCCAGATCCTCTATGAAAGCCCACCAGAATGTTCTTGGCCCGCTCCTGGTTCTTTCTGGGAAATTCTAGTTTGCGGTTATTGGAAATAATTATTTATATTACAGTAGGATCCCTGACTAAGATCAGTGCCCTATTGCTCCAGTGAGAGACTGTCCCAGCCCCCAAAGAGTTTACAGTCGACAGACAATTAAATTTATGGGTGGGAGAAAAAATATCGTTACCCACATTTTACAGATGGGGACCTCAGGCCCAGAGAGATTGATGAAACCAATGGGAGTTAGACACCTAAATACCTTGGAAGATCTGGGCCTAAGTGTAGGGGCACTGAGAACCATTGAATCAAGCTGAAAACTCTGTCCATGATGGAAACCACTTCAAGCCAGCCAGGGAGTGCGGCAGCCCCCCTACTTCCAGCACCTCTGCTGAACTGATCTCCTCAAGGTCACATACACAGTCTGGGACAGAACCGGGACACACCGTCACCTGGAGCGGAGCACCCACAGGGACAGCACTCGAAGAACCACCAAGGGTTGAACCTAGAGCTCTTCAAGTCCTAGCCCAGTCTCTAACCACAAGACTATCCTTCCTCCCGCCAGTGGACAGCGCACCCAACACTCCAGTGAAGTTCTTTAGTGGCTTTTCCACTAACATCCCCAGCTTCTGTGAACCAGCCCCACCTGCCCCTTGTTTCCGCTTCTCCTCACCCCTGGGATTTGGAGAGAGAGAGAGAGGCCCATGGTCTCCCTTCCCACCCCATGGCTGTACAGTGAATTACCAGCATTGACCAGCTCACACCCACATGGAAGGCTTTCTCCACAGCCAAAAAGGCAAGAAACAATGTTTTTTAAAATTAAACTCAGGCCTGGTCTTCACTACAGAGCTTTGCCGGTAACACGGGCCTTGGGTCAGCACAGCCTCGCACGCGTCCACACTCCACTTTGAGTCCCACCGACAAACTCCTGCCCGCCCATTTGATGTTGATAAGTGCAAAGTAATGCACATTGGAAAACATAATCCCAACTAGACATACAAAATGTGAGAAGCTGGGAATGGGTGACGGGATGGATCACTTGATGATTCCCTGTTCTGTTCATTCCCTCTGGGGCACCTGGCATTGGCCACTGTCGGAAGACGGGATACTGGGCTAGATGGGCCATTGCTCTGACCCTGTATGGCTGTTTTTATGTTCTTAAATGATGGAGTCTAAATTAGCTGTTACCACTTAACAAGATCTTGGAGTCATTGTGGCTAGTTCTTTGCAAACATCAGCTCAATGTGCAGCGGCAGTCAAAAAAGCTAACAGCATGTTAGAAACCAATAGGAAAGGGATAGATAAGACAGAAAATATCATAATGCCACTATATAAATCCATAGATGGACCATTGGTCTGATCCAGTATGGCTGTACTTAAGTTCAAATTAAACCACCTCCGAGTGATATACGCTGTCTACCGGGACACTTCCGCCAGTGCGGACAGAAAAAAAAAAATTCTAGTACAATAAAAGCAATCTATGATTCAATGCACTCAACCCCAAAAAAGAAATACATGCAAACCAGTGCTTCAGCATCCAAATTAAATACATTGGGAATACAAAGGAATGCTTGTAGCTGCCCATCCAGTGACTGGGTAGTCGGGCAACACGTTTTGCTGAAACCCTGTTGTGAACATACTGGATGCAGGTCTGCTAGCTCAAAACACCATATTCTGGTTTTCAAGACTGGGCTGATCTACCCTACAGAGTTAGGTTGGCTTAACTACATCGCTCAGAGCTGTGAAAAATAGTCACATCCTGCGCAGTGTAATTAAATTGACCGAAGCCCAGTGTAGACACTGACTTAGCTACCCCCTCTCAGACAGGTGGATTTACTGTAGCAACAGAAGAACTTCCTCTGTCGCTGTAGTACATGTCAATGCTACAGCAGCTGTGCCACTGTAGCTTTTCTAGTGCAGACACAGCCTGAAAGCCCCAAACAAATTCCTCGCATGCTGTGCTGGGATTCAGGAAAGAGGTAGAAACGGTTGCTGGCTCAGGGGCTTGGCTGGGACTGGCTCCCAGAACTAGCTGGCGACAACAATTCTTCTCTGCTTGCAGGTCATCTGGTTTAGGTTGGTCTGGATGTCCCTTTTGTCCTCTGGCACAATTTCTCTGAAGTTTCCGAGCATGTATTGCTCGACCTTTGCCGGCATGTATCTAGGAAGAGCTGCCTTGTTTCTCCCACTACAGTATGACACTTCCCATGCCACGCTGCAGTGAGGGTCACTATTGCTGTGAGGGACTCAGCAGTATATGGGCCCGGCAACCTTGAGCCATCTTGAGCAGCCGCCTTCTCTAGGCCGTTAGCGCCTTCGCAGCGATATACCCACAAGGGTCACCACTGCCTGTAATAAGTTCAGCAGTATTTACCACACTGTCCCTGCACTTAGCCAGGACACAACTATGGGATTTGAAAAGCACCCCCATATACTCACCATGCCTGTGCTATTGCAGGGCCCTGAAGCAAGTGGTAGTGACTAGGACGCTGTTCTGGTCATATTTTTATGCAGATCTATATGGGGGAAATGTTCGGGAGTCATGGCCTGTTGATGTCTGCTAGCCTCAAAAAATCTAACAATGGCTTTGTCTGGTTGTTTATAATTGACCTTGATCGTGGTATCTTTGAGAGCCACCCCCTCCAAATCTGCTGAAAGACTGACCAAGATAAGGAGAAGAAAGAAATGAGAACATAAGAACGGCAAACTGGGTCAGACAATGGTCCACTTAGCCCAGTAGCCTGGGTTCTGACAGTGGCCAGATGCTTCAGAGGGAATGAACAGGACGGCAGTCAGCGAGTGGTCCAGTCCCAGCTTGTGACAGTCAGAGTTTAGGGACACCCAGAGCACGGGGTTCCTTTGTTCTGGGAGCCGCTCACGAGTCTCGACTCCAGAGTCTGAGATGAGGGAATGGAGGGAACGCTTGCTGGAAGAAAGGCAGGAAGGCCAAGATGAGAAAGCATCCAATGGCCTACACCCCAGCACCCGTTATACTGCATAGACATCAAGGGCCAGGGACATATAATCCCCCTATCCCAATATGCTCTGCAATTGTATACCTTCCATTCACCCCCCAGAGACATGAAGGAGAACTGCTATGAGTACATGCATGCTCGTGACCTGTGGTGCAGCCAGCACCGTGCACTCTTTTGAGCAGTGTGGTTGGGGTGTATGACCTCGCCATCAGGCTATTTTGTGATCCCCATAACTGGTTTTCTGTGTCGCACAATACAGAGCTGCAACCCCACCAGTCAGTAACCCCTCATCAGACTGAGAACAGTTCATAACCTGGCCAGGGACTGTGTAGTCACAAAGTAACACAAAACAACACAAAGCAGCACACTCTCTAGGCACAGCATGCTTCAGGCTCCCTCCCGTATCTGCACAACACCCAGTGGGCTCTGGTAAATGCCCTTGTGCCCGGCTGCTTGCAAGCACAGACCGTCTGTCCACATCCTCCCTCCACCATGCTGGTTACATTTCCCCCTTGGCCTCACAAATATTCTGTAAAACACAACATGCAGCAACAGCTGTGGGAACAGCTGGCTCTCTCAGATCCAGCCTGGCCATAAAGCCATCTCCGTTGCCCCTTTAATCAGCCCAAGGCAAGCTCCACGGTCAGCCAGCACTTGCTCAGCCAATAGCGAAATCGTCCCTTGCTGCTGTCCACGTGCCCTGCGTTTGGCTTCTGGAGCCAGAGAACCAAAGGGCAGGCTGGGTCCCTGAGACTCACAACTGGTATTGCAACCTCTTCTATGTGAACATTGCAGCCCAGGAAAAATCTCCCTGCTTGCTGCTTTTGGAAAAGTCCAGTATTCCTAAAGAGGCGAGCGCTGTACACCTTCCCTGACCAGCCAACACTAAAATCAGTGAAACACGCCAGGTGCTCCACCAGCGCCTGTGTAACCATGGAGAAGTCCCCCATTTCTGTATTCAGAGGTAAGGCAGGGGATGGGAGCCCGATGCATCACATCCATCTATTATTTCCTGCATATTGCCCAGAGTCCCAGTCCTGCGCAGCATAACCCGCTGAATGGCCCTGTTGTACCTGGAGGACAATCACCCCACCAGAGATTTCCCAGCTCCAAACTGGCTGTCCACAGCGTGATGGCCACCCATTTCTTCACTGCCAATGCAGCTCTCATTCTAGTATCTCTGCGCTGGTGAGCTGGGACAAGCTCGACCCACAGATCCAGGAACCTGGCCTTCCCCATCCAAAAGTTCTGCAGCTGATCCTTCCACAATTTGACCCCCTCACACCCCGATGCTCATTTCACAGGCCCAGAACTGCCACGCTGGGGCATACAGCTGGTCAGTGAATGCCTACAGCATTATCCCCTCCCTAATGGTCTCATTTTCACTGCTGCACACCTGTCCGCCCCAGTGGTAGTTGTAGTTCCCCAAATACAAAAGAATCATCCACCTCGTCTCAAAAAAACGGACCCGAATGCTCGGCTGATCTGTCCAGCATCTCTGCCAGCAAGATGGAGGAGAGGTTGAAAACCAGCACGAAGAAGAGTTTTCCTCCTCCAGGACGACTGCCCACGTTCCTACACCGAGCTGAAAAGGAGGAGAGAGAAGTGACTGTTGAGCTGCAATCCATGCACTGCAGCGAAAGTCTCACTCTACCGCATTTGATTTAAGGCCCCGCTCTGCTCACACCAATGCAAAGGCTTAGCTCTATGCACATGCCTAAAGGCAAGCTGGTGGAGAAGCACAACCAGAACAGACTCACTCCTGAGCGGGATCATACATGAAAGCTGGTCGCTCCTCCATGTGACCCCATGAATCATGGAGCTGGGTTTTTAAAACCTCTTTATTTTTAAGATGAATCACCTCCATTTTGGTCCATTTGTGCTGCCAAAGGCTTAGGCAAGGCCCAGCTCCAAGGGAAATGAAATCAAAGCGAACATTAGCCAATTACAAAAGAAAGCCTGAGGCAATGTCTGGTGTCATCTTAGCATGTCTGCCCCCAAGATTTATGGACGGATGGGTTGTGTGGACAGCAGCTTGTTGTTTGGTGCCATCATATTTCTCTAAACTACTGCATGAACACAGAACTGGCAGCTTAACAGATGTGCCATTTAAACAGCTGGATTGTCCAGCAGCGCCCCTGATACTTATTTATAGTCATGCTGTAAATCCATGCCACATATTGTTAGTTACTAGCTGTAGAAGGCTGTCCAAGCCTGCCACCCACAGGATTGGGAGGTGGGGGGGGGGGGAGAAGAGGGGAACCCACAACCAGTTGTATTCCCATAGCCCATCAGGAAATCCTTTAGAGCTAGGGCCCTTTCAGATGTCAAGGCCTGATTGTGATCAAGTTAAAGCAGGACCACCTCCCCAGTGATATCGACATGTGTTTTATACGGATGTAACTATTACTCCGCAGGCAGGGGAGTAACTATACCAGCATAATGTATTTTTATACTGATAGAACCACACCCACCAGAGGGTTTTTACCAGTATTTATTTCTAATAAACACACACACCCCTCTAGCTGAAACAGCTACATCAGCACAACATAAGTGCAGATCAGCCAGTTAAATTACAGCATTGCAATGACTGATCAATGTCATTTTAAGTGGGAATCCATCATGAAAGTTGCATGCTCATAGCTGGGTTTGAAGAATGTGTAACCTTTCCAATGCTAGCTTAAAAGAGAACATTCAAACCCCAGGAAATGCAGTTATGGTCACATTCCTCACACGAGGCACTTACACGCCGTTAACAACTTTAACTCTGCCCCAGTATGATACAACAATACAGCACTCCCTGAAAAAAGAGCAAGTAAATACACTGGAGAGGATGTCCCCCAGTGTGCTTCCAAAAGAAAACAAGGTGTGTTACACGGTATTGCCAACCGCCAGCGTTCAAAAATGACGAGACTGGCTTAAAACCTCCCCAGGAGATTTCTAAAGAATACATTTTAGGTTCTGTTTATTTGCTTTCTGTGTTTTTAGCCTTTTCAATGCACTTGTGGAGGAAAGTTTGAAGATGTGACCCAACCAGGAGGGCTAGAAACTTTCATTTAAAAAAAAAAATGGGGCAGGGGGGTAAGAGAGAGAAGTTCTCCCCACTCACCTGATTCCAGAAGCTGGGGCTTTAAGAAACACACCAAATATTGCAAGAGACGGCAACGCTGCTTATGCAAGGTCCTTGCCCAGTGTTAAAAGGCACTAGATCTCCGCTCGGGGAATCAATTGTATGTTGGAAAGTGACAAGGAAAAGAACAGAATTAAGGAACTGCATTCACCCACCATATATTTCAAGTGGCCCAGAGAATAAACCCCTAATGTGAATCACAGTAGTTATCAGGGTGACAGTCTCCCAGGGTTACAGAACTAACCCATTAAGATTCAGGGTAATATAATTTTTTTTTAATTTTAGGAGTGGACAGAAGTCAGTTTTACAGTGGACACTCAATTACAATCTTAACTATGGGGGAGCAGCCGCCCCTCTGTAGTGTCACTACTGCCGTCAGGTCAGTAGCCACCAGGCTCACCCAGGAGCATCCAGTGGGTATTTGCTGGAGAACTAGTGCCCTTCACTGGCCTGAAAGCTGGTCAGCTCCCTCCCTATAGGTACATACCGTGTTTCCCCAAAAATAAGATAGTGTCTTATATTAATTTTTGCTCCCAAAGATGCACTAGGTCTTATTTTCAGGGGAGGTCTTATTTTTCCTGGAGCTTCAGGGCCTTATATTCCGGGGTGGCCTTATTATTGGGGAGGTCTTATTTTCAGGGGATGTCTTATATTACAGCGAGAGGCAAAACTGGAAGTAGGTCTTATTTTCGGGGAAACAGGGTACTGTATATGGAGTGAGGTGCTGGGAGCACAGAGCATCTGCACACGCACATCTCAAGATCCTCTCAGAAAAAAAAAATACAATAGCACCCTCTACTGGCTGCTATTGCTCTGCAGAGTCACTGCATATACTGTACTCACTTGTCCCAGCCGCAGACTGCTGGCCACCAAGCAGAGACCTCTAAAGGTGGACACATGCAGCTCAGGGTAGGCCCACAGCCTGATCTGCAACTGACCACTCCCCTTGAGGGCTGTGGGGCAGGAGGTGAATCATCTGGCAGTCCAGCATCCATCCAGACCAGTGAGGGCCCCACTCCTTCAGCTCCCCCACATCTCCCACCCCACTAGAGTCCAGGAACTATTGCTTGCAGGTTGCTTTTGGGGAGGGAGAGAGGGATAGATAGGGTATTATTTCAGAGACTAAGGTGGTTACAGAAAGATGACATGGCCAGCCAATGGCTACTTTTCCTGGTAAATCTGTTTTTCCACTGGCCCCACAATTCAGCTGGTGACAGAAGTGTTTCAAGACACCTTTGTCAGGCTATTTCACCAGCTCTAGGTGGTCAGCTGGTGGGACCCATAGGTTTTCAAACCTATCACTGCTAGCCCCTACCACCCCCAAGCACAAGGGAAAAAGCAGTATAGACTGCTATGAATTCTCCAACACACAGCCCCATTGTCAATTCTGACAGGGTCACTCCCTTGGTTGCAAGAGGTTGCCCAGATGAACTACTTGGGGGCTGGGAGCTTGGAAAACTGTTGCAAACTATATAAGTCTTCCCAGCAAGGGGTCCCTGCTTTAGAGGATGGGAGGCCAAGACACGACATGACCTTTAGGCTTAGTCTAAAGCCATGTGTACACTTCCAAGCTGACAGCTGTGCCGCTGTAAGATTGCTCATGTAGCCACATTATACCGACAGGAGAACTCTCCCATAGACACAATAAAACCAGCTCAACGAACAGTGGCAGTTACGTCAGTGGGAGAGTCTCCTGCCAACGTAGCGCTGTGTGCACGAGCACTTATGCCCGCAAAACTTATATTGCCGGGGGGTGGGGGTGTTCTTTCACACCCCTGGGCAACAAGAGTTTTGCCTATGTAAGTGCTCTGTAGACATGGCCTAAGTCACAATGGAGCCTGAAATATACCCAAACTTGAGACAGAAAACCCCCTCCCAAATCAAACTGATGGGAAAGTATTGGACAGCTGTAGCTTTTACCATAGGAAGGAACTGCAGACAGAGACCCTACATGGTTTAGTCTGATCAAAGTGATCTAGGCAGAAGAAACAGAATCCTGTAACCTAATGGAACTCCTGCAGGAGCCTGAGAGAAAGGAGATAACCATGGTGATTGAGCATCAATGCTACTTCACAGGAGTCTACTATTTTGACATGAACCAACTGGCTAAAACCCACCAAGGCCACCCGCTCTAGACAATTACTGACCCCACTGACTCACTTAGATCTACAGTTTTAAATACTAGTTCTTGCTAAAGATAGTTTACAGAGGAAAGAAGTGGGTTAAAGAGGGCAGTGTAGTGTTTCTTAAAATCCACAGCAGGAGCCCACACAGGAGAGGGCTGGAGAAAGGTTTAGCCAGAACCTTACAGAAAAGCAGAGATACATTGGGGATAGTACTGTTGTCCCACTTCCCTGGAAACCTCTTGGACAGCGTCAGAAGCTAGCAACTTCAGCTCTTGCCAGAGGTCACAAAACAGTTGCAGCTAGAGGAGCTGTGGCTACAGGCGGTGTAGTGGATAGGCCTTGTGTTTTACTGATGACTGGTGTGTCATGAAACCTTGACTTTATAATAAGAGTAAAGCAGGCTTTGAGAGACTACTCAGCCTCTATTCATAAGCCAGCACAGACCATGCAAGTCTATTTTCCTTCTTTAAAAGAAGTTGTGTACAGATACTTTGCCCATTTTAGGACTTCCCTTATCCTTTCCTATACCCCCCCCCCTACCCAGCAGCGCTATACTTACTTACTCCATGTTATCAGACTTCAAGGCAGCAACACTGTCTTAAGGCAGCACCTAGAACGAGGCGCCAGTCCTGCTCTAGGGCCTATTGGATAAGCAACAGAGCAGATCTGTTGGACTGCCTGTTGTGTTAGTTTCTACCCATCTTGGAAAGGTGAAAGGACTATTGCTGGATCAAGGCAGGGACACAAGAACAGGATGTAGCAACAGGACAGGGAAAGGAGGGTGGCTAGTTCTATGACTAGCCAACTGCATTTTAGACAGGGCCACACTTACTGCCCAGCTAAACTGATCCTGCCTAGGTCATGTGGTGGTTGATTAAAATTAAAGCGACTGGATTGGAACTCTGGAGACCTGGGTTCTCTTCCCACCTCTGCCACTTGCCTGTTGGAGGACAGTGGGCAAGGCATGTCATAGCCCCATGCCTCAGTTTTCCCCATCTGTAAAATGGGGACAATGATATTACTCTTTCATAAAGCACGGATGAAAAACACGATACAGGCACAAAGTATATGGTGGCATAATGAAATTCAGATGTTTACAAGAGAAGGTTGTCCCATGAGAGATCAATTTGCCCATCCTTGCACTGACAATACCCAATTCACCTGCCACTCAGAGCATACTGAGATGTTGTATTTCTTTAGGACAAGCAACCTGAGCTCAGCTACCAGTTAGAGAAAAGGAAAGTGCCAGGATGCAAAGTACAGCAAGAAAGCAGATCTTCAAGGCAGGAGATCAAGTCTACCAGCCATTTTAGTTCAAGAGTCTCAAAAAAAAAAAAAAAAACGAAGGTTTCCTATTGGATTGTGTTGTGCAATTTTTTTTTAAATGTTACTTTGTAAGAAGATCATCAGACCATAAGCAGCTGTACCAACTTCAGTCTTATTTTTGCCTTTAATTGCAACAATCATTCAGGTTAGATATTCAGTGTGCAACAGGTTTTCATGATATGAAAACAATCTTCCCCTAAACTACGTGGGGGTTTAAAATCCCATATACAGATGATTATACAAGGCCATTTAGTTTATAGAAACACACTTCATAGTATTAGACATCTTTATTTTTGCTGTATTGCTGAGTGTACAAATACTGAATGTAGATATAGAAATCCAAAATACACTGTAGTAGAAATCTGTCTATGAAGTGGAATGTATTTTACCTTATAAAATTGCTTAATGTACACAAGACCCTCCCAAATATGAACTTCTTTAAAATAGTTTAGGCTACAGAGAAGATTGCAATACCACCTACATTTCATTCACCCTTGGAGAGAATTGCCCCTTTTTATCATTAGAAAACTGGTCAACATTCTGGAATCTAGTACTTTTACTTTTTGCCCACCTTGAGATATTAACTCTCAACAGGAAATTGGCTACATCCAAGTAATTCATAAGCAATTCAGCTTTCATTTATACCATGGAAGCCAATACATTGGCATCAACATGGTTAAGTATTAGTCAAACAAAATGTTTGAGACAATGTCTTTATTTATATATTTTAACCAAATGAAGTCAAGCGAAATATAAATTTTCCCATGGCTGTGGAGTGCAACTGATACTGGTTTTTCACATTCTTTCCGATTAAGGCGCCTTAGTTCTTGAACAAGTCGATGCAGCTTTGCAGGAGAGAGACATTGTTCTGGAAGGGAAGACAGTTAATTCTCAGTGAGAAGCGTGGGATCAAAAACAGGCACCAAATTAATTCTCACACTCTGGAAACAAGTGAGCTTAGCACTTTTGATGCTCTCAAAAATGAAAAGGCTGAATTTTCTGGACTCTGTCTGAAAGCTACATTTAGTATCATCACTACAAAGACCACTAGAAGGATGCTAAGGTTGCACAGACAAGCAAACAAGTTAGGAAGTGCCAAAATTAAGGTTGCACAATCAACCTTAATTCTGCCTCTTGAAATGTGCATATAGAGTCCTTAATTATGAGGTCACATACTATCCTCGTCCACCCACAGGGTCCATCTCATTCAGTGCTCACTATAGAACAAGCATTTGCAAGATCGTCTGTGCAACTTATGAGATGGGAAGTACCCTCCCCATTTTACAGCTGGGGAACTGGGGCACAGGGAGATTCAAGGCCAGGATTTGCAAGTGTCCACTAACTGTGGGTGCCTGAATGATTAATGCCCAACATGAGATACCTGCAGTCTGATTATTCAGAGGCGCTGAGCATTTGCAGCTCCCATGGACTATTTGGAGGTCTGAGTGCTCAGCACTCATGAATGAGGCCTCAGGTGTTTCAAGCTGGGCTCTCAGAAGATGAGGAACACAGTGGCCACCTCTGAATTTAAGTGATTGTGCCGCTGCACAGAGAGTCTGTGGAAGAGACCCAGGAGAACTGGGTCCTATCTTCTTCCTGCAGCATTCTCTACACCTTTCAACTACTCCAGCGAATGAGGCAGGGGTCCTACAAGCTGCCTCATTATCCGTACGGGATATTCAATCCCTGAGCATCCTCCATACAGAATACTGCAGAGGCCTGTTGAAAAAAAATTAGTATGCAATCATGTAATTAAAGACTATCATCATACACACAGGGGCCAACCCAATCTGGCTTTTCCTAGTTTTAGTACTGGACTCAAACTTAGCCTTTTTAAAAGATTGTTTTGCATGTAATTTCTTAGCTTTACAAGGAAAGAACAATCCTCTAATGTGCAACCAGAGTAAAAAAGCAATTTCACCAGGAGAAAGGTTTGGGAGTTTATGTGGTCCCAGATGTGGTGTTACAGCTGTGCACTTTACATTAGGGAGAGGGTTCTTACCTTCCCATGCTTGATTTCCAGCTCAGCCATTTCAATTAGATTTTTACGAAAGGCTGCTATTCTCTTCCGCTTGAAGCTGATCAGTTCTACAAACACAAGAGGGAGGGAATATATGAACATTAAATTCTGAGGAAGCGGGGAAACGCAAAAGGACTTGCCCTTTACTTCTACCCCATGCACATGGTATCAGTCTGCCAAACTTATGGTTTTAATTGGCAAAGTTTACATTCTTATGGTTGCAAGTCAAGCCATCCTAATGCGATTCAGACTACAAGCAGCATTCAGCACTAAGAACAAGTTTGACACCCCTGTCTAGCTCCTCCTCTGAAGAATAGTGTCCCCAAGAAGTTGAAATTCTGAAGAGAGTAGACCCAAGGACTCCAAGGAGTAGCCTGTATGGCCTCCTGTTTCCTCCTAGAAGGAGAGTATAAAAGCAATAGTGTGGACAGCCCAGGAATCTGCACTTTGAACTCCTTTGCAGCATAGGAAGACTGACTATAGGGTGGTACTGCAGGAGAAAGGGAGCTAATTCCATTTAAACCCTGCTTAACATGGGGCTAGACTCCATGTGTAAGGAATCAGCAGAGGGAAAGGAATTGTGGTTTACCTCATCTAGGAAAGCACTTGGAATGGCTGGCAGTCAGACAATGTGTCGCACCTCCTCTCTGCATGGAGGCAAGTCAGACAAGAGGGACTAAACCATTGCTGGACTGCCAGACCTTCCAGAAGCACAAGAGAACCACCATGAAGCACGGGGTCCCAACACAGTACCCACTAGACAGTGCTTCGCTCACCTCATCTGCTTATGTATTTGAATCCCTTGTGTGCTTAGTCCTAGATTAAACTATTCGTAGTAGGAACCTAACATCTTTGCAGAATCCCTAGCACACACAAAAGAGACTGCTATATAAATGAAAGGAGGACTAAGTTAGAGACCGCGACAGAGTCCTGTGGCACCTTATAGACTAACAGACGTATTGGAGCATAAACTTTCGTGGGTGAATACCCACTTCAAAACATGCGTCTGATGAAGTGGGTATTCACCCATGAAAGCTTATGCTCCAATACGTCTGTTAGTCTATAAGGTGCCACAGGACTCTGTTGCTTTTTTACAGATCCTGACTAACATGGCTACCCCTCTGATAAGTTAGAGATACTCTAGACAGTCCAGCAGAAATGGGAGTCAACTGCTGTTTTTTTTCCTCTCCTCTCTCCTTAAAAACACAAACCTACTCTAGACTTATGAACATACTCCTAAGTAGCAGTGATTGAATGCAATGTGCAGTAGATTATAGAGTAGCTTTAGTCATTCATGCTGCAATACGACATGAAATTTTATGCAAAGCAAGTACTTTGCAGAGTGCTTAGAGACCCTTAAATCCAACATTTACTTAACTAGGTGGGAGGTTATGATTTTATATTCAATAAAACAGCAGCACCAAGAGGTTAAATGACATACCCTAAGTGACAGCAAGTCAGAGGCAGCTCTCCAAGTAGAACTGAATTCTCAGTTCTCTGATCTAGCTG
>NW_020664483.1:5213578-5242844 GCF_002925995.2 Terrapene triunguis | reverse complement strand
CTCTGAGTACGGTTATCCAGCCAGTTATGCACCCACCTTATAGTAGCCCCATCTAAATTGTATTTGCCTAGTTTATCGATAAGAATATCATGCGAGTTCTTATCACTGAGTTCAAGTCTCTCCCCATTTAGGTCAGTGGGTTTACCATTACTTGAATGGGAGCAGCATTAGGACTACATGAAGCAGTTCTGAAAGTCCCACTCTCAAGCTTTATGGGAATGGTGACAGCTCATGGTATAGCTACACAGCAAAGAGAAACCCACGGCTGGCAAGGGCCAGCCGACGCAGGCTCACGGGGCTTTTATTGCAGTGTAGATTTCCAGGCTCCGGCTGGAAACCAAGTTCTAGGACCCTCCAGCTGCGCAGGGTCCCAAAGTCTACATAGCAATGAAAGCCCTGCAGCCTGAGCCCTGCATGCCCAAGTCGGCTAGCACAGGCCAGCCACAGGGTTCTCTTTGCTGGGCAGACATACCCTCAGGGGACTTGGGACATAAGAACAGTCATACTGAGTCGGACCAATGGTCCAGCTAGCCCAGTATCCTGTCTTCCGACAGTAGCTAATGCCAGATGCTTCCAAGGGAATGAAGGGCAATCAAGTGATCCACCCTGTCACCTAGTCCCAGCATGTGTCTGTCAGGATTGGGGACGATAGCCTTTCGTCATGAAAGGCTGTTACATACTGAATATCTAACCTGAGATTGTTGTTCTTGCTTTTAATTGCAAGACTCAAGTTGCTACAGCTGCTTACGATCCGATCATCTTCTTACAAACTAAGATTTAAAAAAAATGTTGCACAACACAATCCAATAGGAAACCTGAAGGGCTTTTGAGAGACTCAAACTAAAACAGCTGGTAGACTTGACCTCCTGCCTTGAAGATCTGCTTTCTTACATTAAGTGGTAAAAAGGGAGTTTTGACTACTTGAGAGTCTCCTCCAGTTGACAATTGCTGAGCTATTTAAGCTGTCAGCTAGCAGATTCCTGCTTGGGGGGGGGGGGGGGGGAAGAGAGGAGTGGCTTGTCAAGGGTCCCCTCACAACACTTTGAACTTCTCTACTCCGTTCTGCTGGATTAAAGCCCAGAAAACATGCACAGCACATCTATTTTTCCAGGGACAAGGCAGGGAAGAGACTCAGGCTGTATTCCTGGTTGTGGGATTTTTTGCGGGGGGGGGGACACAGGCACAAGCTCATGTGCTAATTAGCAAGTTGGTAACTAACTAACTTCAGGGAATAAATACAGGAGCAGCTTTGGCAGAGGTGGCTCACCTTTGCTGCTTCTATGTTGAGCATGTAGTATCTTAACAGTTCAGTCAGCTTTAAGTCTTCGTCTGATGACACACGACTCTCTACCTTCTACAGAAGAAAGGAGCAGATAGGAATGACGTAACAAGAGACAATGAAACCTAGATTTACAGCTCTTCAAAGAAGCTCTTACCCTGAGTTTTTCAAAGAGCTCAGCAACTTTCAACAAGTACCTAAAAACAGAGAAAAAAATTTACTTACATTTCATGGAAACCTGTAATGTAGCACTTAAAGAACACAAGATTTGTTAGTACAAGAGCAGAAACCTACACAAGTTTGCATACTGGTATAGGTGCATGTTTAGACAAGTTCTTATTTGAATGAGGAAATTAGAGTACAAGAAAGAAAATGTGTCGGGACTGAAACCAGTGTGAGAAGACACGGCACTTTTAGTCCGTCCGTGAGAGAGACTACCTAACTTGTAAGCTTTGTTCCAATGGGCTTGTCTTTATGCTCTAGAGCCACAAAGAAGTGTTTAATAATGCTTACAGGACACCACTTTGAAGGGACATTTTGCATTGCCCCACACTTATTTATGCAAGTCATTCAGGCCTCATATGCAGAATGGTTCTCCCAGGAAAAACTGGCCTGATAAATTAACAAATCGCTGACTTGCATTGAGAAGAGAGCCTCCGTGCCGACAATTATAAGTCAGTGTTTGTCCAAACCCACAACCAACCAATGAATGGTGTCAGTGCATTCTGGGAAGATACTGACAGCTATCCCATGCACCTTAACAGCATATAGCAAGTCTCATGTTGTGGGTGCTCCTCTACATGTGCTAAGGGCAATGTACTCTAGTGCGACCTGGTTACAGGAGCTAGGAAGAAGGAAGACTGGCCAACCTGTTTACAGGTAGTCAGGGGTCCCTTCTACACTAAAAATTCTGACATCACCAGAAGGCAGCCATGTGTCAGACTACTACAGGGTCCAGGCAAAGGACAAACATGGTTAGTTACCACCATGAGTATTGGCCATGTATAGACATGCCACGTTTACAGACAAGCTTGTCATGCACAGGGTACAAACTTAGTTATAAGTTAGACAGGGCTTCTATAACATTTTGTATAACATACAAAATGGGAAATGACTGCCTAGGAAGGAGTACTGCAGAAAGGGATCTGGGGGTCATAGTGGATCACAAGATAAATATGAATCAACACTGTTGCAAGAACAGGCAAACATCATTCTGGGATGTATTAGAAGTATTGTAAGCAAGACACGAGAAGTAATTCTTCCACTCTACTCCGTGCTGATTAGGCTGCAATTGGAGTATTGTGTCCAGTTCTGGGTGCCACATTTCAGGAAGGATGTGGACAAGTTGGAGGAAGTCCAGAGAAGAGCAACAAAAATGATTAAAGGTCTAGAAAACATGACCTATGAGGGAAGATTAAATTTTTTTTTTTTTAGTCTGGAGAAGAGAAGACCGAGAGGGGACATGATAACCGTTTTCAAGTACATAAAAAGGTTGTTACAAGGAGGAGGGAGAAAAAAAAATTGTTGTTCTTAACCTCCAAGAATAGGACAAGCAGCAATGGGCTTAAAATTGCAGCAAGGGCGGTTAAGGTTGAACATTAGGAAAAGCTTCCTGTTCGGGTGGTTAAGCACTGAATACATTGCCTAGGGAGGTTGTGGAATCTCCATCATTGAGGATTTTTAAGAGAAGGTTGGACAAACGCCTGTCAGGGATGGTCTAGATAATACTTAGTTCTGCCTTGAGTGCAGGGGACTGGACTAGATGACCTCTCGAGGTCCCTTCCAGTTCTATGATTCTAGAAGGCTAAAACTTAGTCAGACATCCTGTGCACCAAGAGTCCAAATCTGCTGGATTCAACTAGGATTCTATTTAAAAACGTTAAGTGGAAGTGGATATGTGGCATAAAAAAAAAAGTTAAATGTGCCATATTGATAGCACCATTAAAAAAATAAAATAGAAATAAACTCTGAACACCAACACTAGAGATACTAATGACCAAGGAGGGGACCTCAGACAAGGCCAGGATTCAGTTTATTGTGTAACAGGATTAAAATTGGAGTACTCCATACAAAAGTCCAAGATCAGGTATTCACTGAACAATTAGTGGGTTTGCTTACTTTTTAGTGACTGTGGGCTCTTCAAAAGCCAGGCTGTTTAAGCAAGCTGAAGTGCTGATGTAGTCATCTGCAACATCTGCAGGAACAAGGACAATGCTGTCAGTTTTGTCTCTAGTGACATACACTGACATTACACAGAAAAGGTTTGTAAAAAGATTTCACTTTTATGTGATCTTGTCATCTTATCTGCCTTTGCGCATGCATCCTTGATTCTGTTGTAATAGTTTACGAGAAAAGTCTTCTCTTGCTCAAAGAAGTCATCCACCTCCTGAAAAGAGAATATGATCTGTTAGACCGATAGCATGGCTAGAGCATTAGCATCTCCTTCATTTACCAAGGAGTTCAGTAAGAGACTTTAAACCTTTGCCCCCGTGTTGTGAATCTGGCCATTAAGTGTAGCTACACATTTCTAGCCTCCCCTTCATAGTGTACACAATGAAACAAGCCACAGCTGCTTAAAAAGTTTCTCTAGTACAATTTCCTCTTTATGCAGAAGTGATAAGGGACCCCTAAAAAAAAAAAAAAAAGAAGTCTGGTGGCACTGAATTTTCATTTTCCTTTTGACATACCTCCACCCAACTTGGTGGAGACCCGATTCTCCAGGCCAGTGGTATGTGATGGGCAGCAATTTAAAACAGGACAAAAAAGGTTCAGAAGTTACGGTTCTTACAGTCATAACTGGTATTACAGCATGTACTATAAAGTTTAGTGTTTTACTATGTATTTAGTGCAGCCAAGTTCATTAACATGGTAATCCACTTAAAAGCACAAGCAAAGGAAGTTAAAGGCAAAATTAACACTGAGGATGGAAAGCAAAAGCTTTATCACATTCAACTCTTAATTAGTGCAGATGCAACACATGATGCACATGCATCAGTTGCTCCGCACTTCCAGTGTTTCTCCCAACCTTCTGAAATGTAGTATAGAGTTACCTCAACTTTTCATTGTCTACGGAAACAACTGTGTTACAACATGCTGTCCATCACTAGTCAACACCTCTCCGAGTTAGGAACACTTCAAAGATGACTAGTTCTCTACTTACAGTCAGCAGGAGCTGAACCTTTACATCTGATTTTATGGCATTTCCTTACAAAAAGCTTAGGTCATGGGAGATTAGCATTGCTGTCTGAAGTGGCAGAGGTTCAGTGGCCGGTCTCCCAAGGTTTCACTCAATGTTAACAGTTCCATTGTTCTAATGCAGGGGTCTCCAACCTTTTTATGCCCAAGATCACTTTTGAAATTTAAGGGCAACCCAAGATCTACCCCATCCCTTCCCTGAGCCCCCACCCTGCTCACTCCACCCCCACGCCCTCCATCACTCCCTCCCCCCCAGCCTCACTCACTTTCACTGGGCTGGTGGATTGGAGGTGGGGTGTGGGCTCTGGGCTGGGGCCAAGGGGTTTGCAGTGTGGGAGTGGGCTCTGGGCAGAGCCTGGGGCACAGTGTTGGTATGTGTGTGTGGGGGGGGGTAGGAGATCAGGATACTGGCTCTGGGAGAGGGTTCAGGGCTGGGGTGTGGCCTCCCACTGGGCAGCACTTACCTCAGGCGTGTCAGTGAGGCTAAGGCAGGCACCCTGCCTGCCCCAGCCCCACACTGCTCCCAGAAGGGGCCAATGTGCTGGGGGTGGGGGGAGAAGAGGAAACATGGCTCTGCGCACTGACCCTGTGGGCACCACCCCCAAAACTCCCATTGGCTGCAGTTCCCCGGCCAATGGGAGCTGCGGGGGCGGTGCTTGCAGGCAGGAGTAGCCCCCTGATCTCCCCCCACACTCCACTTCAGTGGGATGTATTGGTTTCTGGAGCTGAGTGGAGGCATTCTAGTACTATTAGATATGCAGAAGTTTCAGCAGACGACCACATTTTTGCCCAAGAGTTAACAACTACACTCAGAGCAGTTTCTTTGGCAGGATATTACTGGGTGACTCTTCACTGTGTACTGAATAGTTAGATGGGTTTTTTTTGGGAGGGGGATGGGGGAGGGGGAGAAGAGAGAAGAACCACCAAAACTGACTCCTTGGATGCCCAACTCCAAGGATACAAATACTGGAGCCCAGGTTTGTCAATTTCATCCCCAGCTTGCCAGTCATGTACTTCCTCTACGTAGGCAGGTTTTACCTATTCAGACACAATCAAGTGCTCTCAACTCTGCAATGGATTGGCTTAACTGATCCTTCAGACTTGATAGCAAATATGAGGTAGGTAAGTTATTAAGTATACTCTTGACAAAGCTAGGAGAAACCTGCACCAGGAATAAAGCAATCCTACATAGTAGAAAGCAAGAGTGAAAAGGTATCTGATTGAAGGGGAGCAAATCATCTTACCTTCACTCCAGAGAAGAGGACTTCATCAGCACTCTTCACCATGCTTTTTAAAAAGCCACCAAACATTTCTTTTGTATTTTTTCTCCGAACGCTTAGCTAAAACAACAAAAGTTTTAGGGGAGTAAGAAGTAATTCAAAGACATGCTTCAAGTTTAATGTTGTACTGGTGTTGTCATTGCACCATACAAAGTGATGTTTGTACTGCACTAACTTCTAGGTATATTTTAAAAGTGATTGAATTGCAAGTTTCCTCTAGAATTCCCGTTTTCAAGTTGTAGCACCAGAGAGGTCTTCTTGTAATGAAGGGACTATTGTTAGAAACATGGGAGTTAAATTTCTCTTTGTGCTGAATTCATTTATGAACAAGGATGTTAACAGTCTTTCCCACAGCTGCATTAGAAGTAAGGTGCATTTTAACAGCTTCTATTTAATCTCTCTGAATAAAGAGGGAACATACAAAGCAGAGATGCTGTGTAATGGGCATGTTACACAACAGCCCTTACAGCTGGAGAAAGAAAGGATTTGAGGTGCACAGGCTTTTCTGAAGCTGAATTTTATCAGGGTAGATAAAAAAATCCCTTTAGCAAAAATTTAAGTACATTTTTCTTTAAAAATAATCCTACTTAAAATTGGTTCTGAATTATGATAACCTATGTTAAGGCTTATCATTACTGTAATGCTTAAAAACCAAGAATATTTGAGATGTACGTTTGCTGCTGAAGTCTTCAAGGAAGTCACTGGCTAAGCACCTGGAATCAAAGTTTGTTGAAGGGCTAAACCAGTTTAGCAGTAGCCTCTTCTGCAGAGAGATTATTTTCCTCATTTTTGTGTATTCAACAACTAGTTCAATTCAATTACTAGTTTATTCAAAGTGGAGAAACCAAGTGGGGGTTGATAGCTTGTTCCCCGCCAATCTATAGAAGTGGGTATGGGAACAAGATCTACAAGGTCTAAAATCTTGAAGGACATGACGACCAAAAAGTCAATTCAATTCAGCTAACTACAGTGAACGCTCACTAGAATAAGTTCATCAAAATGTTTTTAATTTATGATTTGCTTATTTTTTCTTACATATTCAAAATATTTAAAGGGGTTTTATTTAATTAAAGCATTTTTAAATGCTGTTTATGCATTTTAAATCTAATTCCAAATTTCCAACTAAATGTAGTTTGACACAAATCATGATCTAGTGCATCCTCCTAGCTAGCAAAAAGTAATACCAAATTATACCACCCATGAGAATCAGCCTCTTTTGGAAGACAACTGAAAGGTACACATGCAAAACAAGATTTGAATCAGTGATTTAAATCAATGTTACCTGTTTGCCGATTTAAGTCCTGATTTAAAGTCAGCGTTTTAAGTCAATAGAGCCTGGTTTGTATGTTGCAGTTTATCTTTTAAGGCAATGATATTTCTGTCATGAATATGGACCCCCCCCCCCAAAAAAAGCTTTGAGTGAGATGGAATTTTTGGCCCTAGGATATTATTTGAGACGTTGATTGCTCAATCCTACATAGATAACAGTATAAACCAGTGGTTCTCAAATTTTTGTACTGGTGACCCCTTTCACATAGCAAGCCTCTGAGTGCGACCCCCTTATAAATTAAAAACACTAATATATTAAACACCATTATAAATGCTGGAGGCAAAGCGTGGTTTGGGGTGGAGGCTGACAGCTCATGACCCCTTGAATGGTCCTGACCCCCAGTTTGAGAACCCCTGGTATAAACCCTATGTAGGATTGTGTGTTTAGATTAGAATTTGCTGTAGTTGTAACAAAATTGATAAATGAGTTCATGGAAACTGACTGCATTCTTAACATCCTGTCCCAGAAATGCAGAGGAAATGGAGGAAAATTCCTTACATCCTGGTCATACTCTAGGAAAACATGGAAGTTGCGATCTTTGTTGAGCACAGGATGAGAAGAAAGTCGCTGAAGGAAAACTTCATGTGATGACACAGTCTTCTTAAAGACAGCAAGGTATTCACTGGAAGAGCAAGGGGGGGAAAAAATCTCAAAGTTAAGCACTGATGAAGATGTGTAGTCTGTACCCCCTGCTTCACTGCACAAAGCATTGCTCTGACAAAAATAATTTTATTTAACGCTTCAGGTTTTGGCCTAGTGCTTCTGAACAAGCATTCCTGTCTCCACCTGGCCTTTTATAGTACATTTTAGAATTCACACAGTAATGCCCAAAAGACTTCTTATGAAGGTTAGAGACACAAGCTGGGTGGGATAATCTCTTATTGGACCATCTTTTGTTGGTGAGAGACAAGCTTTCGAGCTACACAGAGCTCTTCTTCAGGGCTGGGAAAGGTACTAAGGTTATTAGGCATTTATATGGTTTATCTAACCAAGTCCAAGACTTTCTAGAAACACAGACCTGGTTAAAAGTGTTATGGTGAAGTTACACCTCAAGCCAGAGCCTTATTTTAAACAGGCTTGGTGCTACCATGCAAGTAGATCCTCCATCAAGATGCAGACTGACTTTGGTGTCTACACACAGCTACACACACTTACGCTTCTAGTTCTTGCTTCATTTTTGCAAATTCCTCTTTTGTCATAGAAACTTCTCCTTCCCCAAGTTTCTGCATCTTCTCTCGGGGACCATCAAAGTCAGGCTTTGAAGGCGCTGGAGGTATCTAGTCAATATAAAATAGATTAATTGCAAGTACCTATCACTCTGTAGTGAAGGTTCCTGGAGTTTCCATAGGTACCTTGTAAACTAATGTACTGCTGTGCTTTTTACCCAGGTTGTGTGTAGTGCAGTTTGTTTGTTTGTGGATGCAACAGGACTCATCCAGAGTGCCCACAAATCCTGTGTCACATGATGTGGAGACATGGGCCTGTTTATCCTGTGATCAGCATGGCTCCAGGAGAAGCCGTACTAATGGAGGCTCTCCACCAGCTGCTACCCCTGGACTCAACACTGAAGTGTCAAGTTCTCAAAAGTCCTGGCAGCAGGGTAATCAATGTCTCTCTCTCTCTCTCCATAAGGGCTTCTATGGGGTAAGGAATGATACCAACATGGGGGCAAATCCACTCTGCAGTACCTGCAGAATTCCAATGCTGTGAGCTTAAAAGAGTGGAGGGCAGGGTATGGCAGGGTTTTCAGACAGTTCAGGGAAGATAAAAGCAAAGCTATGTTACAACCACATTGAATCTACATAGTTAAGATCCAAGACAGAAAATACTAGCGGTATTTACTTTAACAGGGTTAGCATCCTTACTAACTTCCTCTTAGGCGCACCACATTTTCCCATTATAAAATTCAATCCTAAGCAAAAAAAAAAAAAAAAAAGCAAAAAAAAACAAACACACTTACAATAAATCCTGCATACTCTTCCGTTTCAGTAAGCGTATCATGCAGCCACACAAAGTCTTCATGCTGCCTTGTAACTGAAAACTCTGGGCTTTGAAAAGTTGGCAGTGTAGTCTGGAAGAGAAGAGATACAGAAGTCCTACTGTTTTGTAAACTAGTGCTTTTAGAAGCAGTTTTGTTCATTAGTTTCCATAGCAAGCCCTTTTGATTAGTA
Organism: Terrapene triunguis; assembly: GCF_002925995.2. Taxonomy (NCBI): domain Eukaryota; kingdom Metazoa; phylum Chordata; order Testudines; family Emydidae; genus Terrapene; species Terrapene triunguis. The sequence goes on along the minus strand of NW_020664483.1, from coordinate 5,233,589 downwards.
AAGGCCAGACCTAATTGCCTTTTCTAGTGTTGGCTAGCCCTCAGTTAAGGTGAGCCTTCTTTGCATATCTCCCTTAGCAGTGAAAGGATAATTTCGTAGGAACAAGATATTCAAGTGTGCCATACCACTTTAGCAGACCAGAATTAGTGATACCTAGCTCTTACATAATGCTTTCAGCAGTAGATCACAAACTTTAGAAAAATGAGGCAGGTATTATCCCCAATTTACAGATGAAGAAACAGAGGCATGGGGAGGTTAATTTCAATCCACCACTCCTTAGCAAAGCTAAGAGTGGCAGTACTGATCTGTCTGGAGACAGAAGAAAACAACCCTGCACCAGTTACTTGGGTTCCATTTGGACAGTTCTCTTCCCCTTCCTAAGGTGTAAATGTATAAATAGGCAGGACACAAAAACAAAAACCCACACACCAAAAAACTGTGCAAGTGCATCAGAAGCAGGAAGCCTGCCAAACAATCAGTGGTCCCACTGGACAATCGAGGTGCTAAAGGAGCACTTAAGGAAAATAAGGCCATTGTGGAGAAGCTAAGTGAATTCTTTGACTCACTTGTCTCTGCAGAGGATGTGAGGGAGATTCCCACACCTGAACCATTCTTTTTATGTGACAAATGTGAGGAACCACCTAAGATGGAGGTGTCACTAGAGGTGGTTTGGGAACAGATTAATTTATCAAACTGTAATAAGTCACCAATACCAGATGGGATTCACCCAACAGTTCTGAAGAAACTCAAATTTGAAATTATAGAACTAACAACCATGGTACATAACCTATTAATTAAATAAGCTTCTGTACCAGATGACTGGAGAATAGTGAACACCAATTTTTTAAAAAAGGCTCTAGAGGCGATCCTGGCAGTTACAGCCAGTAAGCTGAATTTCAGTACCAGGCAAATTAGTTGAAATTATAGTAAAGAACAGAATCAGACACAAATGAACACAAGTTGTTGAGAGAGTCAACATGGCTTTTGTAAAGGGAAATGCCCCACCCATCTACTAGAATTCGGGGGTGGGAGGCAACATGTGGATAAGGGAGAATCCAGTAGATACCATGTACTTGGACTTTCAGAAAGTTTTTGACAAGGTTCCAAACCAAAGGCTCTTAAGCAAAGTAAGCAGTTATGGGATAAAAGGAGACGGTCCTCTCATGGATCAGTAACAGGTTGAAAGACAGGAAACAATGGGTAGGAATAAATGGTCAGATTTCAGAATGGAGAGGGGTAAATAGCTGGATCTTCAATGGATCTGTACTGGGACCAGTGCTGTTTAAAGTATTCATCAATTACCTGAAAACAGTAGCAAACAATGGCATGGCAAAGTCTGCCAACACCACAACTATTCAAGATAGCCAAGTTCAAAGCAGACTGAAGAGTTAAAGGAATCTCAAACCTGTAACTAGGCAACAAAGTGGCAGATGAAATTCAGTGTTGATAAATGCAAAGTAATGCACATTGGAGAACATAATCCCAGCTATCCATACACAATGACGGGGTCCAAATTAGCTGTTAGCACTCAAAAAAGACCTTGGAGCCTTTGTGGATAGTTCTCTGCAAACATCTGTTCAGTGTGCTGCAGCAGTCAAAAGAGCTAACAGAATGATAGAAACTATTAGGAAAGGGATAGCTAATGATCAGAAAATATCATAATGCCACTATATAAATCCATGGCATGCCCACACCTTGAATACTGCATGCAGTTCTGTTGCCCGATCTCAGAAGAGACGTATTAGAATTGGAAGAGGTACAGAGAAGGGCAGCAAAAGTGATTAAGGATATAGAAAAGCTTCCATATAAGGAGAGATTAATGAGACCAGGACTTTTCTGCTTGGAAAAGAAACAACTAAGGGGAGATATGATAGAGGTCTACAAAATCATGACTGATGTGGAGACAGTAAATAAGGAAGTGTTATTTACCCCTTCACATAAGAGCCAAGGGTCACCTAATGAAATTAATAGGCAGCACATTTAAACAAACAAAAGGAAGTACTCCTTCACACAATGCACAGTCAACCTGTGGAACTCCAGGAGAATGTTGTACTTTCGGCCTTCACAACTGGGCTCAACAAAAGAATTAGATAAGTTTATAGAGGATAGGTCCATCAACGGCTATTAACCAAGATGGTCACAGATGCAGCCCCATTCTCTGGGTGTCCTTAAGTCTCTGACTGCCAGAAGCTGGGAGTGGAAGACAGGACATGGATCACTCAATTGCCTTGTTCTGTTTGTTCCCTCTGAAGCACCTGGCATTGGCCACTGTTGGAAGACAGGATACTGGATTGGATGGACCATTGTTCTGATCCAGGATGGCCTCATGGTTAAGGCCTGCAGTGTTTTTAAATGAAAGCCTAAAATCTAGAAGTTAATGGTGTAGGCCCATTTGACAACAGGATAAGTTTCCTACTTGCCTCATTCAAGTGGATTTTAAGCCTGCGTGTGTGTATATTAACCACCTTCCCCTTTCACCATGAACTTACCTTAGTATGTACAGTGAACTTTACTTTGTCTTTTTCACTTAGGGCATCCGGGATGTCAATTTGGAGGGAAGGATCAATATTCAGATCCACAGACACAGCCCTCACCTGAAACACAAGTTAAAGTATTTAAGCCTAAAGTCAGAAATCAAAATTAGTCTCTTGACTTGCCAATAATCTAAAATTGATAAAAAGACAGTGCACAACCAGAAATTCTTACTACCTTGAAAAGATTCAAATCTTGACAGATGTGTCATGGTCATACCTAACTGTACGCGTCAGCTGAAGGGATGCAGAAGAACTACAAGTCTTCCTCACACTCTAAACACATAGCAAGAAGCTTTTGAACTTGGAGTTAAGTTTAAACAGACATAATCAGTAGCCTTTTGAAGAGTCCTTAAAGGTACCTGTAAAGGGTTTTCAGAAGCCTGGTTTGTGTCTTGTATATATAAAATAAAAGGCTCGGTTTTCAAGTTTTCCCTGCTGGTTTAACAGGAATAAAGTCTGTTCTTCCCAGATTTTGTTGGCGGTCTTGGGGTAGGGACAGAGGCACACAGCAGCACCACAGATGTCTGTTAAGGTCTTGCACTTTTAACTTAAAGTCAGGGGTGTTGAAGCTTGGAGGCATCGTTTCTTTCAATAGTCAACCACCAATAAGTTTTAAAGATGTATTTACAAAAAGAGCAAGTAATTAGAAGCACCTTCCACCGTTGCTCGGTTTCCAGTCTTAGGATGTCAATTGACTAGTTTTCTGGTCACTGTAGAAACAAGACTTTTTTTAAATCAAAAACAAGCTGAAGAAACTGAACCTCAAGGGTCTTCGCAGGTTATCAGAGAGCAAACTAAGGCACAAACCCAGTTGTGCTTTGGGAGCTCACTTTTTTTTTAAATGGGGTAGTTAATATTAAATTGGTCTTTGGAAGACTGGCAGATCCAAAGTGAAGGTTCCATTTAAAAGGCAGATGTTTGGTGGGTACAGAAGTCAGGTAACTTTACCTCTGCCCCATACTAGCACTTCCCCACCTTGAGCCATTTTTCCAACCTGCAGTCCTTTTGGTCACTATTTTTCCTTAAAATTTCAGTTTACAGTCTTTAGCTCCTTTGTGAGCATCCTGCATTTGGATAAACACACTACCTGTACCATTTACCATAAGCTACAATAAGTATGGAGTACAGAAGTCTGTTTCTTCTTCTTGCCACCCTTCTCATACCACAGAAGCGCCCTCTTCAGCTGCTCAGCCTCACACTTCCCATTCACTGAGCCACTCCACCCCCCCTTCTCCCCCCCCCTTAATCAAACAAGCCCTTCTTCACCAACCCCAACGTTTTTATTATTAAATAAATTAAGGTATTTAAGTCTGGTAACTAACTGAATATGTGCTTCCCACCATTTTGCTTGTATCTTTTCACCTGCCCTTTCCAGAGTTTTTTGCCTTTCTGAGGCTATGTCTACACGGGCAATTGAATGACAAAACTTGTGTCTTTCAGAGGTGTCCCGCCCCCCCTCCCGGAAAGGCAAAAGTTTTCCCGCGACAAGCACCAGCGTGAACAGCACGTTGTTGGCAGAAGCGCTCTCCTGCCGACAATGCAAACACCACTCGTTGGGGGGGTGGAAATTGTGTCAGCAGGAGAGCCAACAAACAGCGGCTATACTGCACGACTTTTAGCGGCACAGCTGTAGCAACACAGCCATGTCACTAAAAGCTGTGTAGTGTAGACCTAGCCTAAGTTGTAAAGCAGGGATGGTCACAGCATCTAGCACACTGCCCATCCCACCACTCAAATCCTAATTAGCACTTTACTGTGCCACTGCAAAATATGGTTCCGGTCTGTACATGAAAAGTGAAGTTAATATGTAATTCTACAGCCACCACCTTTCAAGTCAGAGGCAGTGCTCTGCTCTAGGATGAGATTGAAATTTATAGGCCAAGCTGTATGGAAATATGGAGAGCCAATTATACAAGTCTTTCCAAAGAGACTGGCCCCCACATCTCAGATATCTGAGAAGTATGCCACAAATCTTCCATAAATATTGTACATGAGGATTGGGATGCAATTTATTTCAGGTAGTTTTGTTTTGGCAACTTCCCTTAGTTCTTCAGAGATTAGGGTCACACCATGAAGATGAGAGTTTGAAGTCTTATAACAAGATTCATACACAAATTTAAAGATACAGCAGTTTGATTATTAGGGCCAGGAACAAGGTCCACAGGTGGCCAGCCAAGAGATGCAGGAAGTATTATAGCATCTCAATTTAAGCTTGCTTTCAGAACACCCTGCACTGAGCTCTCAGATGCAGCTAGTTACATCAGGTTTTAGATAACAGGCTGTTGAAAGGTGCTTTGGGTACTAAAGGTAATAGAGGAAGAGGCTGTTTGGGCCCCTCTTCACAACTTAAGAAAAACCTTCCAAACCTTCATATTATTTTAATTGCCCTCTCCTCTGTTACAAATTCAGATCTTGCTGTCTACACTGGAAGACCATTGCTAACTGGAGGTCTGGCAGGTTTCTATCACCACAAGTACCATCAGGAGTCGAAGCAAGGGGTGAGGATGTGATTTTATAGTCCTAGAACTATGTACATCTATTTACCTGACCACTTGGAGGAATGATCTATTAGAGGATTTGGGGGTGGTTGAATCTAAGGGCTAAGAGTGCTCTAAGACTATTTTGAGTCGGAGCATCAACAGAACAGGAGAGGACAGACTTCACCTTCCAGATGTTTTACAATTTGTGGCTTTTTTGTAGGTAAGTTGAGTCTCAGGCCTGTACCATACACCCTACAGCAGCAAAGGGAGCAATAAAGCTAGTTTTTCCCCTCCTCCTTTCCAGGACACTTTTCCATTTCCATGTAACATTTTAGCACCAGGCACCATTTTAGTTGTGCCAGTTTGCTAAGCAGCTGCATAGCCGACTCAGCTGGTGGAGCAGTGGGCTGTACATGCTAGATTCCTACGGTCATAATCTCAGACATTCTTTGAAAGGACAAAGGCCAAGCTTTCCCACTCAAAAACAGATTAAACTTCAGAACTTCTCCCCACACTGCACACCAACAACCGACAGAAAGAGGCCAGATTAGTGTGCAGGGACGGTAACAATTCAGTGTTTCCCTCCCTTCCATTGGGCCCCTGCCTGCGCAACACACACACACACACACACACCTTACTTTAAGGCTTCCCCAGGCATGAGGGGCATGTTGCTCTCATTTTAAAGAGAGACACATACAAAGGCAAATTTCCTGCTGCTTAGCCTAGTTTTTTTTTTTTGGTCAATTTAGGCTCAGCAAGCAGATCATGGGAGTAGTCTATGCCAGGACAAACAGGAATAGCACATTACTGCAGTAGCTTTTTGCTGGGTTTACAGGTTACAGATGCCTGCACATTGTGAGGTGAAAGCTCCTGCAGGCAAGTCAGACACAAATGTTATTAGCCAGCTGTAGTCATCATTTGTAGTTCAGTAACTTCTCAGGGCCTCAGCCTAATCAAATTTGGGCCCCGGCTGTGGTATAGACTACCACCGAGAGTCCCTGGCCTCAGAGAGCTTACAATCTAATTAGATATTACAACCAGGGCCGACGAGAGGGGGAAGCTGGTACAAATTACCAGGGCCTGGCAATCCGGAAGGGGGTCTGGGGCCTGGCTTCCTCCCCCCTCGTCGCCTTACTGGGGCCCGGCAGTCCGGAAGGGGGCCCGGGGCCCAGCTTCCCCTCCCCCCTCGTCAGCCCTGTTTAGCCAGTCCACCCTTGCTGGGGAGGGGGGGGCCAAAAAATTTTTCACTGAGGCCCAAACCCGCTCTCGGTGGCCCTGATTACAACAGAAGTATTCCCCCTTTTAGACCTTGGAAAGCTGTGCCTGAGAGGTTAAGTGACTTCCTGTGGTGTGACCTTGGGTAAGTTTGTGGCAGAGCTGGTAATTTAGCCCAGCTACTTAGCCACAAGGCTATACTTCTTTAAAAAAAAAAATAGGATTCTGAACACATCATCCCCAGGAAAGACAGCAACACTCCAACACTGTAGCAGTTTTGCAGCAGATGCTCTTCCAGATGTTCTTGACTTTTACCCACAATGCACTAATGAGTCAAAAAGGGGACCTGACAGACAGTGTCCTGTTAGATCTACTGACCGAACACCCAGAATCCAGATGCTGTGAGCGGGGGAGGCCATGGGTCATCACTGACTCCAGCCCCTACTCAGCCAGGGCCGCCTCCAACCTTTGTCGGGCAGCTGCAGTTCCCAGCCCTGTCTCTGCAGGCAAGTCCCTCCTGATCTGGGCAGCAGCAAACGATGGTGGGGAGGGGCCTCAGGGAGAGAAGCAAGGCAGGGGAGGTTCCAGCACTCCTGCTGGAATGTCTGGTTTTTAAATATTACCAAGTTGGCAACCCTAGCGCTTCCCCTGCCTTTCAGTCTGTAGAATAGCAAGGAAGGGGTATTAAAGTCACCTTGCCCTACCATGCCCTTTTAGGAATGGAAGGATAAAAAGGTTAACAGAGAAAGCTTGTACAATCAGCCATTATGCAGCAAAACACCCAAGGGCTCACTGCCCCATAAAGCCAACCTATATGGAAGTCTGACCATTTCACATCCATAATAGTCACAAAACCATTTATTTTAAAGCCAGACATGAATTTGTTTTTTTACTGAACGCATTTGAGGTACATGAATGAGTGGGGACCTTAAAATTCACATCCTACAATTCTTATTTTTTCAGGCTAATCTGTTAGAGGGCCTGGCTCCAAGCCACTTATAGGCACTGTCTACAGATGACGTACTACTCTAAGAATGGTTTGGTTCCCCCTTGTAGCACCCTGCTACTGTCAAGTGCTCCAACACATGGTCTAAATCAGGGGTAGGCAACCGATGGCATGCGTGCCAAAGGGGGCCCATGAGCGGATTTTCAGTGGCACTCACACTGCCCGGGTCCTGGCCACCAGTCTGGGGGGCTCTGCATTTTAATTTAATTTTAAATGAATCTTAAACATTTAAAAACCTTATTTACTTTACATACAATAGTTTAGTTATATATTTTAGACTTATAGAAAGAGACCTAAAAACATTAAAATGTATTACTGGCACGCGAAACCTTAAATTAGAATGAATAAATGAAGACTCGGCACACCCCACTTCTGAAAGGTTGCCGACCCCTGGTATAGATACTGTTTGGCTTAAATTTGCCTTCAACAACTCTGAGTACCAGGAGTCTGAACTGTTGTATTGTCAATGTAGGGCAAGTAGTCCTCCTACTCTCCCAGAGTGCACTAGTGCAGGGGTTCTCAAACTGGGGGTCAGGACCCCTCATGGGGTCACGAGGTTATTACATGGGGGGTTGTGAGCTGTCAGCCTCCACCCCAAACCCTGTTTTGTATCCAGCATTTAGAATGGTGTTAAATATATTAAAAAAAAGTGTTTTTAATGTTTAAGGGGGGGTCACCAGTACAAAAGTCTGAGAACCCTGCACTAGTGGTCTTTTCAAATCTTCCAAAATTGACAGTTTCTAAGAGCTGCTTTGAACCAGAGGAAACTGCAACGGAAAGAGTTTGAGAGCACCACTGTTGACATAGGGGGAAGTTGATGGTTCAGAACACATAGCGAGTGTGAACACGAAAACTGTTCATGCTTCATCTGGTTCAAACAGGAGCAGCTGAAGCCTCTAACAATGAGAACGTTTTCGATCAATATCTGCCTAAGTAGTTCCTGTCAGGCGGGGTCAGTTTAACTAGGTCTGACCACAGCACAGGTGTCAATCTTGTTCACTGAACCAGGGCTCAGTGCAGTCCTGCCGCATATGGAGAGAAGCACAAGCTGTTCAGCATTAGCTAACAAGGAGAGAAACAGGATTAACAGTTTTGTTTCAGTTACTGGCAAGGTATTATAGGAGTGGACCTCAAGGTGCGGACAGAGATTTTTAAAAGCCTACTCTTTTTGAGGTTACTTATCTTCGCTGTCCAAACAGGATTGACAGGCAAAACAATACAAACTGCTGAGTCTGTGAAGAGTGTGATAAGCCAAAGGAAGCAACTTCCGTTCAGCTAGTTTTCAAGGAAAATGTTGCACAACCCAGCCAGTCCTACAGTTGTGAGCTGTCATTTTAGACAATTTTGTAGGGAAAAAGTTGCAGTGAAAGGGGAGGACACAGAGCCTTAGCATTAGTTGGTGACTAGAGAACATTTGCAACACATGACTCACTGTTTCACTACAGTAACCAAGAAGAGAAGTGCAGGGGTCCAAAAGAGGCTGGGGAAGAAGGGTAATGAATTCAAGTGATCTGTCACTGTAGTATCTTGACTAAAGCCTATGGTTCAAACTTGTGTGGATGGTTCATTCTAAATAAAAAGCTAGTAAAGCTTTTTTAACTTAACAACAAGTTTCTCTATAGTATTTAGAGACTGAAGTAAGACTTTTCTTTCTGCAAAGCTAACAGATGTTATCTACAGCTAGCTCATTCCACTGGGCAGGGACACATTCCAGGTGCATGCAATCCTGTGCTAATGAGCCACATGCCTTGATCTCTGAACAGACATGCTAGCAGTGCTACTGGCAACTTAAAGATATATCCACACTAGACTTTTGTAGGTTCCCCTCTCCCCCCGAGCTGGCACAGTTAGCTGCAGAAGTACTAATGTAGACTGGCACTTACTAGGATGTCTACACTAGAGTTTCTACTGCTGGTCACACCATTGTAGCTGAATGGGCACTGAAAGGCTTACATAAATTTTCCTAGTACAGACAAGGCAATGGAGGGGAAGTGACTGGACAAAGATCTGCATGTGAAAATATTATTTGCAGACCTACCTTGTTCAGTACACAACTTTATTTCAGCTAGCAACAGGAGGCTGTGATTCAGCCGGGGGGGAGTGGGGGGGGGGAAGAATTAGCATGAAGGTTGTTTTACTCTTGGGCTCTAGAGACATCTAGTTATTTTCCTCCTTCAAAAAGGGGATGTGAAGACACCCAGGGACTTTTTAAATCAGCATGGGGTTGCACGCTCAATCTCTGTACCATAATCAAATCCTGCGGAGCTCCTTCCTGTAGAAGCAACCCGTTGCATAACTAGCATGTCATATCCCTTTTGTGCAGCTTAGGCCTGAAGAAAAGCTACCACCCCTCCAGTCTTGGTGGAACAGATTTTTCCTTCCAAAGTAAAAAATTCAAACATGTGATTTGAGCTGAAGTCTCATTAAGATGGCCCTCTTTGCCCTTAAAGCCCCAGCTAACAATGCAGAATGGGGAGCCTTTAACTTTATATTAGTCTTAACGGAGGGGTCAGTTGCTATGCAACTGCTGAGATGAAGTCTGAACTTCCATTCAAAGCCTTCTTGTCTTCCTTCCCCAACTTGTGATTGGAGTAATCAATGTATTGGTAAAAATGGGTATCGTGATCCCCCATAAATCTGAGCATCAAACTTTTTTGTTGTTGTTAAGAAGCAACTAGTATCTCCCCCTCCCCTTCCCCCAATATCAGACTTCTCAAGCAGCCAAGGCCCACATGTGGATCATGTGTGACAAAAACCCAGAATAGGGACAAAAATAAATACAGGAAATTTTAAATCTTGTGTTTGTTCAGGGCCTAGCACAGCTGGGCCTTGGTCGATCACTGGGTGCTCTTCCTGGCTTCTACTGCAATACTAATAAAATGCTGTGGGATTCCTTCCTTTAGTACAATTGCTCTTAACCTCAATTCTGTAAGTCTATATTTCTGACAGTCAGCTAAAAAGAGTAGGGCATAGCACATTTGTCATGTATGTAGGTTAGGCAGAGAACACCCATCTTTCCCCAGTTCGTACATCACTGTGGGACTTAGGCATCCAGATGCCTGGTGCGAGGCCACAGCGTGCATCCACAGAGGCAGAAACAGGCAGACAGGGAACTTTTACTGTAAACGTTTAAGCGCAGAGGGAGTTCAGGCACCTAAGTGGCTCAGCGACAGCTCAGTGGGAGTTTTGTGAATCCCAGTGGGACTGGATTCTAGGATCTAGATGCCTGAATTGGCAGATTGGTGCTTAAGTCCTTTCGTGAATCTAGCCCTAAGTGACTTGCTGATAATCAAAAAAGTCTGTGGCAAAGCAAGGAAATGAACCCAGGTCTCCTGTGTCCCAGACGAGCACCTTAACTACTGGACTGTGCTCTCTTAAGGCTGGTCTACACTACGACTTTAATTCGGATTTAGCTGCGTTAATCCAAATTAATCCTTAACCCGTCCACACAACGGAGCCAGTTACTTCGAATTAAAGGGCACTTAAAATCGATTTCTGTACTCCACCCCGACGAGCGAAGTAGCACCAAAATCGATTTTATTAATTCGAATTAGGGGTAGTGGGGGCGGAAACCACTGAATTAATGTGGTTAAAATTAATGGGGTAGTGTGGCCGCACACCACCAAATTAATGTGGTTAAAAACCGAATTAATGTGCTTAGTGTGGCCGCGCACAATCGAATTTATACAATCTGTTTCCCAAATTCGAATTATCTAAATTCGAATTAATCTCGTAGTGTAGACGTACCCGTAGAGGAGAGGCATTCAATGGGAAAGTCTCTCGCCTTCCTAAAGTGCCTAGACCCCCGTGATTAGTGAATCTGTTGTGTTTGGAGCTGTTCCATGTGTGAGGGCTCTCAAAGACGGGACCTCATCATTTCTGCCCTCCAGCAATGAACCATGAGAGCAGGTGCGGAGAAGAGAAAGGAACCTCTCCAGCACCCACTACCCAGATGGTCGGAGGGCCTCCTCCATCCAGTGACCCTCTCTAGGGAGGGTGGGAGACACAGCTGGAAGATATCACTTCACCCATACAGTGGCACTTTAGGCAGCTGAGTGGGTGGTGGAAGATGCTGGGGACAGCTGGGCAGGAAAAGTTGCCTGAGGTAGCTGACTAGTTGCAGGGGAAGCATCTTTGCGTGGCCCTGCCTGGAAAATGCCAAAGGCAGCAGGCTGGGAGGATGGAAGTGATTAGTGTTAGTGGGGGCCCATGTTCACCTTCCCTTGCTACTGGTGCTCATGTTTCCTCAGCTCCAGCATGCTGCAATCCAGTAGAGGGAGCAGCAGGTGGAGAGGCAGACGCCACCTGTCACCCTGCAGAGTGCACTCTAGCAAGAGGGGCAGAGTTAAGGTTGCTTAGATGCCTTGATTATGTATTTCTAAGCTTTCAAGTGTTTGGATATTTTGAACAACAATTTCCTGGATTTAGTGATTGTTTCGGTACAGAGTGTTCATAAGTTTACCCAGAAGTAGCAATATGTTCCCGCAACTGATTCCAGCTTATATGCTTTTTTTTTTTAAACCTGGTTTCCAGACAAAAAAAGTCAACTGGTACCATCAAGGGCAAGTGAGGCTCCCAAAGTCAAATGCATTTGCCTACCATAGCTGCAAATTCAGTCTTTAAGCACCACATGACAAAGTCAAGTGCTTTCAGCAGCCCACGTAGTATAGCTATTGTGCAAGTCCCTGAATTCTGTTATTGATTTTATACAATACTACATATTTTTAACATTGTAGATTTTCCTAATATTAAGGATGCCAAACAATTAGATGTTATAGTTTAAGTTATTGCAATAATAAATGATTCCATCATTTAAATAACGGCTTGGCACTCTAAAGTTTCAAATAACCACATCAGTACGCTTGCTTTGCAGAACTTAGACTCAGCATGTGGACACTAGCAGTAAGAATATACTACCCATACTTCTGTCATCAATTTTAAGCACGTGCAAGAGCTCCTGATTAGGAAATTTAATTATTAGCTAGGACACTGGAACAAGAGCCAATTGCTACTAAAAGTGTCAACAGGATGCGTCTCATTTTATGAAGTGGCTTTGCTTTTAACCAGTTATCTTTAAAGCCACCCCCTTTTCATGCAAAGCAAGATCACCTAACTTCAGTGAAATGTATGCTGGCTGCTAGATCTTAGAGATTGTAGCCAAGAAACGAATATGGAAGAAGTGTTATGAGCAAGCTTTCACAGTTAGTTGTATTTCTATTGGACACACTATAGCACTATGTTCTAAAGTTCTTAGAGAGAAAAAGAAATCTCAGTTCCATTTAATCTCTGATCCTCATGTTCTTTAGATGAGGTTTTCCTGCATCTAGTCAGGAAAACTTACTTTGAAATATTCTAGGACATCACCAGCAGTAATCTTAATCATTAAGTGACCTGCAGATACCAATATAAATAATTCAGAAGTAGAGCTATGCTGCATGCTTCAAACACTAGGCATCCAGTTTCTGATTTCCTTTTAGTTTTACTAAAACAACATGTACTCAAACCTTCATTTACTAGAGTATATACAGTAGAAAGAAACAGAAGGTTATGCAATATTGTAAATAGTTGTGCAACCAGATTAAAGTCAGGACACGCAAAAGTTAGTTCCAAAAGCAGCGTTAGCTTTGCCACATCAGTCCTGAAATTTTAATGTGTTTTATAAGCAGTCTATTAAGTGAGGCATTTAACCAGAAAAACAGGACCATGCACTACGAGTGCAATGCATGTTAGTGTTGCTATTAATACCTTAATAGCTGCATCTCCCATTACGGATTTTAACTGGGGAAACTTCGAGTTGCAATTACATTAATCTGTACTTTAAGCAAAGAAACTGAGGGTAGGTCTACACCAGGGGTTCTCAAACTGGGGGTCAGGACCCCTCAGGGGGTCATACAGTTATTACATGGGGGGTCACGAGGAGTCAGCCTCCACTCCAACCCCGCTTTGCCTCCAGCATTTATAACTGTTAACTATATAAAAAAGTCTTTTTAATTTACAAGGGGGTGGGTCACACTCAGAGGCTTGCTGTGTGAAAGGGGTCACCAGTACAAAAGTTTGAGAACCACTGGTCTACACGGGGATAAAAGACCCACAGCGCAGCCATGGTTGGCCCACATCAGCCGACTCTGGCTCATGGGGCCAAGAATTGCTGTGTAGACAGTCGGGCTCGGTCTGGGGACTCAAAGCTCTGGGACCTTCCACCCTTGCAGGGTCCCAGAGCTCAGGCTCCAGCCTGACCCCAAATGTCCACACAGCAGTTTCTCAGCCCTGGAGCCAGAGCCCTGTGAGCCTGAGCCAGCTGACCCGGGCCAGCCATGGGGTTTTTATCCCTGCGTAGACATACCTGGAGAGCAAGAAGATGTTGCCCCCTGTTTAGTGTTACTATTTTAGCCTTATTTGTTAAGCACCTGAGTGAGGTGACTGAACTGAAGGGCAAACGCCCACCAGTGTTACTACTGATCCAGATTGTTCTCCAAGAGAAGTCACAAGGGCTGTGCCCACATAGTTCTGAAGATATCCCACTATTGTAATTCCACTGATGCTAGCACTAGTGGAAGTAGTGTTATTGATGGGCTACCAGTGTTTCAGGTTGAACGACATGGCAGAGTGCTGGCAGCCAATCTGTACTAATGCTTCCAGCTAGTGAGATTAAGCAGAGTGAATAAAAATCATTTTTTAAATTTAAATTTGATTTTTTGATCAAATGTTTGAGGAAAAACCTCTCTAAAGAAGTAAGATACATTATAGCGCAAAGATAGCTCATCATGGAATAGGGATTATAAATTCTATAGTATGAGACAATATATTCATGTAATGTTTAAAAAAGTTTTGTAAAGGAGTTCCAATAGTTCATGGATTAGGGACCCAATTTTATGGGATTCCACAGGCTTCTGTATAGATTTAGGTTAATCTTTCTAGCTACCCAATCGGACTCAGTGCTCAGTCTGAAAGATACCATCAGAGATGCTTAAGTTTTGCAGTTCTCAGGCTGTGGTTTTTTGTCTCCAGAGGTAACATGCTTGTTAACAGCAAAAATGTTTTAAAATAAATATGTAGAGGTGAGAAACAACAGACCTCAACTCTGTTGTCCCTCTGCAAATTTGTGTACACAGAGTCAATCCCTTAGCTCTCTCAAAGTGCAAAGTTTCAAAAAGTCCAATGAAGAGACGATTGTTGGGGCGGAATATATCTGGACAAGGAGAAGAAGTCTGGAGATAAATGTGAGAAGCGAGGGACATATGCTTGTTTTGTTAAAATATTATGTTTGCTGTTGAAGAAAAAAATCCAGAATACATACATTTAAATTGTTTTATTTAACTAAAAAAAGTTGTCTGGTGATGTTCTCCTCCTAATACAGCATGGGAAGTAAATCCTCCAAATATTAATGATTAGCCTGTTGAATTGGAGATATTTATGAAGTCATTGGGAGGTGAACCATCTCCTTCAATTACCTTCGGTAAATGAAATAACCAAACAATCATTCATTTTCTGATATAGCTGTAAAACTAATCTGAAAAGTTCTCAAAATAAAATCAGTTTAAAAATGTATAGTGTGTACCTTCTAAAAATGAAACCTACATCTGCCTCTGATTTGTGAAGAATATGTATTAAGGTTCTAACCAACAGAATGCACTTTTATGTAGAAAATGATTAAATTGAGTCTTCCTGACTAGTGATTTAAATCAATTTGATTTAAATCGAATCCACCCTTAGATTAAGTAAAATTCACAGCCCTTCAATGTATAGAACTGATTTAACAGCAACAGAACAGGCCCCAGTCTCATTTCACAGCAGCTCAGGTGGAGGTTTGAGACTCTCCATCCTGTCATCAGCACTGATGGTGGAGGGTATAGCAGCATGTAACGCCTGGCTTACAATGCATGGGCAGATCTGCATGCAGGACAGAACCATTAAGCAATAAGAGTCTTGACTACAGTAATTGTCCAACCAGACATACTAGAGAGGTTATGGAGCTGCTCCAGCTATGCTAGGAGTTGTGCAATAGGTGTAACGATCCCTAAACCCTGCAGATGTTTGCAGAGATGCTGCGTATGGGTACAAATGATGACCATGCGTCATCCATTTGTGTTTCAGCAGTACAGTTCTCCAACTCAGAATGGGTCAGGAACTGCCCACAATCAACTTTGACAGCCAGCCTCTTTAGACAGAGCCAATTCAAGCATTACTACAGTCAAACCCTATGACCATCACACCTACACCACCACACTACTGCTCAAGTACTGTCCCCTGTAATTTAAGCCAGCAGTTCTCAAGTAGGGGTCTGGGGCTCCCTGGGGGGCTGCAAGCAGGTTTTAGGGGGCCTGCCAAGCAGGGCTGACAGACTCACTGGGGCCCATGGCAGAAAGCTGAAGCCACGGGCCCCAAGCCCCATCAGATGTGGCAGGAGCTAAAGCCTGAGCAACTTAGCTTTGCTGAGCCACCTGTGGCATGCAGCCCCAGGCAACTGCTACCTTCTAACACCAGCCCTGGCTTTTATATGCAGAAAAACAATTGTTGTGTCACAGGCGGTGCATGGAGTTTATAGCATGTTGGGGGGGGGGGCTTCAGAAAGAAAATGGCTGGAACCCCTGATTTAAGCAATACAGTAACTGTCTGGTTGTGTTGCATGCCTTGCCTTCTATTTAGGGCTTATTTTGAAGTGCAACATACTATTAGGACTGATTCTGTTCTGCTGTTCAGTCAGTTTCACTGGTACTTGCTAAATATATTCCTGTTCTAATATCTGACCAGCTATAAGGCAGTATGAGCACTATAGGACAGTATTTATCAGGTAAATCGGTAAGTACTGGTGAAGTTGGTCAAGTAAGTGAGTTGACCGAATAGTTACTTTTCAAGTATTGTATCTTTTCCTTTCCTGGCTTCACACCACTTTTCCTTCCTCTAATAGGTCATGCTGTCCTTTGCATGCCATTTCCTGCTCTCTTTATTCTACTCCTTTCCCCACACACACATACCCCTCCTCCTTTCCATGTTTTCTACTCCTTTCTTCTGCTTTGAAAAGTGTGCGAGTGTGGGCAAATGTATGCCTATCCCACAGAGATCCATCCTCACATGGGTCTTGGAAATTGTTAGCCACTTGATACCCCAGGGACTAACCACAGATCCAATGCAAAGTTGGGCAGGAGTGGGCACTGTCTGGAAAAAGCCAACTTTCTCTCAGCTACTGGAAAAAAGAGTTAGAATTCTTACCAGTGTGTTGCACCTGGACCCTGCCTGGGGATTGGTATATCAGCCTCTTGCCACTAGGTGTCACGTGTTTGAAGCCACCCCAACTCCTGGGGAAAGGAACACACTTTTCTCCCATTCCCCAATCCCCACTCCCTTCCAGATCTTCCTGACTGCTATGAAGGTTGGCAGTGCTGTCCACTACTCTACCACTCCCTCAGTGTGGAGAGCAGAGAGATAGGTTGCTGGAAGAATTCTTCTGTCACCCAAATGCTGTCTATATACGGGTTTAGGTTAGCTTAACTATGTCACTCAGGGGTGTGGATTTTTCACAACCTTTAGCAATTTAGCTGAGGCAACTTAAATTTTAGTTAAGGCCAGGGCTATGTCACCCTGGGCAAATGATCACTCCATCCTCAGCCTCCTTGAAACCAGGAGTCTAAAGGAAGAGGCAGGTTTGATGTCCCCTCTGGATGACAGACTTAAGTTGCTGGGGAGGCCACCTACTCCAACTCTGGACCACTTTGCCATCTCTAGACATTTTCTGGATTTTAATTACTTTAAGCAGCTTACCACTTTAATTTCTTTTTAAATCAGTTTACTTAACTCCTAATGGTCATCTCTACCCTTTCCCTTTGCTTTTCCCAAGCTAGACCAGCACACCACTCCTCCCAGTCCTTTCCCACCTCCAACCTATCCTACTCACACACCCATCCCCTTCCACCACAGTGCAAACACATGGTCTCAATTCCCACCAAGAAGCTTAACTTATGAAACAGAGGTCAGACACCCATCCTGCTTGATATTTAGGGCCCAAAGACACTCAAGAACAAGCAGGATCTAAGCTTTTGTTTAAAGTACTTACCTAATCCTTGAGTCACAATTGGAAGGTTACACAAACATAATCGGCACAGTTGCCTCCCTGACCCTGCCAACAGCTTGGAACAGTGATTGAAATGCTGCTTCCCACTAAGTGCACTGGGATGTTAATGCCACTTTAATGTCAGCATAACCATTTAATTACAGGTTTCAACAGATTGGGGGAGAGACCAGAAGTGAAATCCACACAGAAAGAAACCGAGGGAAGAGAGGGAGTAGGAACATCTGTGGTCCTAAAAGGGGGCCAATTTTCTGACTACATGATGCTACTTCTAGATGAAATATTGATATAAGCAGCAGCAAAAGAAGTTTAGTTACTACAGTGAGACCATGTTCTGTCTACCCTGGATCTTCATTCAAGTCTCTCAAAGACCCATGGGAAAACTCCATCACAGATTGACAGCTGGGAGGTATTGTAATTTTAAGTTTATTCCTGGCCCACAGGCCCTAAGAAGAACTCTGTCCTCCCCACAACACAGCTGAAAGGGGCTTTGTCTACACTGATGCAGAGAAGGCTTTCTAGTCGTTTTAAGACAATTCCATTGAGCTAATAGATGAAGAAAGCACCTTTTTTGTCCATGCGGATAATCTCTGTGTACTGAAAGAGCTTCTGAGGAGGTATTTAACTTCTGCTTTCCTCTACATGTTCTAAACAGAAGGTGTCACTTCAGAACCGAAGTAACAAGGAAAGCCAAGTGAGACTTCATGGTTGCTTTGAAGTGTATTACAAAAATATGTGCAGGTTTAATTTTCCTCATTTTTACTGGAGCATTTAAATGTAAGGTGCCTCTTAAAAGCCACTCTCTTCCAGAGGAAAGTTTCTACGACTCCAACAGGAGACACTGCTTCAGACATTTATAATTGTCCCCCCTCATCTCCCCCCCACCCCCCAATTAGTGATAGTAGTTTGATCTAAGGGCAAGACCACTACATTGTTCAGTGTGCGCTAGAAGTATAGCGAGCATAGCAATTTTCATAGGAAATGCTCAGATTAAAAGCCACCACAGACACAAAAGTTTACGTTTTGTACGGCCAGCCAAGGGGCTTATTCAATGCTCGGGCAGTTTACTGCTATAAATGGACATTCACACGCCATTTTCCCAAGCTATTAGGACAAGCTAACACTAACTAGTGTTAGCTAAAGAAAGTGTAGAGTGGGCTCTGAGTCATGGTGGGGTGTGCCAGATAAGTACAACTCTATATGTTTCTGTTTTAAAGTTCATTTGAATTGGCACAACACAGTTAGAAGTCTGCATGTCCCAGCAGATACCACACTAAGCTAGTGCCAGTCATATCCAGGATGATGGTGAGCATCCTGTCCTCCCACAAGAGCTCTAACATGCCAAGTCCCTTAGGGCTCACTGCTCCAAGGTATCAAGATACAACCATTAAAAGAAAACTATCAACATGGACTGTGATTAAGGACATGCAGCCTGTGTTTCATCTAGAAATTATGGTGGTCTCACAGGTAATAGCATGGAATCTGGATCATAAAAGAAGATCAGCTGTGTGAAACTGACTCCAGAAGAGACTAAAGCAATGCTAACTGGAAGAGGTAATCTTGTTTGAGCACCAACAGTTTATATGCATTATCTGAACTTTCAGTTATTTGTTCAGTACTTCCATGAAACATTCAATATAGTTTATTATGACATTTTGCTCCCTTTTAAGGCCACTGCAATTTCTGCCCTTTGTTTCTCTTCCTTCCCCAGCCTCCTTTCTTTCTTCTTTTCCCTAAGTTTGTGCATCACCTCCTTTCTCCCCTCTATTTTCTTCCCTGCTGCAACTCACATTTTCCCCAACCCCCTTGCAAGCTTCACTAAGGCCCCATCCCTCAGTCTGTTAAAATGATCAGCAGTTAAACAGTGCTGACATAAGCTTTAGAGTTCAAACCCAAAGAGTTTAATGGGGGCTGGGAGAAATTCACCCTTCTCCGTCATTACTTCAGCTGCCTGCAGACTCAGGAAGACAACAGCACATCAGTTACACTTTCCAAATGTGATCAAAGTTTTCTTTGCAACCATGAAGGCTAGATAGACCAAGTCAGCCACAAACGTAGACAGAGAGGCCAGAACCTGCCCACAGGTCAGGTATTTGGCTTAAGTCATATACTGTTTTCATGCCCTTAAGCACTCCCTTGGTACTTCATTGGAGCTGTGGGTATTAAGCTGAAGTTGCCTTTTCCTCCCTACTGTATAAATACAAAACCCTAGAGTACAGGGAGCATTTTGTTTAAGGCATTTTGGTTTTCAGCATTCAAAAAAACAAAAATCACTCAGCAGTTCCAGGACAGTTATTCTGTACTGCCTCCACAGGTCTCTAGTGGATAGAGTCAGTCCTCACCGACTCTGGGGAGGGGCCATGGTGTGTTAGTTACAGCACCAGGCCAACCACAGTGGTACAGACACTGGTACAGCCAACACACGCACACACTCCAGGGGAATTTAAAGCAGGGCCAGTCAGCAACGCAGGAGGAAATCAGCAGAGCAGGGAGTGAAGACAGGGACAGGGCAAAGAGCACAGCATAAGGAGGCGGCAAACAACAGATCTACCCCTGGGCAGAGCCCAGCCAAGGGGAAGGGGCTCCAGGAAGACAGCCAGCCGCACCAGTGGGAGGAAATCAGTCCCCCAGCAGGGGTGGCTCAGCCAGCAGCCCCTTGGCAAGGGAGGCAGATATTGGGGTCACAGCCCCACTGGGAAGAGGAACCAAC